>NC_016088.4:53009601-53331082 GCF_000004515.6 Glycine max | reverse complement strand
GTACCCAACCTATGAATACTGTACTCTCTGCTTATCAAAGCAATTACTTCTCTTCTATGGCATGGACAAAACCAGCACAGTGGAGGAAACTTCTTGGAGCAAGCATTCTTTTCAGTTGAAATGCTATACCTAAGAATTTGGTGAAGCAAATTTTTACTACGTTTAAAATAGACTTTTTCCATTCTAACAAAAAAAACTACTTTTCTCTTTATTTTCATATTTCATTTTCTTATTTATTTATTTTTCTCTGCACTCAGACGAAAACTATATAAACTATATGTAATATTGTTTGAACATAAAAGTATACTCTGAGTTTATTCCATCCAAAAAAATTATATTTTACTTATATAATCTTATGACTTAACTTAATGTTGAAATAAATTAATTAAAATAATTCTGGTTTGTTTCAAAATATTTATCATGCGTTCCTATTTTTTTACTTTTAGAAAAAAAAGTATTTATTTATTATTTTAAGAGTTTAAAATGATGTCAACTATTATTGTTTTAACTATACCTTTTATCTTCACTTTATTTTTTTATATACATAATTCTCAAATACTTTACATATCTGTCATAAATAAGAAAAATAATATTGAAGAATGTATTATGAAGTTAAAAATAATTTTAATATAAACATAAAAAATCACACTCCTTAATATGTTGTAACTATCTTTAAAAAATATTAATTATTATTATAAAATATATTTCTTTATTAATATCTCACTTAAAAAATTTAACACCCCTCCACCTCACACGCATGAAATGGAGACAAGGGGTCTTAACTTTTTATAACAAAAGTTTAGATTTTCTTCAAATTAGTTTTGATATTTTCATGTCTTTTATTATTTATTTAATTCATATAGATAAATGACTGTTTTATTTAATTATACAGCATGCTTTTTATTTTATTATTTTGTTCTTGTATCTTTATTCCGAAAGAGAGTGCAAAGCCAAGTGAAAGAAGACAGAAAATAAGTGTTTTCTGCGTGTCGCGAGCAATCCACACAAAAAACACATTCGTGACAAGCCAACTTTTCGACACCGCTTACTAAAGAAATTTGTTTTCGAGCAAATGCCACTCAGTACTTGACAGTAGACTAAATTGTCTTGCATTGAATTTTGATTGATTTTAAACGAAGTAGAAAAATAAATATTATTTTTCACTGTTTATTTGGGAAGAAAAATAAGGAGTTTTCTTCTTCTTAGATATACTAGCAAACCTTTTCCCCGAATTGATACTTATGACAATATAATATATTATTAACATGCATTACAAATTTATACATGTGCATTAATTGCATCCGCAACTTAACATGGATTCATTACTGCTCGTGGTACCTGTCTCCTTCCGATGAAAAAAATGTGTTCAAAAATATCGATATAATTGTTAGAACGTATTATTCTTGAGGATGTAATGGGCTGTATAAGTATTCGATTTACCTAACTGAATACCTATATATCCAATATAATAATTATCCCTTAAACTAAATAATTGGTCATATACATGTATAAATTTAAATTTAGAAATTCTTCAGAAATTCTACTAATATATTTTATAAGATTTTTTTTCATTGATGATATATATAGATACCTCATTTATCCTTTGTATAATTGAGTGTAAATAAATGAAAGGAAACAAGGAAGAGATAATATAGAAATATTTTTACCCCTTGGGTAAATATTAACGAAACAATCTACTCTTATTTTTATTTTTGGCTTAACTTTTTTTAAAATAAATATTTTTATATATACTAACAAAATAATATTAAATCTACATTTTTAATATAAAAGTATTATTATATAATTTAACTGTTTCTTTTCAGGGTCTTTTTTTACATGTCGAAATAACTAGAGATTTTTTTATTTTATTTTTACTTTTTTCTACTCATTTTCATCCATATAAGCAATATAATTTTCTTCTTTATTTATCCTTTATTTCTATTCTGTGTATTTTTCAAACAAAAGATTAGTCGTATGTACGTACCTTTTGGTTCTTAAAATAGTTTGACTTGTTATACATTGTCAACATGGCAATCAACTCCACAATTAAATAGCTTAGATATATATTATTACAACTACAGTTGATAAATTATGCTGTTTTACGTGGTCACGGCTCACGACTAATAGAAATATGGGTATATTCCAGATGACATGATTATTATGCAGGATGGGGTGAGTGCATGCATGAGGGAGGTAGGAAAAATCTAGGTCATTGTTCCATGTTCACACTTCACACTTGATTAAATGCATGAAGAGAAGACTGAATGGCACCGCAACGTGAGGTCGATCGGTCAGATACAGAGAACTGAACTGAACTGAACAACTACATTATTTAAGTTTGGAGCCGACGGTGCACGCGCGACCAGGACCTAGCTTAATATTCAACTTTCGGTTTGACGTGAATATAGACTGAAAATTATTAGTACTTTCCTTTTAAAGCGTTAAAAATTATAAGTCACATGGCAAAAATATTTGTATAAAAAAATCTAGGAAAAATATAAACGTATACATTATTTAGAAATATATTAAAATAAAAGGAAGAGACATTTAATAAAAAAAGAAAAGGAAAGGTAAGGAAAGAAAGTAATAGATGTAATAAATAAAGTGAAGAGAAAACAGAAAACAAAAGAGGAAAATAATATAAAAGAAAATTATGTGTATGTTTATAAGACTTATAAAATCAACAATATATATACGCGTATGTGAAGAAAAGAAAATGAAATAAAAGAGATGTTATTCTCATTTTATATTTTTATAATGATTTTTACAGTAATGAAAAAACTAGAAATATTATAGAATATGTTATATAAATAAATATAAGTAAAAAAAATCATTATTCCTGAAAATAATATAAATAAGACCACTGAGTTGGCATAAGGCTCAAAATGTACGAGAAATTATTTTTAAACTATAAATTAAGATATTAAATTTAGAGAATAAGAGTTTTATTTTTCTCATTTTTTTTAGAGGACAGTTAGTATTTTCTCTTTTTTCTTTTTCAATATGTATTTCACAGAATATTTTTTTTGTAACTTTAATCTTTATCAGTATACCATCTCAATTATATGCCGACCATTCTATCTTATTCACTTAGTCTCACTGCACTATTGTGCTCGAGACAAAGTGATTATATACCTTTCCAATCGTATGTCGAACAACCCTATAAAACCATTTGTCGACCTACGTAGTAATGGCAGACCGATTGCTCTAACCAACCTTGGTCAGCGTAGACTTTGGTTTTATTCCCAAGTCATGTTTCACGTCATCAATGTAACTACCTAGGATGCAATTTTGGGGATCTCAAAAGCAACAATAATTAGGGACTAATCGCTCCAAAAATATCAAATGTACACACTAGAAATGAACAGCAACATATATATGTGATTTTGGCGAAGTCTCTGAACCCTAGGGATAATCTGTACCGGAACAATTAGTTATATACTTATTTTTCTTAACTGTCTATTCTTTTTAATTTATATATATATATATATATATATATATATATATATATATATATATATATATATATTAATTTAAATATTTCTTAAAAGAAAGTGTCAATAATGTAAAATTAAAACAACCATATATCAAAATTAAATTTGTTCACTGTAAATTTTAAATATAGTTTATATATTTAAAAACAATCACTTTAAATTTCAGTTATTATACTGTAATTTATATATTAAAAATATTTCTTTATTTTAATTTTTTACGATATAAAAATAAACTAAAAAACTAGTGCTTTAATGTTTAACGCCTAGATTATGAAATTCATTATTTGATGATGCTAACTTATTTGATGTTTACTTGTTGCATTTCAGTGCACAGTAGGAGAATCAAACAATGAATTTCAAGTCAATTCCCATATTTGATTAGGGAAGCCTGTCACTTCGCCCTTGCTAGATCTTATTCTTTCCTATTCATATGTTATTATTACCAGTGGCGTCCATGGACCAAGTTAGTTCATAGCAGCCATAAAATTTGATTCTGACTTTTGATTTGTCGCCCTCAACTCAAGTATCAGACATCCGGTTATTGTGCCGCAACTCAAACAAGAAGGCAGGAACATACAAATTCAGTTTAACACTGTTTCAGACTTTCAGTAATATTTTTTTTTAATAAATTATTAATCAAATATGATTTTTCATTAATTACTTTTTGTTCAAAATAGGGCTTATACATTTGTTATAAAGAGGTTATAATTCAATTAATATTTGATCACATACCGAAATGTCATTTATTAGGATGCTAAGCTATGAAGCATTGACACCTCAGCCCTTGTCGTGTCCGGTGTCCGACATGCGTCCGTGTCAATGTCCAACACCGACACGACACCCGTACTACGTTTTATATTTTGGATATTACAGGTGTCCACGTGTCCATGTCCGTGTCGGTGTCGGTGCTTCATAAATGCTAAGACTATGCTTGAGTATCCGTTGGTGGGCCTCCAAACTGCATCCTGCGAACAGATTGAAGAGGTGTCTTCTACGTTGTCCATTAAATTTGTCTCAGAACATGTATTAATTATCACAATTTAGATGCAAATCCAAACATGCCCTAAATCAGTTTTCATTCAGTTTGCTTTCGGCTGCAGTATCTCATATCTTTCCGACTTGATGGACCGGATAGATTGCTTATTGGGGGCCCAGTTCAATGTGTTTCGCGCTTTCCGCCTACGTCCATTGCATTTTGCACCAGCACTCCACCCTTCTTTTCACGCTATTTAAACACAAATTAATAATATGGAAAACTAGTCAAGTTTTAAAACTATATTTTACCTTTTTAATTTTCAATTATGATGTTTATATAATATTCATGAAAATAAATAAGAGATTATTGTAATGTTTTCAATATAATTTATTACTTCAATTTTAAGTTTCTTAAAATATATAATATATTTTTCAAATAAATAAAATAATAATCTCATTCGTCTTTTCACTTGTGTGCAACCTGTGCTGATCCCTTTTGGTTTTTAAAATGTAGAAAATAATTTTTTTTAAGGAAAATGTAGAAAAGAATTAAGAAATGAAATTAGGTCTCAAGCTATCAATTTTTGAACTTATTGTCACATGGTATGTCATTCTATGAATATGTAAAAGTGAATATACAGCAATGTAACTTATATGAGATGTTTAATAATCTAGTAAGTTAGATCATATTCATTAGATGACTTGTAATCAATGTATGCATTTTTTTTTTCTTTAGACAAACAAACTGCTTCCAATTTTCATACACTACTTTATGGTATTAGTACAAGTTGATGGTACATAATTTAATCTATACCTGCTTCTATATACTTTAATTAAAATCCAATACATTAGTCGTGGTTTATTTAATCACGTCTTTATAACTTTTAGTAGTTGATAGAGATAGAGTATTCACGTATGGGCGTGTTTGATAGGAAGGATATAAATAGGTAAAAAAATAAATATAGAAAGTAGAAATAAGAAAGAAAGTAATAAGGTGAATGAAAGTAGGAGCTGGAGTGGGAAAAAGGATATTTGATTTAAGAGAATTTTAGAAGAAATAAGAATGAGAAAATAAATAATAAAAAAATGTAGATTAAAAAACTATTTTTCTGGGATTTAAAATCATTAAAAAAAATACAAAAAACCATCACAAAATAGAATTTTTTTAAAATGAGTAATTGTTAACAATTTTTAATCATGAAAAAGTCCATATCAAAGATGTTTATTTAATTTTTTACAGAATATCAAATATTTTTATTTTCACTAAGTTTTGGGGAGAAATATAAAAGATATTAGACTCACATCTTTTTATTTCTCTTCCACTCTATTTACTCTCAGTCAAACACACACCATTTCTTATTTATCATTCATTTCTTCTCCCTCCACCCTATTTTTCCACCATTTTCTTCTAGCAAATAAAGTGGCAATACAGTGATTTATTGAAAAAATGAAGTTATTAATGATAATTTGGATAGTTAATTTTATTGCATCTTAACTAATTCAACACTAAACACTGAACAAGATTAAACTATTAATTTGTTATTGCAACATTTACTTTTGAGTTAGTTTTGTATTTTTGTACAATAGTGGGACCTGGGAGGCTGGGATCGACATCAAAATCAAAAGATTTTTTTTAAAAAGTTTAATTTGATCCTCTTATTATTAAAAAAAATCAATTAGGTCCTTTAGTTTGTAAAAATAGTTCAATTAAGTCCTTTTATTTGTAAGTTTCAATTGGATCTTTTGTTTTTTTTTTTTTAAAATATAGGTTTGATTTGGTTTCAGTTTTCTTCCATTTACTAAAAAAAAATTATAAAATAAGATCAAATTTGGTTTTAAATGGAACTAAATTAAATCCATTTTAAAAAATTAGAGACTTAATTGAAAATTCTAAAATTAAAAGGACTTAATTGATTATTTTAATAATAAGAGGACAAATCAACTTAAAAAATAAATTAAAGAAACAAAATAGTAATTAAGCCGAATGAAAATCAGAACAACGGAGAAATGAATAAAAAGGAGACAAAATGGGCTGGGCCAATAAACATATTACTTGTGAAAAGCCCTGCTCCGTTTTGCACCAGCACACCACTATTTTCACAGATCAAAAACGTATTTTAATTTTTTTAATGACTTAATACTCAATTTGATCTTAAAGATAGGTTCTTCAATCAGGAACTTTGATTTTAAAAAATGTTTCAATTAGATTTTTTTTCATCCAATTAAAACCGATGTCATTAGATTATGAAGATTTTCATTAAGGAATAGTGACACTTTTTACCTCCACTTTATTTATTATTATTACTAAAATGGCAAGGTGTGTTGCATCTACTATTTGTTTTAGATTAATGAAGTAAAGCTGGTTGTGAATAAAATCATTTGCCTTGTTTTTATATACCTATTTGTTTATTAAGAATGTTATATTATCTTGTTTAATTTTTTCACTTTTGACATAATTGAAAAATATATATTTTCTTACCAAAAAAATTATAAAATTATCTCATTTTCTATATATTTTCTTTATTTCTTAAATCAAACATACCATTTTGGGTGAGACGTTAAACGGAGGGATAGATGTGGCATTTATGAGACTAGTGGTGTCAAACAACAATCATAAATGTTGAGAAAGTTGTTGGTAGAATATTTAAAAATCTTGGTCCCGTAACAACAATCATAAAAAATCTACAGATCGATGCGAGCTTGCTATTGGATAAAATTGAATCATCCTCTTTATTAGAGACAAATTGAATCATCAAAAACTACAGATCCATGTTGAGAAAGTTGTTATCCTTCTAGAACTGATTTTATCTCCGATGAAACCGGTACCATCCAAATTCGTCTTAATTTTAATGAATATTCAAGTTGATTGGAGATAGAGTTAAGTTGATTGGATATAAATTTGAGTTTGGTGATTATCCAATTTTTTAATCAAGATTGGAATCTGATGGAGATATCACTATCTTTCCCATATTAATTATTTTTTTTTATTTTGTAATTTTTAAAATTTTAAGATTATTTTTTATTTATATTCTCGTACTTGATCATAAAATTATTAAAATTTTATTAATTATTTTTTATTTTTATTTTATAATTTTTATCAAATTTAAAATTATTTTCTTCATAATTTTTATAGATAAATACGCTATAAATATAAAAATAATTAAAAATAAATATGTAACAATTTATTTTATTTTTTTTAAATTAGATTTTTAATATAATTTTTTTATAAAAAAACTTTGTTTACAGATGTGAATGGAGGACGACGGAATAGAGTAACAATGGAGTAACAAATTTTATTCAAACAACAACAACGCCTTATCCCACTAGGTGGGGTCGACTACATGAATCAACTTCCGCCATAATGTTCTATCAAGTACCATACTTCTATCCAAATCATTAAGTTCGAGATCCTTTTTGATAACCTCTCTTATAGTCTTTTTGAGTCTTCCTCTGCCTCGAATTGTTTGCCTTCTCTCCATCTGGTCTACTCTCCTCACTACAGAGTCTACCGGTCTTCTCTCTACATGCCCAAACCACCTAAGTCTATTTTCCACCATCTTTTCTACAATAGGCGCTACTCCAACCCTCTCTCTAATAGTTTCGTTTCTAATTTTATCCTGTCGAGTCTTACCACACATCCACCGCAACATCCTCATTTCCGCTACATCTACTTTATTCTCATGTTGGCTCTTGACCGCCCAACATTCTGTTCCGTACAAAATTGACGGTCTTACCGCAGTCCGATAAAACTTTCCCTTTAGCTTGATCGGTACCTTTGCATCACATAACATCCCCGATGCTTTTCTTCATTTCATCCATCCTGCTTAAATGCGATGATTCACATCCCTTTCAATTTCTCCATCATCCTGTATTACAGACCCAAGATATTTAAACTGTGTGACTTGAGGGATAATATGGTCTCCTATTTTCACCTCTGAGTTAGAAACCCTCCTTCTTTTGTTGAACTTACATTCCATATACTCCGATTTGCTTCTGCTTAGGCGAAAGCCATGTGTTTCTAGAGCTCGTCTCCAAGTTTCCAACATCTCATTCAACTCCTCCCTCGACTCTCCAAGGAGGACTATGTCATATGCAAAAAACATGCATCTCTTTAGTACTAAAAATAAGAATAAGCAATAGCTCCTTAAAAAAATGGTAGAGTAGGCACATGTCATTTCTAAATAAATACTATTTAATTTTTGCATAAAAATAATTTAATTTTCTCAAAATATATCATAATTTTCTTACAAGAATATATCTTCATAGTTAATCAATTAAAAAGTACTTTAAATAATATGAAATATAATGTTTAAAATAATTATTACAAAATGTTGTTTATGATTAAATTACAATTACAATATTAATGCATTGTAATCAGATTCTAAAACTAATTCAAAACAAATACAATATTTTTTTTAGTCTGTCAATAATGCATTTAGAAAACGATTAATTAAAAAACTACAGTAAGATACAGCAATATATTTTTTTTAAAAATAAAATAATAAAAGCTACAACCACAAACTGAAAGGGTTCCCAGGATGTCAACAAAGGAAAAAGGAAATGAGATAGGATACATAATTTGCAACGTAAGAGAGTGTAAGCGATGGGAATACAAAGATAGGAAGCAGATTTGCGCATCCACGTATAGAGTTCATTCGAGTTTATACAAAGGAATGAATATGATAAAGTAACACACAAAGCAAGCAAACAGATGGTTCATGAAAATAGCGCAGCGCAACGAGAACCGTTACTGAAACACGACACTTTTGACTTGCTTAAATAGACAATAAATCTAGTACACTAACAAAACAAGACCCTAGACGGTGGTTTTTTTTATTTGCGATCTGAAGCGTGAGGCGCGCGTGTGATCAGATCCGAACTCACTCATCTCCGGCAGCGCGTGATGACAGAGCAGCCTCTGGAGTAAGGGTGAACGGGGCCTCGGGCCCTGTAGCAGTTGTGGGTGTAGTAAGATCTACCAGAACGAGGTGGGCACGGGATTCGGTTCGCGGAAAGAGCGCCGTAGGAGATGTAGTACTTCATCCTCCGCCAGAACAACGATCTCCGACTGTAACCGTTCTGGACATCCTCTTCTTCGCTGTCTTCGTCGTAGAGCGACATTGCGGTTGGCCACTCCAACGCCTCCGACATGAGGTTCAAGCCTGTCTCCTCCATCTGCGCCTGCACGCCAACCTCGGAAGTTAAGGCAATGCAGAAGAGTAGTGACAGAGCGAGGGTAAGAAGGTTGAGAAGAGGAAGAGAAGAAGCCATGACTAGAGAGTGAAGTGTGAAGTTAATCAACACGGTCACAGGTATGAGTTTTATTTGTTGTGTTGTTTTGGGTGTTGGGACAGGGGACAGGGGACAGGGGGTCACATGCGCCAAAGCTGGTTTACAGCTGTGTGTCATCAATGCCTTAATCTACGCGTCGCCTGTCCCTCCTCGGTTATCGTGCTTTCAATTACTCTCTCCGACATCGTTTTGCTTCCATCCAGTGCGTTGGATGGCATCCAGCGGTGGAAAAGGGAGTGTGGCGTATTGATGAGGTTTTAATGAAAAGCATGGTATAATCTCTGTCCTGTTATGTTATCCTACGCAACCGTCCTCAATAAAAGCACCGCGGATGGGCCTTCAGTTCAGTTGTGATTTCATACCCAACTCTCTCTCTCTTGATTGTAAAACCCAATGTGGTAGCTCAATCTGCTACAATACCTTAACCTATATAAACTACAATCATATAACACCATAAATGCGGGTATTTTTATTATTATTATTGTTGTTGTTATGCTGCAAAGTTGAAGTTTTAACTCCAGCAATAAAAAATAGTAGTATGTTCAATGGTGGTGTTATTCAAAACTTTCTACGAAGCGTAAGCTTGAGTCGAAGACTAGCGTGTAGAATTCAATTTATAAACTTTCTTACCAACTGTTTTTTATGAATACATTTATAAAATTATAATACGTGCAATATACATAGTTCTCTTTTTGTTTTATTCAGAAAAATCACAGTCAGCACAAAAAAAAATTATATCCTACGAACTTGTAAGTTCCTCCTGCATATCTACTATATTGTAGTACTAATATACTATACTCCTATTCGAACTTTTCTTGTTGCATTTGGATAATAAATTCAGATTCTTTCCTCCTCTGTGCCTTATGGTCAAAGCATATAAAATTTACTTAAGAATTTATGTCAAATGTTGTAGTAGTTATTTACTGTTATAAATAATCTTGTCAAAGAATATAATTTCAGCAATGCTACTTGGTTTCTTGAAAGGTCAATTTTTTTAATCATTCGTGTTCGCACTAACAAAAAAAAAAACATATCTTTTGAGATGTATACACTTTGAGAGTGGACAGATAGAAATATGAATGAAAGACAGAGGAAATTGCAGAAGATGAGAAAAAAAATGAAAGAAAAAGATATATAAGAAGAGTTTACTGTACAAATTTTGCATAACAGGCAAAATATGAGAACACAAGTTCATGTAGAAGTTTTTCCGTTGTGTGTTTGTTGTTCCTTAAATTGGTATTATGTCTTGGGCCGTAGATGATATTCAGACCTGTTATTGCATAATAGAACATGAGGGCATTTGTCAAAAATGGATATGGAAACTTTTGGTCAATAAGTGGATCACTGATTGAAAATACGAAAATGGCCCCCGAGTAATAAATTTACGGATTGAAAATATAAAATGGGTGTTGACAAAAAAAAAATTACAAAAATTCGCGTAGCCCTTTTTTTTTTTCATTGCATCGTCCACAATTTTTTTGTAATATTTTTTCTGGCCTAAATTTAATTTTGATTTCTTTTTAATCCATAATTTTAGTTTCTTCATTTTAAAATAAAGATATATGATCTCCTATATTAAAAAATCTACAATTTTGGTCTAAATATATAAAAATTGTGAATTAAACCAAAATTGTAAAATTTTTAAAATAAGATAATCAAATGTCTATATTTTAAAATAAAAATGAAAAAATTACAAATAAAATAAAATAGATAAACCAAATTTATATTTAAGTATTTTTCTTAAAGAAAAATATCATTCATATAAATTAGTTTTCTTTATGTATCTTATATCAAATACACAACGGAAGCTTTTTTGTGTGTGTTTCTAATACAAAATATAAGATGGAAACTAATTTTTTTTGTGAGGTAAGTCAAAATTTTAGGCTACAGTGGGGGAGCGGGGATATCAGATTCACAACAAAAATTAGTTTTTAAGATGCACGAACGAAACTAGTTTTGGTGAAGAGTATTTTCATAAAACAAAAACAAAATTTGCAGTCAATGCAAAAAACCAAAAGGAAGTGCGAATAGCAACCTCCAAAGGATAATTCTATAGTACGTAGAAAAGAGGCCCATGATAAATGTAATATTTTTGTTTCTCAAACGATTATCCATTAAAAATGTTGAATTGCACAATACATACATGCGATATATAAACACAATAAAATATTAAAACTGTACACGATGTATAAACAAGGTATGCGTGCTCAAAAGTAAACAGATTATTAATCTTATTTTTATATTGAACAAATTAGTAATCTTATTCATTCTCGATCAGCATACCTTTAATATATTCCTTCTAGAGAATGTTGTAGAAGTATCTTCGCATGGAATGGATGATGATTGCTTATGCTTTTATTGTATGATTTTATAGGAGTTTGATTATGATTCATTATTATTTTTTATTTTAAACATTATTCTTTACTAATAATCTTTAAAGTTTATTAAATAGATCTTATAAATTGCCTTACACATCTTTATATCTCGTCGATATTAATAACTATTTTAACTTAAAACAGTTGCTAGGCCCACTTTTTTTTTTTCTCTCTCTCTATATAAAGAGTATAGAGATGAAACTTCAATTCCACTTGAAAAATAGCATCAAAACACTTATAAAATCACATAAACTTTGCTCATAAAAAAATGCCTCCGTGTCCTCGGATGATGCTTTCCTTTCAAATTTTTTGCTAGCAGAAAGCCAAAAATGATTGCTTTAGCAGCAATAGTCATTAACTTAATCAATTATCATGGATATTACATGTTTAATTATTTAAATAGATGGGCGGATGTTATTTCTTACACAATCACAATTTTTTACGTCATTTTCTGTTTGTATCTATATGTTAAAAAAGAAAAAGAAAAATGCATACGACCTTTTTCTTATTTTATTATGTTAAAACATATATAAGTATTATTAAAAAATACACGTAAATAAGATGAATATATTTATAAAGAAACCGGAATTGGGACCACTTTTTCTGGAATATACTTAAACAGCTTATCTTCTTATCTGCTCGATCTTTTTTTTATGTGATATAATGCAATGATCAATTTTTGCGGGCTTCCCTCTTTCAGTTTCTGAATTTCCCCTTAGGTTCTCGCCTGGCTTCAAACGTAGCAATATATATCTCCCACTCTCAAATGGGTCGTCCCTGAAACAGAGAAGCTAAGATTATAGTTTATTTATCAGATATGCATCATATTGGTTACTATACGATATTTAATTATAACACATTGTTTTAATAGTGTGCTTGATCACGCAGCAGATTCAAGGAGACATATGATGCATTTCACATATTGCATTTTAACCGACATGATTTTATAAGAAGAGTATTACATAAGGAATAATTAATGTATTTTACAAAATATTTTTTATCATTTAAAAAGTAGTATTATATATATAGAAAAAGGTGGATATATGGGCTTGGGTCTGTGAACAGTGTAGACCAAATAAGTTAGCACCAGTTAAAATGTTAGTCTATTTAAACACAAGTTTATATGGCTCAGACAGTTTCACTTGCAGATTAAATTGTTTTGGTTTGCAGATTAATGAACCAACTTACGGACCAATTGTTTTTTTAAATACTTTTTTTTATATAGTTTTAGTTATATATTTGGATAATTACTACTCAGTATTATTTGGTTAAAATATGTTGACCTCCTTTCTAGTATATATATTTGAATATGTTTAGAGATATTTAATTTTTGTATACTTTATTTCATGTTCGATTGATGCTTATTGAGTTTCCTTTTATCTTTTGTTGATTTGATATATTTTTCATTTTTTTCCATCAATTTTTTAAAATTAATTTTCAAGTTTTCAATATTTTTTTATTTTTTATTTTTAGAAAAAATAAAATTTTTACTGTTATGCTTGCAGAGTAACATATCCATTAAACTACAGGATAAGTAGATCGAGTGCGGAATCAAAAAAAAGTATCTAATAAACAACTTAGTCCGGTTTAG
The DNA here is from genome assembly GCF_000004515.6 of Glycine max. Classification (NCBI taxonomy): domain Eukaryota; kingdom Viridiplantae; phylum Streptophyta; class Magnoliopsida; order Fabales; family Fabaceae; genus Glycine; species Glycine max. The sequence continues at coordinate 53,317,355 of NC_016088.4, read as the reverse complement.
TTAACTCATTCAAATGGTTGATAATCATCTTTAGAATTATTTTTTTTCAATCTAACTTTTTTTATTTAGAGGACTCGAATTCAATATTTTATTTAAAAAATTGAATCTGAGATCATTTGAACTAACGTAACTGTTTGTTGTCTTTTAAATCACTTATGTAATTTTGGATTCTATTTATAATTTTTTTTTTAGTCAAATTCTATTTACATGTTTAATCTCATTAGGAAACACATTAAGAATTCAAAATTAATTTTTTTATATTAAAACAACTTTAACTAGTTTTTGGCTTAATTAGATACGAAATTTTATAATGGACTATTTTAGTTTACTAACATGTTTTTAAAATAAAAATATTTAAACACGAGTCACCTTACTTTAAAATAAATTTTAACAAAAAATAATTTCATGAAATCAATTTTGCACATACCTCACGTTAACTGCACATGAATTTTTTCATTTCTTTAAAACATTCTATCAACATTTCTAATTTTTTTTATTTCTTTCTTTTTGTCCTATCATAAATTTTATTATATGTATAATTATTTTTATCAACTCTCTAAGATAGTATTCATTAAACATTTTTCTTATTAGAAAATGATAATTAAACACCATGCAACACTGCTAGCTTTCAGACTTCAGTGAGTGTATAAGTGCAGAAGGAGGAGGACACGCAGTTACTATTCTGAATCCACCTTGAAAAGCGTCCCAGAGAGCAGTGAACTTGCCATAAGTGCGGTGATAAGTTGATAGGGTCCAACACTTCGATTGTTTCACATTCATTTCCCCCTTTCTTTTTGGATTCTTTTTCTTTTCCATTAACTCTTTCCGCTGAGCAATAAGCATATATAGTTGGAACCACTACCTCCACGCTCTTATCTCCTTCATCATCTATCCCTTCGCTGCACCTTTCTCAGTGACGGAGGTAATTAACCTTAGCTTGTAATGAATTTTATCTCCCAATGTTCTTCTGACCAATGTCACGTGATAGTGGGGCTACCCAGCTGTGCCTTTATTATATTACAAATTAACTGTTAACATAAAATCATTTTCTCATTGACGTGAAGTATATATTAGTTCAATCGATTATTAATTTTTTATCGAGAAATATGTATTATTATTTTTAGGAAAAAAGTTTCTCCTAATTATATTTTTTTTCATTCCAAAAACTTGTGTGAAATATAAATTAATTTTTACCAAAAAATATGTATGATTATTTTTAGTAAAAAATTTCTATTAATTATATTTCTTTTCATTCAAAAGTCTTAAATTGATAACTTGTTTAAGACATATGAACTGAATTACAATCATCAGATCACAAACGACACATTTGTTAACTTGTAAAATAAAATATTCAAGGCAAAGAAAGCAGAGAGCTAGCTTTGAGTAAAAAGGATGGCATATTGGAAGGAAGGGAATTGAAGCTGGTTCATGCACCTTGCACCAGCATTCAACCATTATATCCTTCTACCCAAACCCTACCTCAATGCTTGTGGTCCCTTAGCTTCTCATTGTCAACCATTGATCTTAAATGCTTCGAGCTTTGACGGTTCACAAAGATAAACATCAACGGTGCAAAGGAAATCAACCCTTATTCCTAAAGGCAACCCCACACGTCATGGGCGGTCTCAATTAATAAAAATGTGAAGTCCATCATAGATTTTCTATCCCTTTCCATATATAGAGATAAAATTAAAAAATACATTGCTCTCAAGTTGCTATAAAGAGGCCTTCCATTACCTGCTACATTGGTCGGTTACAGAGATAATAATCCCGCAGGCTGCAGCACTTTCTGCAATCTGTAATCCGTGCACTAGTGTTTCATATTATTCTTCTTATCTCTCTTCTGCAAAGTGCAAACCCTACTTACTACTTTCACAGCTCCTTCCTCTGATCCTCTTCCTTCCCATACTCTCTGCTCCTAACTTTTTCTCTCTTCTCCCCTTTCTTCCATTCCTCCTTGTCTCTCGCAACGCAAAATTCATGGACGTGGATAAACTGAAAACTTCCACTAGTGACAGCAGCATGGACATGATGATGATGATGATGCAAATGGAAAAGTTCCCTGAATTTTGTGAACCTTTTTATAACAACAACACTACTACTACTACTACTACTACTCTTCTCTACCCAGAAAACGAGTACTTCTTAAACTCCACCACCACCACTCTACCCGTGTTCCCCAACGTCAACAACCCAAACGTTATAACTCCACCACCCACCACTTTGATTAATCCACCACCACCTTCCTCCAATTTCGTTCTACAACAACCCATGACACCTCATCTTGAACCCAACCCGGAGAAGAAGAATTCTGTGGCGGCTATGAGGGAGATGATTTTCCGTGTAGCAGTGATGCAACCTGTTCATATAGACCCGGAATCCATCAAGCCACCGAAGAGAAGGAACGTGAAGATTTCGAAGGATCCTCAGAGTGTGGCGGCGAGACACAGAAGAGAAAGGATAAGCGAGAGAATAAGGATCCTTCAGAGATTAGTTCCCGGTGGGACCAAAATGGACACGGCTTCTATGTTGGATGAGGCCATACACTACGTGAAGTTCTTGAAGAAACAAGTGCAGACGCTGGAACAAGCAGGGGCAACTAGACCCTTGAATGTTGTTGGCTTCCCTACTACTGTGTCCAACGCCAATAATAATGTTAATTATTCTAGTTTTGTGAAGAGTTGCCAACCTTATCCAATGCTGGGTTCTTCAGCTTCTAAACAATTGCTCAGTTGACAAGTGTTTGTGTAATACATGCATGAATCAATGAATTATACATGTGGTGTATTTTTTTATCTTCATAGTATTGTGATCGTGCATGGATTATAAAGAGTGTTTGTCAGTGTAATTGTCATTGTTTCGAGAATTTCTTTTTCTCTTTCCCAACCTAGCTGAACGAGGAAAGCAATTCAATTAATAAGCTAATATGAATGAATATTACTTCATCTTTTTTTTTTTTTTTTTTGTATTTTTATAATCAGTCTTCACTGATAACGTACTAAGCCCTTAATTTCACTTCTATCTAATCAGAATGAATGTTAGAAAAAATGTTTGAATAACAACAAGCAAATCTGATGGATGATCTAGACTCTTACAATCACTGCAATATATAAAACAAAAGTTTGACCGATCTGTAATGTTTTGGTCGTGTTCTAAATGCGCAACTCTAATGGGCCAGTTTTCAGTATTTTGGCCATCTGTATCTTTATGAGGGGTCACATGCAAATGGTTTAAAGCTGTTTATTTATTTCAAGCATGCTGATCGACGACACTCTAGTACCCGGCGCAAGCAGCCGGCAGCATGCATGCATGCATAATTATTATTTTGATATATTAGTCGCAGTAATAATAAAAGAAGTACTGTATATTATTTATATAATAGTACATTTTATAAAAATTTTATAATAGTATTTTTTAATATCTCTTTATTATATTATCACTTGTCTTATTTTATATTTTTCTTTGTTTCTCTTTTTTTCTATACGAAAAATTGTACAAATTTATATAAATACAAATTCTCATGTTTTGGATGTAAATACATGAAAAACTAAGTGAAAAGCTATTGCAATGGAAGCAAGAAAACAAGGGGATCAAAGAAAAGAGTTGTATTATTTTATTTATTTATGCAATACATACATTTTATATATGGTAAGAACCTATTTACATGTGCAAAGGTAAGAGTATGTACTATTATCATCTCCCATTTTTTATGCGTTATTATTATTATATTATTTTTTTGTTTGTCTTCATCACATTAACTACTCTCTTCTTTCATATTTCTTTCTTTGTTGTATACTTTATTGTATAAAGATAATTTCTCCAAAGGAAACAATGTAAAAAAAAATTATGTATAACTTACTACATTTAAGATATTGTTTGTTTCAATTTGAATGGACCTCACAGTTTAGTCTTTAAAAAACGGATTTAAGGTCAGAATAATATTGATAGTAAAAAAAAGACTTACGTCACACAGGTCCCAGTGATTGTAAGAATTGTAGGTTCAATTTACGAAATAATTAAAATGTTTAGACATATTTTCTACTATTCAATGAAACTTATAATTTTTTTATAGGCATGAAATTTTGTTATTAATTAAAGAGAAATAAGATTATACGTTCAAAATGAAAAAAAAATTACACTTAATTAAATTTGTAACTTACTGTATCTATATATTGTAGTTCCCATTTATATATTCTATGATTTGCAGAAGTCAAATAGTATGAAAGTTTAAAAATCAGAATGGATGCTCAAAATTAAATGAAAAGCGTTGACCTTTGATCGATGTTGAGTATTGAAAACCTATTAGTCTGAAATCTGAATGCGTTATTTATTATTATTATTATTTTACATCCACATTTATATTTGTTAATAAAGATTTTTCATTATTAAAATTTATACCCTAAAATTTTATATCCTATTCCTATGTATTTGTGTGAAATAGAAAAAGCAGGTTTTTTATTCCTACATAAAAACATAGATGTGGGCATTGGTGTGTAAAGTTTTTGGGTTATGAAAAAAAATTACATTATTCTTTCTCGGCCTTTCCTTATATAGAATATTTAAACATTTTACGCAAGAATTTAAGAAGCTTAAAAAAATAACGTGAGACAAATATTCCTTTATATATTGTTTCTTATGTCTCTTTCACTCAACCACACACGATAAATTATTAGGTAGTTACCATGCGTCTATAATTCTGACCATTTCGACACACACTTAAAATTTTCGATTTTAGAAAAATAACACTCGATTATATATAATATAAAATTATTATAAATTATGCCTTCTAGAGCGTCCTCATCTATACATGTCTTCTAGAGAAGAAAAGACCCCATAGGGTTAAAGGAAGTAGGTTGCCTCCCGAGGCAAGGTTTAATAATTTGGTTGTTCGTGTCTCAAGGATCATGCCTCACAAATGTCCCATTTTTTTCTTTATATATGTCTTCCAACTCTACACTTTGAAATGAAAAAAATAACAAGTCACCAGCGAATTCGGGCCATGTGAAATAGTCTACTAGGGTCCCATGCAGCTCAAGAGATAGGATTTTTAATTATTATCTGTTAGTGAATAAAAACTAAAGCACCACGGGCACCTTGCTATCAGCATATGCATTATCTCTGCACCTTGCCACCTTCTCTATAGTGCATTGTATCCTCCTCTGACACATTCCTTATCGTATTCCAATCTTTTCGTTTTACTTCGCATTTTTTTTTATACATAATTCTGCATATTCTATTTTAATATTATTATATACATATATAAATGTTTATTTTAAAATGCACTGTTAATTTTTCCTTTTAAGTGTTTATATATATAAACTAACGAAGAAGACTCTATCATCTCTGGTACCTGTACCTGTACCTGTAATTCACCTGCAGATATTGTCCTAGGGCCAGTGAGAATTCATTCAATTTTTTAGCCAACTATCTTGAAAATGCAAGAAAAATCCACACACTACAGCTTTAGCATTTAATATTTCCTTATCTATCTAGTTATTATAATATTATTATATTCTCTATGACAATGAGCAGTTGTAGAACTTCATATATGGCACTCTGATATAAAAGAATCTCAACTTTATAATGCCCTAATTAATAATACAATCAATTGCTTGGATAAGTAATATAATTAAGGGCATCAAATTTTAATAAAATATTTTTATAGTATTATAAATTGAATTTATTTAAAAGAAAATGCGTTATGTTCAAGTCGTATGCTTTTTCTTTATCAAGTTCCTTATATGTTTGGTTTAATTGTATTTTTTTATTCTTATATGTATGTATCTTTTTTTTCTTAACATTCTGGTTCATCAAAAAAATTAATCTTAGTTAATTTAGAGTTGACCCAGTAAATAAATAAAATCAAACTAAAAATTATTTTTGTTAAAAAAAGATCGAACTGATTCAACTTTAAATCCTTAACTTTATCCTTATATATATTTTGCTACCTGTAATCTTAATTGCTTATATCAGGTCTCATACTTTTCAAATCAATGAAATCTGACGCAAGCTGGTAATACTTTGTCCAATTTTTAATTTTAACATTTGGGTTAAGATAGATTATATTATGTGATGGCGGATTCAAATGACATGACAACAACAATAAATCGATGTTTTAAAGTTAAGTCTGGTATTAAATCGATCAAAGCATTAACATAAGGTTCGATTATTCAATCATAATTGAATTAAGATTGAACTGATATTAATGAAATAATAATAATAATAATAATAATAATAATAATAATAATAATAATAATAATAATAATAATAATAATAATAATAATAATAATAATAATAATATGATATTAAACAAATATAATATCATAAATTTATAATACTAATAATTAAAACTGTTAACATTTAAAGTATATACAAAGGTCAAATTAAATATATTATAATACTTAATTCAAAGTTTTAACAATACATACAAACAATTATTGTTTTTCATTTAGAATAAATCTAAATTTGACAAATATTTTAAGTTGATTTTCATTTTTAAGAAAAAGGTCAGAATGACGTTTTCTTCAACATTTTTAACTGATCCGTTGTAAATCGATCCAGTTTTCAAAACACGGACAAATATCATGTTATACAAGATGATTTTCTTGTCACAAAATAACATTCACACTAGTCACTGTGCTAATAACTATACAATATTATGTTATTAAGTTGAAATTATATATATTTTTAATGCATTTTATATAATGTTGTTGCCACTTCAAAAAATATCATCCGCACCATCTTAGATATTACAAGTTGGATTAAATAGTATGAGTTAGACCAAATTTCATTGATCTAAAAATAATAGGGTCCTAATTTAAGCAATTGAAAATTTATGGACTAAAATCACTACTCATTTGTCAAATTATATGAATAAAAATAAAATTTAAGACTGTGTACTTATATCTTTTTTTAGTTCTGAATATTGCATGTTTACGGTATATTTAGATCAAAACTATGAATGTTAATTGGTTGGATCGATTTTATTTTTCTTAAAAAAAGTGGCAATCCGGATCAAACTCTTGATTTAGGTCAAGTCATTGGGTCTCCTAATAAAATGAAAAATAAAAGAAAAAAATTGAAAAATGATAATAAAATAAAATAAAACTAACTAATAATATTAAAAACTATAATTATAGAATAACATAATATAAAAATTATAAAATTACACAACATAACTTTTTTAAAAAAAAATATCATAAAAAATGGAAATTTCTACAATAATATAGGTTTGAATTGGCTCGAGTTCAGCATACTCAAATCCAATATTTGAACCAAGAGGAAAAAGGGTGCGGGGTATAAAAAGAAATAGCCCTTTAGCAAGTGTTTAACGGGCTGCTTTAACCAGATGGGTCCATCTACTAGGAAGTAAAATAAACAAAAAAATCATTAAAAAAACACTGGGCCATATATCAGTTAAACGTTTTTTTATTTTTTTTTATTTTCTCACTTTTTCGTGATTTTAGTTTTTACTGACAATGCATATTATATGTTCATCCAAAAAGTTTCACAGACTATACATAAAAAGAGAAAAAAGGTTATGTATGAAGTGTAAATTTTTTTTACATAATCATCCGATCATAACTTATCACTATAATAAATTTGCTAACTTTAAAAATAATTATCTTAAAATAATTCAAATAATATTTTATAATTAAATGAGAATGAAAAACTGTTTTATACTATAAGTGCATATATATTAAACTCATAAAAAATATTTCATAAAAGGAATTTTTTTGTCTTTATATTTTTTCCTAATGGCCTTTTTTTTTTCATTGCATGGGCTCATAGTAGGGACCATGACTGAAATAACTTCGGTCCTGTGTTGGGATGGTTTTTAGTTTTGAATTATGAAATTTTTAAAATAACTAGTTTTTAATTTTAGTTTCAAATAAACTCATTTTGAAAATTTCATCTTATTAAAATTAGTTTAAGATTGTTTTTGTGAGGTGATGACAATAATGATAATGATGATGACGTCAATAACAATAACAATAAAAACACTAGTGGTGGTTGAGTAATCACGATAGTAATGATAATAGTGACAATGATAATAGAGGTGACAACGTTTGGTAGTGGCAACATGGTGGTGGTGATAATGATAATAACATTGATGATGATGGTGATAATAATGTCAATAGTGATGATGATCTCGATAACAATAATTGTGATAGCAATATTGATGATCATGGTGATAGTAAACAGACAATTATGATTGTGATAATAATGGTAGAGGAGTGTAATAGTGACAATGATAGATGTGATATTAGTGGTAGAGGTAATAATAGTGGTAATGATGATAACAATACTGATACTTACTGTAGCATAAAAAAATGTAGTCAAATATGATAAATATGTGTTTTTTAAACTAAAAAGCAAATCTTAAAAAAAATTAAAAATAATTGTTAAAGTATTTTAAAAATCATTTAAACTCTATTTTTATTAAACACGTCATGTTTCAAAATTGTATTTAAAAACAAATTTAAAAAATTCACGGTGACTTCCAAAACAGACCCTTAATGATTAAAGTTTCATATTGCAATGAGAACAGTGTTGGACCGGTAATTCGTAGAAACGAGATACAACTTCTTATCCAGTTTTTCCCAAAAGTTTGAGTCATTGTCTGTATTTTGTTTCTTCTTCCCGTGGGCTTCTTGTTTACATTATCTATCTTTTCTTAGACCCGTTCGTTTAAAATTTCATTAAAATCATTTTCATAAGAAATAATAATTGAAAAAGGTTTTAAAATTGCGGTTATAATATATTATTTATAATTTATAAATTATATTTTGAAAGTAAAATTTTGAAGAACTAATTTTATCTAAATGGTAAAGTAAAATTATTATTTTTAAAGTATAAAGACTAGTATGTTTTGGGAACCTATGAGAAATAGGTTTTGTCAATGAAAATTATGAAAAGTTTTGTTTTTCCTAAAATTAATTAATTATCCTCATTACAATATTAATTTTAAAATTTCACAAGTTAACCGAATGAAATAACAATGTACGTTTTTTATTTTTTATTTTGAACGGCAAAAGAATTATTATTGAAACGCACAAGATGTGCCAATGTAATAGGAAAAATACAAAATATAGCCTTTGTAAACACGACACAGGCCAAGAACACAACAATATCTCACCAAAATTCACAAGCGAATATCACGTCGATCCCCATTGCTTCATACAACGCAAAACCAAAGCATATTAATAACAATGTACAAATGGCTTTTCAGTTGGGACATTGATCATATCCAAACACATTATTAATCTTCTCATTAGAATTTTTCTAATTACATGCGTATTTTCTTAATGGATTTTGTTTATAAAGTGTTCTTTCTTGCGGAATTTTGTTCTCGAGTTCATGGACAATTAGTTCTTGCATATTATTTCTGCAAGAAATATGACATGTTTTGCAAAAGTTGCAACAGAATTTTCCATAACAAATGTAAAAAATAAGAAAAACTGATTTTACAATATATTTTGTTGGGCAAATCAGCAGAATTGGTTCTGCAATTTTTTTTGGGTACATAACAGGTTCTGCACATAAAACTGCACGAGATTTTCGTAGTTTTTTTACAATGCAGAAAAAATCTGTAAGTAATTTTTCTGAATTTTTTACAAAATAATATTTTTAAGTCACAAAATTTCCACATGATTTCTTACTTTGTAAATAACATATGATTTTAGAAGCTTTTCATATTAATAATTTTTTGTTATTATAGTAAACTATTTTATTTAGTTTGATTTTTGCTGTATGAGATACCGTATTTAAAACTTGACAATATTTCGAATAGGAATATTTCTAAAAAGAAGTGGGAAACAGAAATATTACTTTTAGTTGTAAAAAAATCATACAAATTACATGCAGAATTTTACTTATAAAAATATTTTCAAATTTTTTAATAAATAACAAAATTATATTCTTATCGAATTTGGAATTATTTTTTCCTCTCCCAATAAAATAGACATATTTAATGCCTTATGTGTGAACATGTGATTTGGTGATTGTGAACATGCTGACTTGCCGGAAAAAATAATATTAAAGAATGAAACACGAGGTGCATGCTTCGTGGTTATTGAGTTGTTTTTGTTGAACATTTGTCGTTACCACACACAAACTTAAAACATCAGTCAGTTAAATAGTTTTATTCTTTGTGCTGATTGGACTTTATAGTAATTGCCCAATTCCCCAATACGATTTATATATCCGTACACTTTTTACACTGTATAAAACAGAATGCAACTTTTCGTTAATGAAAAATTGAAAATATATTTAAAGATTAAGTTTTTGTCATGTTAAATCAATTTATAAGTTTCTTTAGCATTATTAAATATTTATTTAAGTTCCTGTATCAAAAAATTAATTAAGACATTGTATTTAAATCTTCAAAATGCAACCAAAAAGAAAAAAAATCAAAAACACCATCATTGAATTCCTGTTAAATATTTTTAAAGAAAATGTTTGATACACACCTTAAATATTATCCAACACATCTAGAGAGAATGAAAAAAGAAAAATACATATATATATATGAATGAAAAAGTTTGTGATGTTATATAAAGAGATAAAAAAAATGAGAGATATTAATGAAATATTTAAAAGAAAAGAAAATTCATCTATCATTATTCGAATTTTAACGTGTTGCTCTGAATTAATGAAAATGTTAGGTATCATAGACTCATAGGGGTTTATTATAATTATTACGTGCCATTTGATGAAGGACCAACAGAGTATGTACAACTCATATTGCACTAGCATCATTGCTGTGGAGCACCACCAGAGGGCTAGAAAGTCTTCTGCATCCATATCAGTCAGTATCATACTCTGATTTATTGCACTTAAAAAGTAGTTTTCTTTCTTTATCGTTCACCATATAAATTTTGTCATATGTGTGTTCCCATAGCACTCTGTTGCTTTGTAACTTATCATCTACTCATCACAAATAAAAAAAAACATAAATTAATATTGAGAAGCCACCTACACTTAACAAGCACCATAAATTGAAGTTTCGTAACATTAGGGTTTAGGGATATATGGTGCTGCTGCAATGGAGTTCAAGAAATTCATTTACAGTAATATGTCTTTAATATTTGACTAAGAGATTTAATGATATTAATTTCTAACGATTTAGTCATTTTATTTTTTTTATAAAATTATGAGGACTTTGTTATATATTTTTTATAAACAATAAGAATTAATTAAAAATAAGATTGAAATTATAAGTACTTAAGAAGATTAAATATATTTCATATTTTTTATTAATTAGTGTCTACTCGTGTATTGTTTAATCATTAAAAAATATAATTAAGTAATACACCATAAATCTTTTATATATATATATATTATCGTGTATTAGTATCTAATATAATTTTTAAAACTAGTTTACCTTATTTGATGAGACCTTCCTTCAACATGGACACCCTTGCAATAAAAATCTATCAATTAAAACTTAAAAATCACATGTTAAAAAACTATTGATAGTTAAACGTGTTTCCTTAATATAATTTCTATGCAATAAAAATTGATCCATTAACATAAATATTATGATTTTACGTATGGTATTTCAATGATATAATTAATATTTTATACTGTTAAATAAATATATAACTATTAACAAATAATTTTATTAATATAAAAGTTGTCTGGTAGGGTCAACGAATCTTGAAGCTTATACTTTCTACTTTCTATTATAATTTTTTAAACTAGTTTTATTCATTTATTTCTTATAATTTTCAAACTTTATCACTTTTAGTTCCTACAATAAATAGATTTTTTAATCCCTAAATTTTATAAAATATATTTTTTAGTTTTAAAGTTTATATTTTAATTCTAAAAAAATTTACTTAATAATTATAATAACTAAAAGAGATAAATTTAAAAATTATAAGAATTAAACATATTTACCGTAAAATTTGACCAGACAAAGAAGAAACTATATACAAGCAAAATTATCACTCTATCTCTTCGAAATAAATATCATCTTAAGATATTATACATAAATAAATAAAAAATAAAAAATAAATAAATAAAATAGTAATTTTATAAAATAAATAAAAAAAGAATAATACTAATATTATATTCAAAATTTAAAGTGATATTTATTAAAAAATATCTGTAAAAAATGAAAATTAATGTTATATTAAACAATTAAATACAATATTTATTTTAAAATATTTTTTTTAAAATACAACACTTATTTCAAGAAAAAGGAAATATTTTATAATTAATGCATACCTAATCATGGTAAAATAATTGCATCGCAACTATATATATGACGAATAAAGGTACACGAAAATGTATCAGTTTTGTCCCTTGCTCTTGTTCTCTGATTGGCCTAGCCAGTAGTAGCCAATTTGTTGGAGCTGGTTGGGAATGGCGTCGAAACCGAAATCAAATGGAAATTCCAAATGCAACAAAGGATTCGCTGACAGCTATATGCTGTTGAATCCTGAAGACGCTCATTTCTTCGATCTTGTTCATGTGCTGTATTCCCGTAACTTGGGAAACCGAAAATTTGTGGACAGCAATGCTGAGGGATCTTATGAGGGAAGCTTCCGCCAAAGATGGCTTATATTCGTCTCTGTGGTGCTCCAGAAGCTTCTGTTGCTCATCGCTAAGCCACTTTCGTTCTTTGGCTCTTGCGTTGAGTTCTTCATCAACCTCCTTGTCCTCAACGGTGGCTTCATCATGATCGTTATTAACTTCCTCACAGGTTATTTCAATTTCTTATTGCATAGATCTGAGTTTTTTATTTTATTTATTTATTGATTTTACACTTGCTTCTGTTGTGTGTGTTTACCTACCTAGCTATAGTACATGAGATCCATCTGTTTCATGTTCATCCACTGTTTTATGCTAAGCCAAACTTATTAATCTAGCTCTTCTTCCTTTTTTGTGGGTGAAAAGTTCGTGGAAATCTACGTGCATCCATCTATATATCATTTTTCTTTATGTTAAAAAAATTCAAAAGAAGAAAGAGGAAAGTAAATAATCCCAAGTGCTTTTTACAAGAGTCGTACCTCAATTATTCAGATTCTCTCCATAAAGCGACTTCAAATCTCATCCATGGTCCTTTTCTTAGTGATGTTCATGACTCATTATATCTCATTCATTTTTCTTGGTCTTAAATTAATTTTGATGTGTTGGAGTTTAGAAATTAAACTTAATGTCTTTTTAAGACGAGTTTGAGTAGCAGTAAAAAAAGAGAAGACAGAGTTTGGGTCATATCTAATATCATTAGACGTTTTAACCAAATTCAATATCTAATCTTATTTTAAAAATATAACTTTTTAAAATAATTATTATTGATAATAAAATTTTCTTACCTATTAAGTAATGTTGTATATAACAATACAAAATTATATTATACCAAAATAATAGCGCATCCATTGACCGTGTATACTGTATAATCAATCACAAATCACAATACATAATAAGTTTACAGATTTTTATCATGACTATTTTAAAATGTTATATAAAGGTAATTTTTGATTAATTGATAGTGTAAAATTATTTTTTATTGTTAATGTGATCACTAATTTCATATCATATTTATATATTTTTATTTTATTTTATAGCATATTTGTTGGAAATAATCCTTAATTGAAATCTTAACATTGCTTTTAATTCTATAATTTTGTAGTGTATAACATTAAAATTGATATACTATGTCTATAAATTAAGTCGATTTAATCCTATCCTGTATGTTTTAGATCCTTATAAGGTTAAATCCAAATGTGAATAAATGATATTATAAAAATTTTGAATGGAATTGAAATACCCCGACCTTTCCCTTGCATAAATAGACACATATCTCTTTCGAACCCAATTGTTCAACTTCAACCTCCAACCTCCTTTTCCAAGTTCACGCGCACGCTTATTACGCAGGCCCATGAGTTTGATTTTTAGTGATATGGAGTATAATTTTTTTAGGGGTTTAATTATTTTTTTATTTTTTTTAGTTCAGGTAATTTACGATTTTTTTATAGCTTTTATTCAAATCTAATAATTAAAATTAATTACAATCTTTAGTAAAAATAATTTTAATAAGACTTTATTCACTTTTTAAGCTAAACTTTAAATTAATCAAGATTTCATTCTCATGAATAACCAGAGAATTGAGGCCAAAATTAAGTTCTTATTTTGTTAAAGTAATTGCTAGAAATCTCTTTTTTATATTTTTTTAAACTCAAATATTCAGGATTTGTACTTTATACTATGAGTCATGATACATTAAGGAATTTATTAAAGAAGATAATATTAAAGAATTTTTATTTATTATGTATGTCTTTCGTCTCAATTACTATAGTATTTTAATTTTTTTATATTATATAACTGAGATGTAATAATTATTTATTTATTGTGTTTTTAATCAATTAGTTTTTTAAAATCATTTTTCCTTTTTTAAAAATTTATTTTAAGACTACTAATTAATTTTCTCAATTTTTAATTAATGTATATAAATGAAAAAAAATAAACTTTAGAAAAATTTATAACATATTCAAGTGTCTTAAACTTGTAATTTATTTAACTACCTATATAACTAAAAAATTATATCATAATATTTTTTAATTTTATTAATTTTCTTTATTTATATTATTTTTAAATCTTAAAAAATTATTTTTTTCTTAAAAGAATCACGTTGAGACCCAAATTCTCAACGGATTTTTAAAAAATTAAAAAAATATATAATATAAATTTAGGTTTCTTCAACTCAAATTTACACTGAATAATAAATATGTATATTTTGGTAAAAAAAATGAAGAGATATGTATGTTTTGATATTTAATTAATTTTTTATGTATTTTGGGAGAAAAATTCTATAAATTCATACTCCATATACTCATAAATAATAGAGTACTTAGTAATAATTTTTTGAGGAAAAGAATCTATAAACACCGGCTAAAAGCTAATTGATGATATGACATCACCTTATAAAAAGTAAAGATTTTGTTCTGAAAAAGACTTCTTTGCATCGGAGATAAACTCATTCATGACATTTAAATGAAGTATAATGTATAATCTTTTTTTCTAGGTCAAAATATTGGTTATTTATCATGCATGGTTTGCTAAGCATATCACTTTGGATGTTTATTTGAGACATTAATGCGTATTAAACTGTTATACCGTATCCTAAGAATTTTGGGATGTGATTGTGGGTATCTAGTTAATTTTGATTTGTGATTAGATAGGCAAATCACTAAACATTAATTGAATTAGACAAAGGTTCATTTTTGATTGAGGGGATCAAAATGGAATCTGGAGGTTACAATACTAAAATAAAGAAAATATTTTTTTTAGTTTTTGTTAAATTATTTTATTTTTAATTATTATTTTTAAATTACCTGCTACACTCATCATTCTTTTTTAGGTCTTCATATTAAATTAATTAGGTTATATTATTAAAAATTTAATCTAATATGTTAAAAAAATTGAACAGACGAGCATGGTGTTCTCCACTAGAATTAATGAAGTGTTTGATATACTCCTTTTTCAATGACTAACCAAATGCACTTATCGGTAGTGAGTATCGGAATTGCTATGTTTGATTGAGATAGCCAGGTAGCTAGTACAAATTTTACTTAATATTTTTGTCTCTTAAAAATTTAATCAGTTTTTTGAATTTACACTATTTATTTTTTTCATTTTTAAATCTTAACCGTTACTACAAAATTGTACATTAAAGTAAGTAAAGATTAAACTAACAAATATCTGTAGTACCTAAAGCATATTCACTTCAAACAAAAATTATATGATAATGATTTAATATTAGATTAACCTCTGTTAGTATAAGTTTTATGTTTAACAAAAAAAATATGTTTATATAAACATTGTTGGTTTATAGTAATGGTAAAATACATTATAATAATAGACTCTTCCCTTGAAATAGAATATTAATAATATTAATATGTACTAATTGTTTTTACGAAATAACATGTTCCATTTATACATCAAATGTTTGTATAATAATGTAGTACAACATTAATATAAAACTATTCTGGTAGTTTTTTTATACCATGATATTTAGTATAAAGCATTTATTAATTTTATGATCATTAATCTCTATAAGAAAACTTGACTTATTATTTAGTGGAGTCTTTTTTCTAATAATATTTTTTCTCTCTCTATATATAGTAAACAAGAAATTTTTAATTATTAAAAATTTCACATCAACTAATAATATAATTAAATTAATTAGTGTAATTAATAGGTAGCTAAGAAATAACTCTCACTTTACAAACTAATTTTACAATATAGAATTTGACTCTTAACCTGCATTCTAATACCAACACTTGACTTTTTGTTTATTTGTTAGTCAGGCACTTTTTTAAAAGTGATTTGAGCCTTTTCTAAAAAAAAAAAAAAGTTGCTCTAGGTATTGTTATTATTTACGTACCATTTAACCTTAAGCACTAATCAAAGATATATAGTTGATTTCTACAACTTACGTGATATGGTGATGACATATATATCCTGTATTACTCATGTTATGATTGATATTCACATTGTTTGATCTTTTAAATTCTAATTGCATAGATCTGAACTTTTTAAACATTCATTAATCAAAATCAAAGTATTCACTAAAAGCATTCATTAATCAAAATCAAAATATTCAACAATCATGAACTTTTTAGACATTGCATTTTTACGCGGTTGAATGAAAATATTCATTTCAAAATCATAGCTGTGCGAAACTTTCTAATCAAGCAAACATAAGTATGAATTATCCATTTAAAGAGAATTACATTCCTTTCATATCAAATCTAATTATTTAATTAATGTAAGCAAAACAGGTCACCTGGTCGTCCCCGATCGTAATGCACCAAATTATTTGTCTTGCATCGGAAATTTGGACGCGAGAGTAAAGTTGGATGCCATCACGCGTGATGACTGCAGGTACTATGTTTCATTAGCTATGATGGCTTCAAAGGCATCCTATGAGAATGCAGCTTACCTTAAATCTCTAATAAAAAACCACTGGAAGGTAAAATAATTAATTTATTTTGTTTTGACATTTTCCGTTTCCTCAGTTTAATCAATTTTTTTTGGTACTTCCCTAATTAATTTTGTTTTGAGATCTGTGATCTTACAGATGGAATTCGTGAGATTTTTTGATTGCTGGAATGGTAAGAACTAAAAATAAGCAAACCTCATCTGCATGCATGTGTTCATGTATAATTATAATAATTTTCAGTGAATATTTGAGTGTTAAAAATGTTAGAACATGTTCACTCTTTATATTACAAAGCTTCTGTGGAAGAATAATCATGAAGGAAAAATGTGCTTTAGGCCTCTCAATCTTGGGTCAAAATTAATTTTAATCTCTATATTTTAAAAATATTATTTATAATTAGTAAAATTCGTCCTCTCTATGAAATTCAGGATATGAGGATGAGAGACGAAACTATTATTACAGAAAATATGAGAATCAAAATTGTTGTTTTTAAATTATAGGAACTAAGATCAAATTTGGCTTAAAATCTAGAAATGTAAAACACATTTTACCCTTAACTGAATGATGATCATTAATTTTCTTTTTCAACGTTTCCTTTCACACGCCAGATTTTCAAGAAAAGGCCACAACCCAAGTCTTGATTGTTTTGGACAAGCATGAGAACCGCGATACTTATGTGGTAGCTTTCCGAGGAACGGAACCCTTTGATGCAGATGCATGGTGCACTGACCTTGACATCTCATGGTACGGGATTCCCGGCATTGGAAAAATGCATGGTGGCTTCATGAAAGCCTTAGGGCTACAGAAAAATGTGGGGTGGCCTAAGGAGATTCAAAGGGATGAAAATCTTCCCCCGTTGGCCTACTATGTTATTAGGGACATTCTAAGGAAAGGTTTGAGTGAAAATCCTAATGCAAAGTTTATCATTACGGGTCATAGTTTGGGTGGAGCACTCGCAATCTTGTACCCTACGATCATGTTCTTGCATGATGAGAAGTTGCTGATTGAGAGGTTGGAAGGGATCTACACGTTTGGGCAACCAAGAGTTGGAGATGAAGCATATGCACAGTATATGAGACAAAAATTGAGGGAAAATTCTATCAGGTATTGCAGGTTTGTTTATTGCAATGACATAGTTCCGAGGTTGCCCTATGATGATAAGGACTTGCTCTTCAAGCACTTTGGGATCTGCCTTTTCTTTAACAGGCGCTATGAACTCAGGGTACGTATGTTTGTCCATTTTAAAATAAACTTCATTTGATTTAAGTGCTGATCATCAAATCACGTATGTGGCTTTGTGCATTTGAATATCTTTAACTAGAGGACAAGATATTGTTTTATAAGTATTTTTCAATAAAATAGAACAAATATTTACAATTAGGTCAATGAGAATATAACACATGCAGTATTTGTTACATGAACATTGTGTATATAGGAGTAGAAATAGGTCGGGATAAACAAGACTTTACTTAGTCGTAACTTGTTTAAAAAAATTCAACGCTTTACTTCTCTATATTCTGCTAACTTCATTCTTTATATTTTCCTTAAACAATGAAATTAATTTATTGCAGATTCTCGAAGAAGAGCCGAATAAGAACTATTTCTCGCCATGGTGTGTGATACCCATGATGTTCAATGCTGTTTTGGAACTAATAAGGAGCTTTACCATAGCGTACAAAAATGGACCTCACTATAGAGAAGGATGGTTTCTCTTTAGTTTCAGGTTGGTTGGTCTGCTGATTCCTGGCTTACCTGCTCACGGTCCACAAGATTATATTAATTCCACTCTTCTGGGATCAATTGAAAAACATTTTAAAGCAGATTGATGTGTCCGTATACATGATCATTCCATACCACTACGTACATGTGTATGGTCATGCAGACTAAAATTTACATAATCAAGATTTTTAGTTTTAGAAAAAATGGTAATAACACTTGATTATGTATCATGTGAAGAATAGTTATGTATCATAATGATCATGAATAATATAACAGTTTGTCGTCAGTACGAGTTATTGTATAGTAATTAATAAGCTAGGTTTAAAGTTGTTTCCTTTGGTGCATGGATTTATCATTAATGAGATCAATGTGAAGTTTGTTTATTTCACGGCTGGAATCGATCGACCAAAATTGCTAACCAGCATTTGCTTGTGACATTCAGTTGGATATTATTGTCAATTTTTTTGTCAAAAAATTCACACGGTGAACGAGTAATTTGAACTTCTCGGCTAAATGAAAAATATTATAATAGTCATTCTAATAAATAATCAACCGCATTATTTCCTACAGAAGTCCATGCTAGTAACTTTTCTGTCAATTTTCCTCTTCCATTTACATGACTTTTTTTGTCCACATATACAATTCTTTTGTCCATTTTGCATGAGGGTCTCATTTTTTGGAGCGTTTGATATAAAGCTTCTGGACTAAAATGTGTTCTGTTTTTTGATCTTAATGAACATTCAAATATGTGGTATATCTCCAGTATGTGTTTGATACACTGTTAGACCGATTTAACAACTAGTAACATGCCTTCTTAAACACTTTTGTCGTCGTGTCCTAACTTGCTGGTAATGATTTTTCTTTTTAGAATGCTCATAATTTTGATTGCCTATGTAAGCAAAATTTCCTTTATATCTGTCAGCATTCATTTATCGTTATCAGCAGTTATCGTTTTTAATTTATATCTGTCAACATTCATTTATCGTTATCTGCAGTTATCGTTTTTAATTTAATATCTGCAATTAATTCTCATGATCAATTTATGTTCTCCCCAAAGTAAATAAATGAAAATTTTGATACAGTCATCATTTCAAAATCACATCATTTCTAACACAAACACTCTTATTGACCATGCTTTTTACACACAAACAGGTAAAATTTGGTACACCCCTTAAAGTACAACAACATCAACAAAACCACTTTTTCTTTGAGCAACTTCCAAAACTAGGTATGAAGGTAACCTACAAAATGTGAAGACGATGATAATGGTTGGCCTAGACCGGCAACCTTGTACTCTGCGTCCTGTAACCATCAATCAATTGCTTGATTGTATCTGAAATTGCACGGACAACCAATGCATAGAGCAATTGATAACAGTAATAAGCAGACAAAACAAAAATGCCAACCCATGACATGACACTAAGCCAAGCAAGGAGTGGAGATATAATGGTCATAACCAAAACTGAAGAAACACTTGCAATCACCATCATGATGCAGACTAAGATTATGAGGAAGATCCTACTACGCTGTGGAAGCATTGTTCCCACCAGCCACAGTGAGAAGTACAGCACAATCATCAAAACCAAAAGCATCGTGACATTGGAGTGTGCTATGAATAAAGCTTCTCCCATTGGTGTGGTCTTGAAGGCAATGACACCAAACAACCACTTGAAGAATTTGTCAAGTATCTCTTGTGACTCCCTGAACCAATTCACCTCTTTCTCCCTAAAGTATCAAAGCAAAATGCATGTTAGAATAGAACGGAGGAATTCGAAATAGTTATGAACTGCTTACCTCGTTGGAATTGGATTTCTGGGACTAGAATTCATAGAATTCGTGTGTGCCATCCTTTCTCTACTCCTCTAAAGAAGAAAATGTGATAGAGCCGATTGCACAGAGGAGATTGTATTCATATAGACTTGGCAGGTGTATTGTCATAACGGGGATTTTCATATGCTTTGAGAACTTTGATGCGAGGAAGTGTTAAAATTAGTATTTATAGAAGAATATAGTTTATGAAACAGAGTCAGAGAGGAGCTCTTAAAAAGTTTGAAATTGCGTGCGAAAACTTCAGCTACTGCACCTTTAATGGAACGTATTAAACGTATAGTACGTATTTAATCAAGGTGTCATATTGGGGTCCACTTTATCTGTTAAATAGAAAAAATAAAGAATAAGAATCTGCCGAAAGAAAAGTAAGAAAATTGAGAAATAGCAATATAGTAGCACAATATTGTTAGAATTTATTAAAAATAATTAATTTTTAATAAATTTAGAAGAAAAAAACATTAATCGAGAAATAAAATTGATCAAATGATTTTTAATAAATGTTTTTCTCTCTTAAATTTATTAAAAATTGGTGATTTTTGATAAATTCGAACGAATTATAGGAAGAATATCAAAAAAAGAGTGTGAATGTCCTAACACTCCTCTTGTGTTTATAATGGTCCAATGGAAGGAACTTGTGTTTGGCACCTTCAAATTTCGCTTGTTATATTGACTTTTACCCGAATTATACTTGCAAGTATTGAACGTGAATGAAACAACATTGAGCACTTGAATTGGACACGTACGTCCAAATGGAAACCTCACAAGATTTGCAGTCATTCTCAATAGTGAGACTGAGAACTATTAAGTTAACACACCAGAAGATGAATAAAACCTTTTTATAGTTTGGTAATCTTATAATAAGACATTTATTTATATTTTTAAAAAGTTTATTATGTCAAAATGAATTAATTTAATAACATATTAAATTGCTTTAAAATTTTATAAAATTTGTAGACTTGGTATAATAAATAAGAACTTTTAATTTAATGGTTAGATTGATGAAGTTTAGATATTAAACCACCTCTATGTAATTTTTAATAGATGATTAAACCATGCATAACAGACACACTGACAAAAACTAATAAAGGTATTTTTTTTGTATTATATTCCTTGAAATGTGACCCGTCTACAAACCGTTTTTAATATTCATTTTATTACAAATTATATTATATGTTATTTAGAATATTTATTACCTTACCTTCAAAAAAAATTATTTATTACCTTAAGAAAATAAAAAATATGTAATAGTTTTTCAAGAATAATCTTATTTATTAATATTATAACTAAATTTTTAATAAAGTTATGATTATATTTTAATTTTTAATATTATTTTAAAGGAAAAGGAAATATTTATGAAACAGTTTGGTTAATTAGTCGGTTCAATATTAAACCCGGGTCCGGCCCAGCCCAATAGATAGATGCGAATATGCGATATTGCGAAGTGGGCATTTATTGATGGCCCAGTAAACGAGAGAGAGTAGAAGGCCGAAAACACGGAGCGAAAAAGCGTCACGAGCGAGAGAGGAAGGAAGAGAAGAGAAGAGAGATAGGGAGAGCGAGCGTGAGAGGAAGATCTTCGATTTAGGGTTTTCAATTTCGTATTCAGCAAGGTCAGTGAGCGCCTAATTCACTGAATTTCTTTCAATTCTTAATCATTTTTTTGTTTTCTGTTACAGTAGAATACCAACCCCCAAAAGCTGTTTTTCATTTGGTAGTAGTACTAGTATATGATGATGATGATGATGATGATGATGATGACGATATTTGTGTGTGAGAAAGAAGTGTGCTTGTTGTGTGCAGGCGGCGAGTGTGAGATTTTTAGAGAGAGAGAGGTGAGGACGCTGAGTGCTCTGCTGAGAGATTCCATAACCCCAAGAGGAAGAGGAGGAGGAGAAGGTGGATAGATTTTTTTTCCTTTTTTTTTGTGCTGTTTATTTATCCTCAGAGCGGTGGATAGGGATTTTTCACTCTGCAGCGTTCCGTTCCATTGTGATTTGTTGAAGTTTCTGATGGAGCAGCGAAAGCTTGTGGTCAGTCATGCACGTTCAATTTGTTAATATTTTTTTATATGCTTTCACTTGTCAATTGCATTTATCAAAATTTCGACACCGGTTGATTTCGTTTTTCGCAATTGGTGTGCGGATAATTGCACATTAGGTTTTGGGGATTCCGTGGGATATCGATACTGAGGGATTGAGGGAATATATGAGCAAGTTTGGTGAGCTGGAAGATTGCATTGTCATGAAGGTTAGCCGTTGCTTTCCATTTGTCTGTTAAGTGTTGTTATTTTTCATGTGATAAAAATGCTTTTCTACCATGTCGATAATAAATTATAATATTTGATATGTATATGTATTCTGTATATTCCAATTATCCGTTTGTAATTTAACTCAATCCCCCATCTGTACTCCTATTTGTATGGAATTTAATAAAAAGTACTTGCTGCTTGCTACTTTTCAAGAAGAGAAATTAAGTAGGCCGAGGGGGTGAGTTTCCCATGTAACCTAAGATGTTTATGTTTATGAATCTATTTAGAGTAAACATCCATATCGGTATTTAAAGATACAATTAGTTTAGTTTTCTAATACTATTAAATACATCAAAATGGTCCTTCATTGTCAAAATTTGATTTCAAATGGTTGTGGTCTCTTTTTTCTTCTCTTTCTCCTTATGACTGATTATGAAGGAAATACCTTGTGTACTATCTTTTATAGTTCATTATTCATGGCTTATTTATCGTAAGTTTGGGTGAGAAAAAAGTAACATGCTTGGTCTTGGTGCTACAAGCACAGAGAAAACAAGAGGAGAAATATCAAGCTGGTTATGCTTTAATACTTCTGGTGAATGTGAAATATGATTGTCTTGTACAGGGTTATGTTAGATTGCCCGTACACTATTAAGTTTTCTGGAGGCACATTTTAATCCACTTTATTTATTTTAGGAGCGGTCAACTGGACGGTCTCGTGGTTTTGGATATGTTACATTTGCTTCAGTGGATGATGCTAAGGTAATTAGTTCCTCTCATCTTTCAAATGCTCATTTGATACACCCCTATATCATTTCTATATGCTATATCATGATTTTGATGACTATCTGGCTGCAGGAAGTACTATCAAGTGAGCATATTCTTGGTAATAGGACGCTGGAAGTCAAAGTGGCAACACCAAAGGTTTGAAACTTGAAATCTGGTCTGCTTTGTAGCTGGTTTAGTTTTTATGTACAATAAAATAGCCATATATTTTGATTGTACTATTTATTCTGTAATGCTTTCATATTAAAGGAGGAAATGAGGGCACCGGTCAAAAAAGTTACTAGAATATTTGTAGCCAGGATTCCACAATCAGTAACAGAAGCTACTTTCAGAAGGTATACGAGTATGTAGTATCTTCATTACAATAATCCACACTGAGGTTTTCTTTTTTTTCCTTTAGTAATATTTTCTTATATTGAATGTATACGATGAAGTTTGTATGGTAGTCTCATAACCTTATATTTTTCTTTTTCTTGCAGTCATTTTGAGAAATATGGTGAAATAACAGATTTGTACATGCCAAAGGTTCTTTCCTCCCTGTGATTGTTATTCATGCTGAATTTAATATGCTCGCTGTTGAATTCACATTTAGTTGTATAAATAATTTGTCAAAACTTATGCATGCTATACACTTTTTAATTATCGATAATTTACCATTTTTCCCAACAGGATCAAGGCTCCAAAATGCATCGTGGAATTGGTTTCATCACTTTTGCTAGTGCAGGTTGGCCATCTATATTAGCCTATGTGTTCTAATCTTAAGTTTCCATGCGTTTTAAAGTGTATGGGTGTTATATGTTAATTTTCCTTAAATTTATCTGTGTAGTCATCTGGGATCTTGGTTTCACTTGGAAAAGTGAAAATTTGACTGTACCTGCTACTTGCATTATTTTGATTTACTTCTTTGGTTCTTGGACTTCTGAAATATTGTGGAGAGGATGTCTCAATTGCTAAAAGGAAGATTTTGTCTTGCAGATTCTGTGGAGAATTTGATGTCAGAAACCCATGAACTGGGAGGTTCTGCTGTGGTGGTTGATCGAGCTACACCTAAGGCAAGAGTTTCTTTAGCTTGTCATTTTACTGTAGAATATTTTCTGGGTATTGCAGAGTAATGTGTCATGTTTAACCAAGACTTGTTTTAATCAAATTAATTAAATCTTACTACTGGATTTCATTTCCCTACACATGTGCATTGTTTAATGATTAAAGAATATCTTAATATTTATATTTGTCCTTATCCTTTTAGACTTTAGTGATTGTATATTCCTTTTTTTAGGATGATGACTTTAAGCCAATTGGCAGAATGCCGCTGCCGCCGCCAACACAAGGAGGATATGGCGCATACAATGCTTATATTTCAGCAGCCACTAGATATGCAGCACTTGGTGCTCCTACTTTGTATGACCAACCTGGCCCAATTTATGGAAGTAAGCATCAAGCACCAGTGTTCAATTAAAGTGACTTATGTTGCATCATATTGACTAGTGACTACCCTATTTTGTGAATTAGGAGGAGACCCTTCTCGGAGAACTAGTAAGAAAATTTTTGTTGGCCGTCTTCCCCCAGAAGCAACTTCTGATGATCTTCGTCAATATTTTGGAAGATTTGGTCGTATATTAGATGTTTATGTTCCAAGGGTAAGATATTAAAAAAAAATGCATATACTAGTGTTGTGAAAGCTGAATAACTTAGTTTTTTTTTTGGGTAGGATCCTAAGAGAACAGGTCATAGAGGTTTTGGATTTGTTACTTTTGCTGAAGATGGTGTAGCAGATCGCGTCTCTCGAAGGTCTCATGAGATTTGTGGACATCAGGTACGATGATTTAAATTTGCTGCTAACTTTTTTTTACTACCCTACTTTCATCGATTATAAGTTTTCTGTTTGTCCATTTTTCTGTAATTAAGATTTAAATGTATAGATGTGGTGGTGGACGGGGATCTGTGTGGGTATGAGGTGGAGATTAACTCCCCCTTATTTAAAAAGCCCATTCCTGGTTCGAGCATATGTTATTATTCAAATAGCCTCACTAGATTTTAGCAGCTTAACTAGTTGGTTCCTTCAAATCAGGAGAGAACGAGTCTTTAGAAGTGTGAATTTGTGGTTCTGTTATTACCTACAGAGATCTATGATATTACATCACTGTCTACAGTAATTACATATCTGCATAGTAGACCTATATAATTCGTGTAAAGGGTGAATTCCTTGTGACGTGTCATCATGCTGTGAATGTCAAGATAATTTGATTATATTTTTTTTGGTTTAAATATGATTTGATTAATTAACAGCTTGCACCTGCAGGTGGCAATAGATTCGGCTACTCCTGTTGATGATGCAGGGCCCAGTGGGAATTTTATGATGAATAGTATGGAATCTTTTGGGGGATATGGTGGTCCTGTGCGATCTTATGGGAGGATGTATGGTAGCTTAGACTTTGATGATGTGAGTATATACATACTAATGATTTTATGATCAATATACAAGGGAAATGGAATTTGGACAATTTGTCAAGAATTTGAACTACTTAGCAAGTATCTGAATATGAAATATTTTAGTTTTCTCAGTCTAAAAACACCGTTAATCAGTGGTTGTATTGGTGCTCCTAGGATGTAATCACATGCATTGAAACATTGAAGTATTGAATCTAGTTTCATGTTTTCAGCTTTTGAGTATACATTATTTTCTTTTGCAGTGGGGTTATGGAATTGGGAGACCATCAAGAGCAGATTGGAGGTATAGACCATACTAGTAGGACACAACTTATTGGTGCCGGCGAACTGTGGTGCAGTTGTTTAACTATGATTTTTAAAGTTTGTAAGAACTATAGATTGGATTTTATTTTATCCATCGTAAACCAGAAATACTTTTTTCTTTGAACATATTGTTATCTTGTATCCATTTGTACTGGTGCAGATGATGGAAATATGATATATTCTAGAACGACAATGTTACATTTCGTGCTATGAATTGTTCATTGTGTATTGTCAGTGGAGGTGATGCTGATGCATAATCCAGAATAAATTAGTCATATATGCTCTTTTATATTTGCGAGCGAACCTGGCTACGCTTTTCAGTGATCTTTTTGTAGTCAGGCCGGTATTAGTAATTACAAGTACGTAGTGAAAAATGTTCTAACTGAATCTTTTATTACCAGTATGTATGGACCGTTTAGACGTGAAAATATATAATAAAAACGGACGTTGGAAAGATGTTTCCAAATATATAAGGATGTTTCTAACTGATGTGTTGGCACCAATTTTAAATGATCTTGCCCACTGAGATGAATACTCGTTGTCTAGTTTGCCCATGTGATATAAATTTTAAAATTAAAGAGACATACGTTTCTTTCTGAAACGTGAAATATTTTGAATATTATTTACAATGCAAATTTGCTGTTAGTGGTGGTCATGGGAAACGCTCCAATTCTTTAACCACTCGCATTTTAGACCTGTGTAATACTGATTGTCTGAATCACTAGCATCATGGATTAGTAGCGACTACTTGTGCTCCTCCAACGATGCTCTTAGCCGAACAAAGAGCGGAAAAGAAATTAGAAGATAAAAAGAAAGGCACTCATCCAGAAAATCATCCCGATTAGGTCTCGTACACAATGCCAAACATATCAAATGGCTGTAAGACAATGTATTAGTAATTCACTATTAACATTGTTGGGAAGTACAAAAGGCAAACAAAAATGGCCTATGACTTGAAATATGATTATTCCTGCATTTTTCGGGACTAAACCTTAGTGATTTCAGGGCGTGGGTATGGGATTAAATATTAAATTATTAATTAATCATGGAGAGCATGAGTGCCGAAGCAGCTCCTTGGAGACCATATCTGGGCATATTTGTGGAATGAAAATACTTTGCGAGTATTGGAAACCTGCTGACCCTCTTGTACAGTTATTTGGTTTCTCATCTTTTCAGCCTTCATCTGCGCCCTTCTCAGCTTGTTTAGAATCTTATCCATTGATGACGATTTTTTCTTTTCCAATTTCATCTGTGTCAAACACTAAAATGATCAGGAAATAAGTAGAAATGCTCCTGCTAATGCTATAGTCAATGTATACACTATGTATATAATGAGTTTCATTATGCAGCATGACATGCCACCAATTTTACTGATAAGGGATGGAGCCTCCCTTGGTTAATGTAATATGTTGCCTACGAATTTAAGTAGGAATTGGGACACACATCATATGAGAAAGTTCAATATACAAGTTATGATGAGTAAAAAACCTCTAGTTTTCGTATTTCAGCTTCAGCCTTGGCTTTCTGCAAACTCTCCCATGCAACGATTTTGGCTTCCTCCCTCTGAATCCTGCACCAAAATAAAACAATGACATTATATCTCTTTTGCTCACGGAATGAATGTTGCATGACAAGGAAAATATAAGGTTGACCTAATACTTGGGAAGGGGGACTTAAGGGTGAAAAACGAAAGGGGGGAGTGAGAGGTTACAAGTTCGAATCTCTCTCATTGACATTTCTAATAAAATTAACAAACTAACATTTGCTGATAAAAAAAAAAAAAAGGCATGCATGGCAGTAGAATTTAGGATGCATTAGCTTAGTTGCATCTTCCAAATTCAATTTATATCTGGGGCAACCCCTAACCCAAGAACTCAAATAATAGAGTACTAACTAAAATCAGCTTTGAGTATCTAAAGAACATACTTGGAAGAGTCCAACGTTGAGTCTGCAATATCCAAACCTGAAGCTTTGGCTTCCGTTCTACTACTTTTCCTTGAGTGTATACCAGGTAGCAAGCTCAGCTTGGGTACATGGCTCTTAGACCACCTAACAGTAGTAGCCTCACGGTCTATCTCTACATCTCTGACCTCTAACTTTGCAGAAAGGTAATTTTGTTGATCCATGGTCGAATTGGGTGAAGATTTTGGTGCATCATTCTCAGTCTCAGGAGGGCTCATTTGAGTGCCTTTGTCACATTTTGAGAGAGATGTCACGTCGTCCGCATTCTTAGTTTCTTTTCGTTTCTCATCTGCGAAGCAAAATAACTGAAACATTTAAATGTGTAAATGGTTAATCCCTAGTTGTATGATTATTGATAATATTCAACAAGCATATCAAGCCCAGTACTCATCGAGGCGACAGCACAAAAAACAGAAAATCTCATCCTCGCTTTGATCGAGCTGTCTCCCACAAATAGCCCAAGACATTGATCATACTGCCAAATTGAACCGAGCAATGTATGATCAACTAATCTATGCCCTTGACTCGCATCTTTCATTTATGAATGACTTCTTATCTTGTTGGGTTTTGAATATTGGTGTTCTGAATACAGTACACTTAGATACACTTTAATATTCCCTGAAACTTGTCACATACATTGGGCTATAAACTAGCCTTAACAAAACTTAGATAAGTTTTTTAGCTTCTGTTGGTGCTGTTCTTCAATTAGAATTGAAATTTTACTTTGCTAATTCGTATCATTAAAGGATTCCACAAATTATCCAAGTAAAACTCCAATTCTGATCAGATAATAATACCAACGGTACTATAAGTTTTGCCCATCCCTTTGATACACATAAGATCATCTTAAATGGAATATGAAAAGTAAATTTAGAAAGTTTGCATCCGAAGAAGAACATCATTATCCATACCTTGAGAATTAGGCGAAGAAGGGTCGCATAGCAGTTCTGACCACATGGGTGCACTAGACACTGATGGGAGGGCTACACTATTTTCATTGAGCAATGGACTAGAGCATTGCATACTATTGTCAAAGTCATAACGGTGACCGAAAACAGCCTCATGTGAATAATAATGGTGAAGAGAAATAGCATCCGGTGCCAACACTCCCGTTGAAAAAGGAGAACCACCCATCATGAAGTTCTTCACTACCAAACCTTGGCGCAGTGGAATTGTGGGTGAGTAATTGGAGTAGTAGCCTGTTCCTGGAGGCATAATTGGACCACTTTTTGATTTCGGTCGCCGCTGCTGAAGTTGTGCATAGGAATTGGTTTTGTTGTTAGAATAGCCTGAAACGGGGCTACAAATCCATCTCTCAGCATCATCCCATTTTGAAGGTATTGTTCTTCCACTGTTAAAGGGTGTCAAGTTAGCTACACTAGCATTCCTTATGTTGCTGCTTGAAGGCTGCAACAACACCCTCTCTGAGCTCCACCCCTTTTGGCTCCCAATGCTTTTCTCACTGTAGTTTGGTGCCCCTGGACTTAGAAATGAACCAAGTTTCTGGGAGGAACCAGAACTCTTCTTCATCACTTTTGATCTACTTTAAGTTGCCAAGCCTCTCGGGGAAGCACCGTGGCACTTCAAATATGGAAAATCCTGTTTCTACTTATGTAGCTTGGTAAATGTGTTGCTGGAAAATATTGGTGATGATGATTCTGGAACAAAGAAGAAATAACAAAGAAAAAGCGCAAGTCTCCAAAAGGGCAACTGTGCTTTAGGTTGGTATAGTATCCAAAAAAGAATATGAAGTAGATTTTGACCACTCATTACTCAATCACTTGGTATGGTTAAATCCGTGTCACACCAAAGCAACAAGAAGGGCTTGAATGGGACGAGTTGTGGTGTTGTGTTAAACTATGACAGGAAATATTGAAATTAGACACTTGAATATTGTTAGGCTATTATTACTGACTTATTAGTTAAGCGTGACATGCTGTCATCAATATTTGTCGAGTGGCAATGATGGACTGGTTTGAGTAACATTTTCTGCTTCTATCGATATTGGAAGGATATGTACAACACATATGTGTGGACAATTATAGATTGAGACTTAACGAGTAAGTCCAATACCAATGAATAAAGCCATTCATTCACTTGAGATAAGAAGCGGTGTGAATTGCGGTGGAATAGTGAGTGAGATGGGTGTGGCCTTGCGAAGGAGGATAGGACGAGGACATGAGCTGTGAGACATTGTGCAGTGTTGCATAAAACACTTCCTTGCATTTGTCATGTGGTTTCCGTAAACTTGTTCAGAAAAAAAAGAAAAACTAATCATACACTCACTTTGTATTTCATTTCACTTCTATTCTATTTTTGTTTTCTATTTATATCTCTTTATTTCTTGTTACATCAATTGTTACATTGCATCTATCAATTTTTTTTTTTATATCTTTATTTCTCTCTCTCTTCCATTCATACACCCTAAAAATAGAGTGTAAGAGTATCATTACTTAATTGTTTAACAATCAACAGTTAAGACATGTGCTGTGGGCCGTGGAAGCTAAGACAGTATAAAATGGTAATTACAAATGCCAAATAGTGTCTTAAGAACACTTATTAAAGAATAAGAAATGATTTTTTCATTAAAGGTACTAAAAGCTATTATTAATGTGTTCTCATGATTTTTAATACATTTTCAGTATGATTTTCAATAAAGAGAATTATTTATTAGTTACTTAACTGTCAACATGATAAAAATATTTCTAGTACATGATAATTGATATACATACTTTTCAACAACACCATAGCACCTGCCAGCTGTATATGCTAAGTGTATTATTACAGGAAAAACACATGACACTATTCAAGTTGAAACAGAAAAGAAGCCAAAATAACTACCATGTATATCACTGATGACGTTGTTCAGTCATCAAAGCCATTTGTACAGTGTTATATATTATAGTTATTAGAAATATCTTCCTTTCTATAGATATTATAAATCCAAAGCAGTATAATTGGTTTTTCTTTTTGACTTTGTCATTGCAAATTAAAAGCCTTATAAATTATGGTGAGGAGTAAGGTAGCATAACACCACGTGCAAAAATTAATATGAAGAGAACCATTCCTAGATTGTGCGAGATTATAGCCTTTGGTTGTTAACTTGTTATCCAGAGCAAAGACAGTGATCCGCAAACACTTCAAATAGAGCATGTAACTATGCAAATCACGAATTTTGGGGCTGCTGGCAACCCCTTCACTCCTTGATTGCGCTTTGTAAGGAATAGGATAGTAGTAATTACTAATTCTGGCTATAAGAAACATCAACACCAACACCAACACCAACAGTTCAATCAGTGTTACAGTTTGTGCTGTTGTGGCAGGTCATGAATGAAACCTGTCTTGTAGTTGGTTCCCACTGTGCAATTGACCCTATTGCTACAGAAGGTTAACCTTCTGTGCCGGATCCAGTGAACGAAAATATCACCAGACCTGCTCACAAAGTCAAACATTATCTGTCCTGTATAAGAGGGGAAATAATTCAATTGCACTCCTCAGAAGTGAAATAAGTGAAACAACATATAGTACTTTTGACATGGTTGTGCAGCTCTTCTTGGGTAACCTTGGCAAACATGATTGCATGGTCTACATAAGGTAGGTAGAGATTGTAGATCTACTCAATCTAGGTATTCTTTTACAAGCTCTTGAGGCTTCATCCTACAATAATTTTATTGTAAACTCACACGACTGACTCAAATCACTCAATAGTTAAATTTCCGTAATGAAAGTTGAACCCAATAAAAAAAAATAGTACTAGTCTTGTTAACTCAGGTTGTTATTGTTGTTTATTAATTGCATCACTTGGGAAGTGTATTAACAATTCCATAATGTGTTATCGAAAAAAAAAAAACAATTCCATGATGTGTGCCTCCAAGCACTTCAGACCCACCTTCTCTTTGTTAATATGCGAGGAGTCAAGGAACCCAGGCCCACATTTTTAAGAACTTCATGCTTCACGGGACGTATTTCCATAATGAAGAGGCAAGTGTTATTTGGAACCCCCTTATAGCTGTTGACACCCTGCTTTAAAAAAATGAGCCAAATTACGTGTTTGATCTCTTATATTTTAGTTTTTGTTCAGTTTAATTCTTTATGTTTAAAAAGTTTTAATTTAGCTTTTTGTGTTTATAAATCAAGTCAAAATGGTTATATAAAATAATGATCCTTTTCAATTTTGAAATGTGATTTTGAATCATTTTTTTGCCTAATTTAAAACGTGAAAATTATTTTATTATATATTCATCATGAAAATTATGAAATCTAATTAAAGTAAAAATAAAAAAGGGGGTCAAATATAATGAAAATTGCTTGAAATTTTGGTTACTCATTAGATTTCCTTTCCACGATGTTTATTGTCTTTTTTTTAATTCAAAACATCAATTGGTTATACATGGGAGTGGATCCTCTGCGGTAGGAAAAACAATGAGATGGTAAAGTTTTACAATCTCACTGTGGAATTTTAAAATTTTTTTATTTCTATTTAAAATTTAGTTTTAAATATGTTTTTCCCTATAGTAATTTTTCATTTTTAATCTTTTTAAATTTATTTTTTTAATTTTAATTCTTATAAGTTGATATTTTTCTAATTTTTGTTCTACGTTTTTTTGTCTAATTTTAGTCATTATAAATTTATATTTTTTAAAATATTTTAATTTTTATTTATAATTCTGGTAAGTTCATTTTTACAGGAAGCAAAATTAAAAAATTCAAATTTAGGGAGGCTAAAATAAAAAAAAATGAATTTATATTGGAAAAAAAATCACCAAGTTACGTGAACTCAAAATATATTTAAAAATAAAATTTAATGAAAAGTAAGGATTGTGCAGTCGTAATGTCACTGCAGAATTAACAAATAACTTGAATTATTTTAATCCGGCGGTGGGTATCGATCTATGAGTTCATTGTTATGTGGGTGAGCTTATAGGATAGAGCCACCTGTACCACAATTCTGGTTCCAAAATCTAAAATCTCTACAAGTCATTTGAACCTAGCCAATAGCATATTGCCATTGAGTTCTCCCACAAAGTGCCACATGGCTTTGCGTTTTCCATGATTCACCAATGGTCATCTACATGCCAAACATTTTCTGTTCTTTGTCTCTAACAGAAAAAAACGATGCAACACATCACCACTTTTCCCTTCCTTTGTTTTTTTTTTCCCTTGTTAGTGCCTGCTTCTCTTCTTTTTATATTCATGCATATCATATGCCTTCACTTCCTCAACTTCAATCCATGATCTAATCTTTCACTTATTGCATTCATTCCCTTCTAAGCTTTTTGACTTTCTGTTGCTTTTCATCCACACCAACCGGCTTTCACAATGGCTTCTACCTTGTCATGCAACTCTTTCAATCACTCAATGGCAGTTTTCTCAAAATCTCATTTCTCAATTCTTATGTACAAAGAGCTTTCACTGGATATTTCACCTTGTGTGAGTTATGGAAGCAGAACAACAAAGCAAAGGAAGACACTGATGCAGATCAAAGCAACAGTGGCAGAGGAACCTCCTGGTGTTTGGAAAACTGTGGTTGTGTCTGAAAATGGAGGAGGAGGGGATGGTGCCCCTCAGAAGAAGAAGAAGCTTAAGGTACTTGTGGCTGGTGGAGGCATTGGTGGGTTGGTGTTTGCTTTGGCTGCAAAGAGGAAAGGGTTTGAGGTGGTAGTTTTGAGAAGGATATGAGTGCTATAAGAGGGGAGGGGCAGTATAGGGGTCCAATTCAGATACAAAGCAATGCTTCGGCTGATTTGGAAGCTATAGATTTGGAGGTTGCTGAAGAAGTTATGAGAGCTGGTTGTATCACGGATGATAGGATCAATGGCCTCGTGGATGGGATTTCTGGCTCTTGGTAAGTTTGAATTTGAAACTTATACCATGTCATATCAGTGATTTGAGTATTTTTCTTCTCTTCTAATTGTTAATGTTTTGGCATGGGATACCTGACTGGTTTTAGTTTATGATTCATGGAATTGGGTACTGCTAGAGTAGACCATAAAAAAACTTAGTTTCAACTTACTACTGTGCTGTGTGTTCATCCAAGCGTGATAATGGCCTCTTGTTTGGTCAGAAAGTTGTGGTACAACAGAAACTTTGAAATTTAGCTGCATCAAATGAATGGTTGACTTATTCAGAGGTGCCACTGCAACACAAATTGTGATAATTATAACAGTGTTTCTAGCAAAAAACTTCTACTAACAAAATGGTTTCCAGTGGGATTGATTAAAATATTTAGTCTTTATACATTGAATGAGTCTGGTTAACATTTATTTTTTGTTTCATTTGCCACAAACTACACTTGAAAAATTTGTTCAATACTGTTTGAGATAATTCAGGGGTTTGGTGTAGTTGTGACAACCTGTGAGAAGTGCTGGACAGTTTGTAAGTTCCATGCAAGAACTGAAGTAATTGCTGGCAGAATTTGTAAATGATAAAGAAACCTCACCTGATAGTATATTTCATATTTCTAAAATTGTAATATTCATTTAGCGTGTAACATATAGGATAAAGCAGGTTCCACAATATATATGCACAGGCTTGTTCTTTTAGTATAAAGCAGTACTATTTCTTTCAAAAATAGGAATCTTCTCCCTAAATATTTTATATAATTGAAAATATTTTTTAAGGTTTATACGGGTGCTCACGGGTACGGGTCATCCACGAATCCGAATTGATTAAAACTAATCCAAACAGTTGGTTTAGGTTATTTATGTACTTGGGTTAAAACTAAACTGAACCGATCAAAACCGTTTATGTACGAGTTGGATTACGGGTTTAGATTTATAGATCCGATCAAAATTGAATCGAATCGATCAAAATTTTTAAAATTGTTTGGGTTGACTCTAAATATTGTTAACATTGGAACTCCAAGTGTTGAAACTGCTAATATTGAAACTTACTAAGGTATTACTCTCAGGTACATTATTATTTGTTTCTCTTTTTTTTTTAATTTTTATTTTTTCAATCATGTTCATGATATTAATGGATTATATTTTCTCTCAGCAAATCTGGTTGCAGCAAACCTTATTGCAAAAAATTAATTTGTAAAAAATAGTTGTGATTCAAACTATTATAGTAAATGTAGTTGAAGAAGAATATTTTGTTTTAATTTATACTTGTCTGTTCTATAATATTATGTTAATGATATTAAATGAATTGATTTTACTACTTTCAAACATTTAATAATATTGTGTTAATTATATTAGATATTTGGATGAATCATAACATAAAAATAGTAGTTTAAAAAAAATATCAAATTTAAATGGGTAACCCATTAATCGGAAGTGAACCAAACTATTAATGAATGAGTTGAGTTGTGTTGAATTTTAAAAGAAATTGTGAAAACTGAACTGAACCAAACCGATCAAATTTGATTGAGTTGGGGCTTGAATTTAGTCAAAATCGACCCATGAATTGATACATAGTTTGGTATTAGGTACATCAAGTTTGATACGTTCACTCCTGCAGCTGAACGTGGGCTTCCAGTCACTAGAGTTATTAGTCGAATGACTTTACAAGATATCCTTGCTCGTGCAGTTGGGGAAGATGCCATAATGAATGACAGTAATGTTGTTGATTTTGTTGACCATGGGGGCAAGGTAATTAATTAAAGAAAGCTTTTAAGTTGAAGATTCTCTTCATATTGCTATCATAGGTGTTTTTTGAAGGTTTTCTTTCTTTCTTCAAGAACATGCATGGCAGACTAATGCGATTAAACATTGTTTGATTTATCAATTGTGTCATCCTGCATTTCACAATTGCAGGTAACAGTGGAGCTGGAGAATGTTCAGAAATACGATGGAGATCTCTTGGTTGGAGCAGATGGGATATGGTCCAAGGTCTTATTAAATTCTCTTGGATTCCAAGCTTTTTTTTAGCAAATTATCTTTCCTTGAAGAAATGAATGTTTACTTAATAGTGTGCATCAGTTGAATTTATAAAGCTCCTTATGGTAGAAGTATCCTAGAAAAAGTTGGTCATATTATGTTTGATGTGTGTGTGTGTGCATGTGATGATGTGAATTTGTTTTTCAGCTTTGTTCTTCAAGTGCTGAACCCTTTATGTCATTCTGTTTATTGAGAGTCTTTATGGTCATAGGTACTGTTTGTTAACATGATCTTAAACGGTATCATTTTATGGATAGGTGAGGAAAAAGTTATTTGGCCAAATAGAAGCTACTTACTCTGGCTATACTTGTTATACTGGTATTGCAGATTTTGTGCCTGCTGACATTGAATCAGTTGGGTAAGTTGGCCATGATTCATGTCTTGTATGGCTATTTATCCATATTGACTGACCTTTTTTTGTTACTATTAGTTTATTAACTATTTACCTTTATCATGTTGAGAAGCTTGAATTTTCCAGCTGGAAGGTACCAAGTATTCTTAGGACATAAACAATACTTTGTATCTTCGGATGTTGGTGCTGGAAAGATGCAATGGTATGGATTTCACCAAGAACCTGCTGGTGGTGCTGATATCCCCAATGGTTGGTGATCTTATTGTGTTTAAAATTTGATCTGTCAGAGCACAGCCTCTGCTGATGTTAAATTTTCTTGGTGCTCCTCTTATAAACAAGGCATACTATTTGAATGAGAAATGCTAACAACATGTTCTCTCTGACATATTCTTTTAAACACACTCTTTATTGGCTAAAATTTATTGAAAATCATAAAGTTTTGGGCGTCTTACTATTTATTTAACCAGTTCCACTTATGATTATATTATAGATAGACTGAACTGAGATACAAACACGCGCTAGTAGAGTTTGACTTGAAAAGAAAAGAGATTAAAAAAGGAGAACTGAATATTATTGTGTGTTTACAATACAAGCACCGGTCAATTTTTATAGGCTAGACTTATTAAAGTAAATACAACAACAAAACATATTAAAGGAAATAGGGAAGTTGGAAAGAAAAAACTATCCTAATAACTACAAATATATTTCGAATATCCAGGGAGATTCTATCCTATTTTCCACCCTCATCCTCAAGTTGGTAAATGAATATCAATTATTCCTAACTTTCTTGTAAGTTCTTGGGACTGCACACCGGTAATTGAACTAATAAAAGTACTGATACAAGTTGATGGTCCAACTTTGGTTGAATATAGTAATTGTGGCACTGGAAATATAGTAATTTGATGACTGTGCAAAGAAAGAAAGAAGAAATATATCTTTATTTTTCATGATTGCCTATGAAAAATTATAAGTTATCATATCTAACTCTTGAATTCTTTCTACATGGCAGGGAAAAAGGAAAGATTTCTTAAGATATTCGAGGGTTGGTGTGATAACGTAATTGATTTGATACATGCCACAGAAGAAGAGGCAATTCTTCGACGAGACATATATGACAGGACGCCAACATTTACATGGGGAAAGGGCCGTGTCACCTTGCTTGGTGATTCTATCCATGCCATGCAGCCAAATATGGGCCAATGAGGATGCATGGCTATTGAGGTACAATTGATATATTCTTAAATATTTTTTGTAAAATTAGCATTTAATAAATGCTTGACAACTTACCCTAACAACTTCATGAGGTGTGTATATATATATATTTCTTTTCGTCATTTTTTTCCTGTCTATTCTTCCCCTCTCAGTGAAATATGAAATTATGAATTTATTTTTATTCTTTAGTTAACTTCAGCAGTTTCATTCATATTCAGACCTAATAAAGTTGTCCAAGTTTTCTGGACTTAGGTATTTTAGAATTCAGACTTTTTCTTTTTCTTTATAATTGTTTAAACAATTTCTTTTTTTTTTTACCAATGACAGACATATGCAGAACTAACCCAAAAAAAATGCATAAAATTAAAATATTCCTTACTTATGGATGCAATGGACATCAACAAAGTCAAAATATCTATGGAACACTCAAATGATGTGGTGAAGAGCCTTTCTAACTACTTTTATCATTACAGGACAGTTATCAACTTGCATTGGAGTTGGACAATGCATGGCAACGAAGTATCAAATCAGGTTCTCCAATTGACATTGATTCTTCCTTAAAGAGGTACCAACCATTCACCTCTCAAACATGCTAATGAATGCTAAAATTCAAATCTAAAGCTACCTACTTTATAACAAATACCAGAATTTTGGAACTCATGAGAGGGAGGCAAAGAACTAAGAAATGTTCATATCAAATAATATAAAAATTAATGAAGTTGTGGACTTGATATGAACAGAGAGATGCTTGCATATCTCAGCCAATAGTCCAGTAGTAAATTTTACATCATTAGCAAATTGAGTGATTTGATTATAAATCTTTTTTGCTGACTCATATTACCTGTATCTTGAATCTTTTTCGCTGACTCATATTACCTGTATCTTGCTCCCTTTCCATTGTTGCTTTAAGCTATGAGAGAGAAAGAAGATTAAGAGTTGCCATTGTTCATGGAATGGCTAGAATGGCTGCTATGATGGCTTCCACCTACAAGGCATATCTTGGTGTTGGTCTTGGGCCATTAGAAGTAGGGACTTCAGTTTTAAAAATGAGATACTGAAGAATATAATGAAGGTGACATTGCCCACAAATTCATGGTTGCTTTCATTTGCAGTTTTTGACCAAGTTTTGGATACCGCATCCTGGAAGAGTTGGAGGAAGGTTTTTTACTGACAAGATGATACCTTTGATGTTGAACTGGATATTAGGTGGTGTAACAGCCGTGTCTTTTGGATTTTCTATTTTAAATAAATAAATAAAATTAATTAGTTCATAAATTTTCCATTATATAAACTAACTTTTAACGCAAAGTAGCTTTTACAAAAATATTCTGTTCCTTTTTCTTCTTCTGACGCACAAAAATTCTAACAGAACAATTGGAGAAGGAATTCTAGAGAAACGCTATCACAATTGTTAATGAAGAACGCTTGAACAATTATATCAAGGTAAGGGATGAATTACTTATGCTTGGAGATTAGATAAATATTTATTTAATGATACATTTATGATTATTGTTATTATTAATTATATATATATATATATATATATATATATATATATATATATATATATATATATATATATATTTGTTTTTAAGTCTTGAAGTTAGAGGTGCTATCTTATTATTATTATATATTTTTATCTAATTGTTAAGTATATTTTATAATTAGTTAAATTGTGAAATGTTAAATTGTAAACATGAGATATGATTATGAATGAGTGTATGATTAATATTTGTAGTGATATTACTTATCTTGTAAGTTATGAGTTATATAGTAACCCGATCAGTGTTTACCTAGAGAAAATATTTTTTATGCACAGGATTATAGGAAAAGTGTGGGGATTCCTAGTTAGGATCCTGAAAGGTTAAAATGTAGTGTTAAATATGTTTGAAATATAAGTATGAGATTATGAATATTGTATAATTCATTAACAGTGTCTGCGTGCAAAAAAAAATATTTTAGGGGTTGGACCTGAATCAAGATACTTGGTTTGAGTGCTTCTTTAAGCCTATGTTGGTCTCATGTGATTGGAGCATTCTCGCAAAACAATTATTATGTACTCATAAGCGCCCTAGCGTGATTTTTAACTGATATGGTATCACATTGCATATAGGCTTGAGTCTTAGTATAATTGTTGTATAACGCATGTGAATTGTTTATTATGAAATCAGCGAGTGTTGTTATGCCTTGATTGAGTGGGTGATTCATGAATAATGTGATAGGTGATTGAAATATGAAATTTAAATGATAAAGTGTTGAAATAACGTGAATTGAAATAAGTTGAGTTATGTTATAAATAGTTGTATAATGTATTTTTAATTATGTTTTTATTTATCTGTATTTTATTTAGAAATGTGATAACTCACTCCTGGTTTGTGTTTGGGCTGATTGTCATTTTGTTTCAGCCAGTATATGATGAGTTCTATGCTGGAGATAGATATTTAGTCTGTGATAGGGATATACTCTGATAAGTGTGACATTAGGGCATAAAATTTTATTTCGTATGTTATAATTCTGTGAATGATACAATTGTATTATGTTTTCTGTTTTAGTTTTTCTTTATATATTTATTTAGAATAGACGGTCTTGTTTTGACCTAGGATAACTTTATCTTTTATTTAAACAATTTCTATTATGATTTCACTAAGTGAATGTGAACCTTTTACTCTTTCGAATTGATTTAAATTAAATGTGTTTTAAAAAAATTAAAAATGATTTTTGCATGATTTTCTTTCCTTTTATCATTATGTGTTTAAAAACTTTCAAATAAATTTTGTATGATTTTATTTATTTATTATTTATTTATCTATATTTATGAGGATAGAGGGTATCACAGGTGGCAATGGGTAAATGATGAAAACCCACATTTCTTTTGCTTTATAACCTTCATTATGAATTACTGAAGTTGGTATATTTTTGGAGGCATTCTTACTCCACTTCTCATTTAGGATGCATGTTAGAAATCTGTGCAATTTTACTTCCATCATTTACATGAAAATTGGTGCTACTTTGCAGCTCCAAACTTGAAGGCAGACCAGTATGTTGTAGGCTCTCAGACAAAGTATGTTGCTCAAAATGCAGTTACTTTTGTACTTTGTTACTAAGAAGAATCTTTTATTGGTCGTGTCTGTTAGATTTTCTTTTGATCTAGATATTGGGCTTGATTTTTTATGAAGGCAAACGGCCAGTTACACAGATGGTTTGAAGCCAACAATGCACTTGAGCGTGCCATTAATAGGGAGTATGTCTATGGCCCAATATGAACGAATATCATCCTTAGGATATTGCATTCCGTATCCATATATCACATAACTGTTGTGTCCTTCCTTCTCTGATATATAGGTGGATTTTATTACCATGTGGAGATGAAGCAGGTACTACGAAACCTATATGTCTAAGTCAAGATGAGATTAAACCCTGCACGATCGGGTACGCCTTCAGTTGCTCCTACTTACAATGTAGTTACATAATCACATTCTGATATTGTATCTATTATGCAACACAGTAAATCCTCAAAAGTTATATGTGTCACCTCTTAAGTTCTTCAAAAACTTCGGTCACCAACTTCGTCTTTCAAATATTCTTTTTTGCAACCCCTTAGTCCTTAAAATTTTTTTGTCATCAAATTAGTCTATGAATTATTTAATTTTTCATCACATTAGTCTCGGCTCCCCCCCCCCCCCCCCCCCAACCACTTTAGTCCTGTATTTTAGATCATTGAGGGATTAATTTTGCCACAAAATAAATCTTTTAGAAACTAATATGACGATGCTTTAAATCTTCGAAGAACTAATATGTTGACTAAAATTTTTGAAGTACTCATGTGGCGACACATGTGGCATTGAAGAATTAAATTGACGGTTTATTCTATGAAATGAATTTTAACTTAAAGAGAAAGTGTTGAGACATCATTTTGAATTTATTTTTATATTCAATTTAATGAGAATCTTAAGCACCTGTCAGATTTTGGATGTGTCTTTAAAAGACAACAAAGTTCTTCTTGCTCAGCAGTTATTGTTCACTGTGTTCATTCTCAATTATCACAAAATCTTTTTTTCCTTTTGAATAATACATAAATTGAAATTACAAAATTGTCAT
This sequence comes from Glycine max, assembly GCF_000004515.6. Lineage (NCBI taxonomy): Eukaryota > Viridiplantae > Streptophyta > Magnoliopsida > Fabales > Fabaceae > Glycine > Glycine max. The sequence goes on along the minus strand of NC_016088.4, from coordinate 53,275,566 downwards.
TTTAGTGCCCGAAATTACTACATGACGGTCATTTTGGTTCCCAGCATTACAAAGATGGTCATAAGGAATAATGATTAATGTTTGTTAATTTTAGGGGAGTAAAAAAACATGTTTGTAATTTCAGAGATTAAATTAACCAGTGCTCATAATAGTAGGAACTAATTTAGTGTGTTATCCTTTTTCTTTCGCTCTCAACCCATGCTTTGACACGTTATTGTGACATGCAGCAAAAAGATCATCCAGGCAGTTCAATTATAATACCTTTACCCCAGGTAACGCAATTTATCATGAGTTGAATTAAACATGGTTTGACAGATAAATGGGCTTCAACATCATGCAAAAAAGTTTTTTAAAGGTTTCTCAAATACATGCAAGAATTAACTATAAGGATGGTGCGTTCTTCTTGACTGATTTGCGGAGTCAACATGGCACCTGGATCACAGAGTAAGTAAAAGAAATGTCAGGCTAATATTTTATTCTAAGTTTAAATTCTTGAAAATGTATATTTAATTTCTCTCTCATCATATTTTCAGCAATGAAGGAAGGCGGTACAAGGTACCTCCAAATTATCCTGCTCGCGTCCGTCCATCTGATGTGATTGAGTTTGGTTCTGATAAGGTAATAGACTATCCCTATAGGAAAAATACTTTCAATATATACATATTGTACATTTGATTCTTCTAAAGCTTATAAATTATAATAGGTGCCTGCTTATAAGAGAAAAAAGTAACCAAACCTTTGACTGCACTAAATACAATGAAATTTTATACTTAGCGAAAGCTTAATCATGGTTCATTCAGGTGCAGTAGTCCTGGAAACAGCATAACATGTAAATAATTGAACGTTCTTAGGCCTCTACAAATCGAGTTGGAACAGGTTTGGTACACCTGGTTACTTACCAAGATTATTTGGAAAAAAAAAATTTGTGCGTGGCTTGAATATGACTCAAGTAAGACTACGTGTGACTTGGGCAAGTTGGGCTATAGCTAGTATATGCCTTAGGTGGCTTGACATGTAAAGTTACGTATGCCTTGGGGTATTGCTAGGATTGCCTTATTCTCTCCCTTTCTTTCCTCACAATCAAACAGTGTTAATGATGGTAAATTCAGGTGCAATAGTCCTGGAAACAGCACAACATGTAAATAATTGAGCATTCTTGTAACCTAGAAACATTTAGGTTAGGCCTCTACATATTAAGTACTGGTACACGTTAGGTACACTTGGGTACTTACCAAGATGATTTAAAAATAAAAATTTCTACTTTGCTGGGATCCTGTTTGTTATTAAGAGTACGAGTAATTGGAGGGTCATTGTCCTTATATAGAGTTGAACAATGGGCAACTCACATTCATGTAGCAGGACCCTCAGACATGCCTAACTAAGGGTCAAAGGATCACAATTTACAAGACCTAGAAATAGTATGGGGGTATTACTTAACGCACCTCATTATTTGTTTTGGTGCACCCCAAGTGAAGTGTGATAAATTGTTACCCAGTCTGGGGGACTGTATTGGGTCAGGTTCTGAGATGGCCAGGCCCATGGTTTTGGACTTTTGGGGCCTGGATGCACAAGTCTGGAGGGAGACTCTGAAGTGGCCTATTGGCCCTGGATTCATATGCTGGGTCCAGAACATAAATTTTTCTTTTTTGATCTTAAGTTTATATATTAATCTGAGTCCGTTGGAGTCAGTTTATGTGACTATCAAAGCATACTTTAATCAAAATATCATACATCATAGAATCAGTCGGTACCTGCAAAAAGCCAAAAACAATGTTACTGGAGCATTCTTAGTTTGTGCAGAAATGTTTTAGTTCCATATTTTGTTTGTTTTCCTATAACCAAGGTTCATTATCATTTGATTAGTCTTACTCATACACACCTTTTATCACTCACGATTATTTAGAATAAAAGTAATCCTTTCATTGAATTTTTTAACCAGTGCACAAATTTCAGTAGTTAAATACTTTAACTAAAATAATTTTGTGAGGCAAATATATATAAAAAAAAGTGTGTTAAGTAACATTTTCCTTCTCTTTATCCAACATATAAAGATATAAATATTTTGTGTACTACTTTGATGTCCTTGCTTGAAAATATGCAAATTTGCTTCAAATGGTGTAGTTTTATGGTGTCTAAGTATCCAAGTTATTTGCAGGCTTCATATCGCGTTTAGGTGACAAGATCTGCTCCAAGAGAGTCTGAAAAGGAAGGAACAAAACTTTATCAGAAAGTATGATTACAATTCTGTTCAGTCACAATTTGTCTTATAAGTCACAGAAAAGTTGTACAGCATAAAAATCGGAGCCGTAGAGCCAACATCTCCATCCCTTTAGTGCAGGGTATAATACAACAATGTCAATCATTTAGGATCTGAACATTTTATACTAACTTTTGATTGCGATTAAGAGAATGGAATTGTAAATTTACTTCTGATACAATAAAGGAAAATTGATTTCTCTTTGTAGCTTTCCTTGATTTGGATTCGAGTCTTTTTTACTTTGAAAGGCTTAGCCAAATTCATGACAGATGTTTATATGGTTAGTTGATTGGATAGCATGGATGGTGCTCTTATGTTGCAATCTAATTTTGTTGGCAATACTCTCTTTTATCATGAGTTGGCATGAGCAAGCGATGTATATGATTCCCATTTCCTACATCTATACTTGACAGACAAAAGGCAGACACTAGCATTTTATCATGAATGAGATGTCATTGTTTCTAGGATACTTTATTAGATAAGGAATGTCATTGTATAATGGTTTCATTTCATTGTCTCATGTATGCACTATATTTCATGTGCCAGAATAGGATTATATTGCAGAATTTGAATGAATCAACTGGTAGGGCTATAATATTTCGGAGACTGTTGAGGGCAATTATTCAGCAAACAAGGTCCAAGTTTTGTCTCTGCAGCGTGAGGCCGTGGCAGACCTTATATCAACTTTCACAAATTCACATTCACATATTTGGGACACAATGTGAACAAACAACGTTTTTATTGGGCTCGAATTTTATTAATGGTCAAAAGTTTTGTATTTATTTTATCTAGAGTATTATTTTCCATGAATCATGATGCTTTTGGCTTTGTAACCAAACAAAATTTTGGTATGTCAGGTGTTGAGCCTGCGATCCGTACTCAACTCTTTAGGCCTTCCTAATCATATTCATAGGATACGCTGAAGCTAGAAACATTTGTCCTCATCCTCGTATGTGTTACTAGTTCACAATTCTCCTAAGACAATTATTTTTTACATATGACCAATTATTTTTGAATTCAAGACTTTATGCGAATTATCCAAATCTTTTATCATTAGTTTTGAATTTCCCCAAAGATGAATAGGTACATATAAATTAGATAGGAAATAATTACTAATCCAATTGTTTTGGGGTTGTTTTGGGGGTAAAGATACGATGGTCTAGGGGGAAAATGAAATCAAACATTATCTATGTAGACCTAAGTATAGAGTTACAAACCAAAAGATAAGATGCATGTATAGTGAGAATTGAATTTTTTATCACTAAGATAAATGTAAAGTGAAAGATTGTATTTTACAAGATGAAAACTTATTTGAATGGATGTATTGAAAGTTATTTTTGTTTCAACTTTCAAGAGAACTTATCTATTATAATTGGTTACAATCTTCACTATAAATAAAGAAGAGAATTAGTGAAAAAGAAACACATGTAGAAAGATTATGAAATAAAATCATTTTGTTGAGAGAAAAATATCTTTATGTGATAACGTTATCATTTCTTATAACCATTGAGTGAGGTACTCAGTTTGTAGAATCATACACTATTTGGGATGAGTTACAATCTTGTAATCATTTTTGTGATAAAAAAAATATTTTTGAGACGGTTCCGTAAACGTAGACAAGAGGTGCAGTTAAATTCTTGTATTTGTTATTATTTTTTCTACAATATAATCTTTGTAATATTCTCACGATTCTTTATAAGTATAAGTAATTTTATTTATGGGAGTATTATGACCCAATAATAAAACATGTATAACATATGGAATTGGCTGTAAGGAGCCTTCTATGCAACGTTTTTAGAATGATAAAATTAATTAATATTTTTGAAATATTAATTATTGTAATGCAGAAAAAGTAATGAATTGAAAAGGCCACTAACATTTATGTGTTGATGATTTAATGGTCTGAGATTGGTTTTGTGTGTTCTCAGAGCATGATGACATTGACAAAACACGGACCCAAACGCAAAATTCTGAGCTAGGAGGACGATTGGTGCATGGGCCTAGCCTGGTCCTACAATTAATAATGCAATGCACACTAGACATGGCATGGTAAGAACACGAACCATATAGCGAAGGACAATGTTGGAAGATTCGACAAGGTTGCCTTAATGTCAACAAGGTACAGTCACCATCCCTCAATTCTCCACATTGTCTCCCTTTGCATGAACAAAATCGAAGTGAAAGATCAAAGTTCAAACTTAGGAATATGAGAGGGGGTGAAGTGGTGGCCACTACCATCACCCTCTCTGCCAGACAAGATAACTTCACCACCACCACCGTCCACGGTCACCTCTCCATCACATCACTCCTTTCCTTTCTAGTCTTCAATTTCAAATATGTATTCATAAGCATGGCTAGGATTAAATGAGAAGGTACGTGGAGCCTACATGGGATCGCATTTGTGGGGTTTGTTCAAAGTGCCTCAGACACAAAAACGACGGAAGGGCTATGACCATACACATTTATGAGAATCGAAGGGACATGGGGCCACCTCAATAAGAATAATTCTATATATTTTTTAACAATAATAAGATAAACTGTTTTTTATATATTCATTTAATTAATTGAAAGAGAGGGGTATGAGGACGATTTTTCTTTTTATTTCCTACATGATCGGTCAATTGAAAAGAATCCGATATTAAATATGAATATATCTCTAATTCACATGAATGATGGGAGAGAGAAAGACAAGAGACAAGTGATCAACGGTCGGGTTCAGAAATCACCGTGCGTACAGGCAAAGAAGGTCCAATTTGCACTGCAGTGACCGTTGGTGGATGCATTTATTGCTTGATTGCATTATTTTCTATTTCGACAAATATTTGTGCTGCTGCAGCAGTATTATTACTATTATAAATGTTTTCATTCATGTTATCTAAAAATTGGAGTGTGAGCCTTATGGTGCTGTAGTTACATTTCTGTCTCTTCTATTTCTCATTTGTTACTATGTATGACCCTTTGACTATGTGCTACTCGCCTCACGCAGAAAACACTCCACTCAGTCATGATCTTTCATTGCTAGCAGTACTATTTTTCGTTGTTATTATTTCGAATGTTGGACTCCCTTTGATTATGCTTTGTCAGCGCTTAATTATTGTTGTTTTTTCAATCATTTTCCCCCTCTAATTTCCATGAGTGTATTCCATATCACACATATTAGCAGTTTTTGGGCAGGAACCCGTAATTTTCCAGTTTAAGTTAGTCATATAAAAAAAATATATGTATGGATTCAAGACTAACTAAATTTGTACAGTTGTTTCTTTATAAATTATAAAAAAATAACGACACGTATTTTAAGGTTAAAAAAATACATGTAAAATTTAGACCCCAAAATTTCTTTGCATCTACTAAATAAGTCCACCAACACCATACTCATGCTCATATATACACTACAGTGCCTCTCCACCAACATTTTAGCAACAACTTGGAAACCGGTCACTTCCACCAAAAAGATGAAAATGAAACACCACCACTTTGGAAGAAACGAGTCACTTACAAGAGTTAGCTATCCACGTCAATACTTCGATTCAAATTTACGGTCTTCACCCTAAAATTTTTAAAAGCTTTTCATATTATCAATAAATATCATATCAAAGTAAAACATATTTTTAGTTCCTATAAATATATTTAAAAGATCATTTTTATTCCATCTAATTTAAATCATCAATTTTTAGTTTCATTTTATAAATGTGTCACAATTAAACTCACTAACTTTGTTAACTAGTGTCAACAATTTTGGATAGAAATATATTAGTCATTGTCCAATTTTAATGAAGGATGTTGACATGGATTAGGGGCCTAAACCCTTTAGGACTCTTGATTGTTGGTTTGAAGAGAAAAAGTTTGCGGGTTTATTAGAGGAGGCGTGAAGGAATCTTGTGGTGCGTGCTAGAGGAGTTTTTGTCCTCAGAGAGAAGTTGAAGGGTTTGAAAGCTTGCTTAAAAGAATGGAACCACAATCATTTTGGTAATATCCACAATAATATTGTTAAAATTGAGAAGGAAATGAATGAGTTGAATAAGAAGGAGGAGAGTGTGGGCTTGTCTTTGGTGGAATTGGAAATAAGGAGGGGATGCAAGAAGAATTTTGAAGAAATGTCCTATATAAAGAGTCTCTTCTCAAACAAAAGTCAAGACTCAAGTGACATAGAGAAGGATATTGCAATCCAAAGTTCTTTCACATTGTGATGAATTGGAGAAGAAAGAAGAATATGATTAGAGGCATTGAGTTGGAGGGAGCTTGGGTGGAGGAGCTTAGTGTTGTCAAAGAGGAAGCTAGTAAATTCTTCAAGAAAAGATTTAGAGAATATAATTGGGAGATGCCACAATTAGATGGGGTGGTATTCAAGAAAATCTCAAGGGAGGACAACTATATGTTGGTTGGTGGGTTTGGGGAAGAAGAAACCAAATAGGCAATTTAGGAGTGTGGAAGTTCAAAAAGCCCAAGCCCAATGGATTTAACTTTAAATTTTTAAAGGAATGTTGGAGTATTCTAAAGAATGATGTGTTTAATTTCCTTCAAGACTTTCATTCTTCGGGATCTTTCTCTAAAGGAGCTAATGCATCATTTATAGCTCTCATCGCAAGGTTGATAAGCCACAAGAAAGGGGATTACAGACCAATTTCTTTGGTTGGTTGCATGTATAAAGTGGTGACAAAGATTTTGGCAAAGAGATTGCAAAAGTTTTTACATGGTGTGATAGATGAAAGACAATGCACTTTTTTGGGGAAGGAATTTATTACATTGTGTTTTGATAGCTAATGAGGTGGTGAATGAGGTTAAAAGGAAGAAGAAAAATGCATGATCCTCAAAGTTGATTTTGAAAATGCATATGACTCGGTATGTTGAAAATTTATTTTCTATATCATGAGAAGGTTAGGCTTCAACAAAAGTGGATTTATTGGATAAATGGTTGTATCTCATTTACTTTGGTTTCCATTATTATTAATGGAAGTCCAAGTAAGGAATTCATGATGCAAAGAGAAATAAGACAAGGAGATCCACTAGCCTCATTTTTTTTTACAGTAGTAGCGGAGGGGTTGAGTAGTCTGATGAGAGAGGTTCAATCTAAAGATCTTTTTTTTGGGCTTCAAAGTGGGAAGAAATGGAGTGGAAGTCATTTTGTTACAATACACAGATAACACAATTTTTGTGGGAGAGTTGAACTTGGAGAATGTGGTTGTGGTTAAGAGTATCTTGAGGTGCTTTGAACTAGTGTCCGACTTGAAAGTCAATTTTCATGAAAGTAGATTTAGAGGTGTTAGTGGGGAGAGAAAAACTATAAAATGATTCTCAAGATATTTAAATTGTAGAATTTTGAGCTTGCCATATTTGTATACATGGGAATTCCTATTGGTGCCAACCCTAGGAGGAAGGAGACTTGGGAGCCTATTATTGTCAAATTAAAAAAAAAAAAAACTAGCCTCTTGGAAACACAAGAATCTATCTTTTGCAGGAAGAATCACGTTGATTAATTCGATACTTGCCTCTTTACCTTTATTCTTTTTGTCTTTCTTTAAAATTTGGGAAGGAGTTGCTAAGACTTTGCCTAGATTATAAAGGAGGTTTTTGTGGGAGTGTGAGGATGGGAGGGAGAAAATATCATGGGTTAGTTGGGAAAAATGATAACTGCTAAATAATTGTATTTTGATAATAGAAAATAAGGCAAAATTGTCTTTAAAAATAATTATTTAGCAGTTATTTGCGCTTAAATATTAAATAATTGATGTTTTGTTGAATTTTGGCTGCAGATATAAAAACTGGAGGTGTAACAAGCAAAAAGGCCAGAAAAATTGAAGAAAAGAAGAAAATCTGAAGCAGGCCCAGCCCAATACGCGCGCTGAGCGCGCGTCACGCGCTAAGCCCATGATCCAACAGAAGCGTGCGCTAAGCCTGCAACACGCGCGCTAAGCCCGCGATCTAACAGAAGTACGCGCTAAGCCTGCAACACGCACGCTAAGCCCGCGATCTAACAGAAGCATGCACTAAGCCTGCAACATGCGCGCTAAGCGCGCGATCTACATGCGCTGAGCGAGGGGGTGTCGCGCTGAGCGCGCCTACGAAGGCCCAAAGCCCACTTCAGCAGCTATAAATAGAGAGCCAGTCCAAAGGACAAAACACCACGACAGAACCCCCTCTCCTAGGGGTTTCACTTTCTTTCTTTCACCCCTTCTCATTGTAAAAACCCTCAATGGCCATGAGTGGCTAAACCCTTAGTTATGGTCTGGCAGGCCTAGAAGCCAATGTGATGTATGATGTACTCTTCACTATTTATCAATGCAATACCAGGTTTTTTCTTTCCTATTTTCTTTTCTATTTTTATCTTGCATACTCATTTAGGGGTTAGATGCTCGGGAGAGGGTAACTTCTAAATAAGATTTAAAGAACATATGCATGCATTAGTTTTAGGGGTTAGACGCTCGAGAGAGGATAACTTCTAATAGAACAAGAAGAAAAGATATCATAATAAAATCTTTGCTAGGCATAGAGTGATTGCATTATGCCCATGCGTCAAAGCAAACATCTAGAATTAGAACTTCATGCATTTTATCTATTGAGTCTTTGCAAAGGCATTTGAGAGATAGATAGGTAAAATAGGCTTGTCATCGTGAGGCATCAGGGGCAAGTAAATGAATAGATGTGGGTAGGATAAAATCACCTGAATTGGTAAAGAAAAAAATCATAAACTCATACATCTTAGGCAGACAAGGCAAGTCAGTTCCTAACACTATTTTATCTTGACTTTATCTTTTTCTTTTATTTTAAATTTTAAATTTCTTTCATCTTATCTTATCTATTATCTTTATCTTTTATTTTAAATTTTAAATTTCTTATCTCTTGCTTTTAAATTGGGTTTACATTAATCTAAGTACAAACAAAGTCCCTGTGGATTCGACACTCGGACTTCCGAGAACTTTACTACTTGTGACGATTTAGTACACTTGTCAACGAGTTAACAAAAAATAATGTTCACCAAAAGATCATGGAGGCTTAGGGGTAAAAGATATAGCTTTCTTTAATAGTGCATTATTAGCCAAATGGAGGTGGAACATGTTTCACCAAAAAGGGGAGTTGTGGGAGAGGGTGCTTAATTCAAAATACTTGAGTTTGCAAGGGGTTAGCGAGGGAGAGGTGAGGGCTCATTAATTTATATGGTGGAGGGATTTCAAAAAAAGTGTGTAGAGGTAAGCTTGATAGATGGTTTGATAAGTTCACTGAGTGGAAGATTGGAGATGGTAGACACACTAGGTTAGGGGAGGATATATGGAATGGGGTAGAATCTTTTCAAAATGCATTTGCAAGATTGTTCCTTAATTTGGAACAAAAAGGTGAAGTGATTGAGAATGTGAGTAGATGAGATAATAGGTGTTGGATGTGGGAATTTCATTGGAGAAAAGAGTAGTTCGAGTGGGAAATGAGCTTGGTGGAAGAATTGCATCATGTGTTGGAAAATGTGTCTATTGGAAGTATTGGTGATGACCATTAGTTGTGGTTGGAGGAAGCTTCGACTATGTATACCGCCAAATCCACTTATTTGGCTTTGTATAACTTGAGACGTGGTATACATGATATTGATATCTTTAAATGTTTGTGGAAACTTAAAATTCCGAGAAATGTATCATTTATGTTGTGCAAGTTTTTCATGATAGATTACCCTCCAAGGTTAATCTTCAACGTAAGAGTATTGAACTACAAGATGGGTGATCTTTCTTGTGTCTTTTGTAATGAGTTGGAATAAGATATGTCACATGTTTTCTTTTCGTGTAAAATTGCTCAAGGCATGTGTTGGAAAATGGTATAACTTATTTGGTTTCAACATGGTTCTCCCTATTTAAGCCAGAGAGCCCTTTTGGAGCAACTCTCATGGGGCTATAGGAAACAAAGCTAAAAATTGATGGCCTATTGGTTGGTGCTCAATAATTTGGCAACAAAGAAATGCTATGCTTTTTCAGGGACAACAGTTGGATCTGGATAAACTTTGGCAAAATATTTCTTTCATGTTGTGGTCTTGGTTATTGGCCTATCATGATAATTTTGTAATTCCATTCCAACAGTGGCAGGTCAATTCGGGAGCAGCTTGTCAAATTTCCACTAGGCATTTGTGTTGGAAGCCGGTTTTATTTTCTCTTATACTTGTAGAGTCCATATATTTTCTTATACAAGATTTAGTTGTATATGATAAGATTCTTTCTCTGGTAGTTTTGGTTTCAACTACAAGATCTGGTCAGGTGGGTTTTTGTGTGATGGTGTTATTTTAATGAGTATTTCGGTTAGTTAGACATTCTAGATGGGTGGCTATTCGTGCCTATTAAATCTATATATATTTATCCTGCACTTCTTGTGCTATTAATATATTATGTTATTGCTAATAAAAAAAATAGTGCCAACAATGAATTATTCTTTATGATAAAGAATTGCTACAAAATGTGAATTATACATTACAAAATATAAATCATAGAATTTGATGATTTTTAAACACCATAAAAATCACAAACCACAAATTTTAACATTCTCCCCGCCTTTGGTGTCGCCATGAATGAAGGTAATATGTTGCATTATGATTTTTGTGGTGGTTGAAAATCGTAAGGAGATTGACCTTCCAAGATCATAGATTGGCCGCAAAAAAAAGGATGACCTCACATAAGTCTCAAGATGCAGAACAAAAATGAAATCCGAATATTGGAGTTTCCTTGATCGACCATTTCTCAACTTCCCTAAACTGAATGTGTTAGATTTTGTATGAACCTATTCTTAAAATTAAAAAATCATTACTTGTAAGATCCGTTAAAAATTTAAATATATTATGTAACTTGTAGGAATCATTTTAAATTCTTAAAGATTTTCACAATTAGAATGAAAACAAGTTAAATTTCTTAAAATTAATATATAAGACTCGCAAAAAAGAGTTAAATAATTTAATGTTATCAATAAGATCTAATAGTTGATAGATAATTAAGTTTCATAGGCATGTAGTCATGTATATTGAAGAAGCGAAATTTAGTTTGATAGTGTTTATACCTCAAAAGAATAGTAAAAACTAATTTAAATATTTAAATATATTAAGTAATTTGTAGGAATCATTTTAAATTCTTAAATATTTGCACAATTATAATGAAAACATGTTAGATTTCTTTAAATTAATATATAAGACTCATAAAAAGGAGTTAAATAATTTAATGTTATATCTAACAATTAATAGATAATTAAATTAGATAAGCATATAGTCATGTATATGGAAGAAGCCAAGGTTTCATAATGTTTACACCTCAAAAGAATAGTCTAAACTAATTTCTTTTGAGGTGTGAAGATTATCAAACTAAATTTCATGCAAATCATTAGAAATGCTTTTATTGTTTTGTCTTATTTCTTATTTATTTCATTAAATAATAAACTCTTTTAAATGATAACATTGTCCTCTTTAATTATTATATTTTTGCTAAATAAATTGCTTTATTTAATTAAAGAAATAACTAAAAAGACGTCTGGGTTGATCCTCCGATACTTATTATCTTCACCTCTTCCCTTGTAAAAGTGAGTGGCGGTTCCCGTATCTCACTCTCAAAATTTACATAACACTAATGCCGCAAACAAAATCAAATAATTTGTGAAGGGACCAATTGTTTTTTTATATACATGTTCTATTATTAGTTTATGAGGATAAGAGAGAGAGAGAGAGAGAATAATTCATGATGTTTTGGATTAATTCAAATATTATGATATTTAGAATATAATTTATTGACATATATTACAAATAATTTGTCGATATATTAACGTTTCAATAATATAGTAAAGTCCAAAAACAATTTGAATTCAAAACTAGAAAATGCCAATCAAATAGAAATGCATCCTTGTGTTTTCCCGTACCTCTCCCTGGCTCCTCCACATGAGGACCTGCTCTTGTGTCGAGTGTAGATGAGATGCTCCCCCAAATGTTTACAAAACAAGCAAATTAAGACAAACCCCTAACCAAAAAAATACAAAATATCAGCTTCATGTTTCATCACCCAACAAATTAGACTAACGTGTTTGAATGTTGAATCATGAATGGAAGCTGATGCGAAGTTTACATTGCAAGTGAACAACTGTGAAGTGAGCTAACGCGGAACCCTCTTCTTTCATGCACCTTGCTTCTAATCCTGTGGTCGTACGGACACCCTTTGGGTTGGGACATGAAAGTCCCCAATCACGTGGCCCCTCTTTCATCCCTAGTCTCTCATTTTTATTCCCATATTTGCCCCTTTTTTTCAAAGAAAAAATAAATGTATTTAACAAATTAAACTTTAGATCATTTGTAAAAATATAGTTGCAAATTCAGAATTTTAACTCATAATTATTGATCAAGTTATGATAACCTTGTACCAAATGATTCACGTATTCGGTTATTTTAATTGTGTGATTTAATAACATTTTAAATTGAATCAAATGTCATTACGTTCCTTGTTTTCTTCCCCAAAACCTACACCGGATAATGGGCATACTTTGTCCTCAACTCTGTCATCTCATCCTTGCATTAAACTCTGAAACTCCAAAGCGAAAAACCCTAACCACCATCTTGAGTACCGTTCCTCCATGCCTAAATCTTCGTCTCACCCTCAAACTGCCTCAGAACAGCCATCATCAAAGATGTTGATGGAGAATGAATAATAGCGATTAAGATTAGGGATGTGCTAGAAGAAAATGCAGAGAAAACTATTTTGGATGAGTTGGTGTTGATGACAATAATGTTAGGATCGATCATGAATCATGATCCTCAAACATTAGGACGGGAAAGAAAGACCCGAAATATAAATATAAACTATACCCATACAGTAATAAATTTTATGTAATTATTTTGTGTCCTTTTCTTTTCATAATATGACATTTCATTAACATAAGAGAATCTGAATCTAATGTTAGGCCACGTTGATTGAAGAGAAACAGGGTGATTCATTTCTTCGTATTCAAGATGATTTAACATAAATAAACTAATTCACGTTTCAGGTTCAATTTGCAGTGCTAGACCGAATTTTTATCTCATAAATTCACGGTTAGTTACTTAATGGAAGTAAAATGAAAGGGCTAATTAAAATATCCGTTGAAATGTATGGAGACAATTTTAAATTTTACAGTGACACTTTGCCATAAAACCTGAAGTTTAAGCCTATGTTTGAATAACTGTTTAAGCCCATGTAACTTTTGTGTATCCGAATTAGAGCATGTTTCGAAGTCAAGTCAGGTGCAAAATGATTTTTGAAGAAAAGTACTTTTGTAAAATGATTAAAAAATTTACTTTTATTGTTATTTATTGGATCTACATTAAAATACATGCTATGCTATAAGAATTTTAACAATAAATCAAACATGCACTTAGTTTTTAGAACATACATCGTATTTTAGACGACTCATTGAATATTAAATTTCAGTATCTGCCAGTATTTTTAGGATATTGGTCAAGAAATTAAAAAATATATATTTATTATGAAAATTATAAAAAAACACAAAAATAATCATAAATAACATAATTTTTTTATCAATTAATAAAAATGTTTTTTTCTTATCTTAACTAGTATAATAGTATTTTAGGCCTAATAACAATGATTAACATTTGCCTAAATTTTATCCTCTAAGCAACATTTGTCTTGCCTCTGCTCATTGCCAACTCTTTTCCCATTCATCCCAAATCTACATGACGGTGTATAAGACCCATAATTTTCTATCTTTCTCGCCCGAACACAACAGTGTACATCGTTCTTGTGTCTATTATTATTGTTGTTTTTATGTGTCAGTTTTTTTCTGCCTGCAAGCCCATACATACATTGCATGCATATCCTTTTCCAAATTCCAAGGAAATTGAGCTTCGTAAAAAGAAGCCAAAAAAAATTCACGTATCTCTTGTCAAACGACATTGAAATTCAAATTATACTGAAAAGATGAGACCTTTCGGCTTTCTTTCACACACTCTCACTGCTTCTAAATCCTAATCACTTTCATTTTCATTCCTTTCTCTTTCCATAGTTACGCTGTGCTAAATAAAACGACACCGCCTCAAGCAATGAGAGTAAAACGACGCCACCAGCATTTGCTTTCCTGGCATTGGATGGCTATGATACGATGATGCTGCACTGCGCTGTGCTGTCTCACACCACCCACATGTTGGAGAGGCTCACCTTTCAATTAAAAAACTATACAAAAATACGTACGAGTGAGTACACACGTGCACCCGTGGTGGCCATTTAGAACAAAGAGCCATAATGCATAACAATAACATAACCAGCTAGTGAAGAAAAGAAAATCACAAATACAAAATAAAAAAAACGTTTGGCTGGCTGGGATATTCATTTTACTGTACACAACACTTCTTAACGGTTGATCATTTATTATGAACTTAAATTTCTATAAATAAAAATAAAAAAAAAGATGATCAACAACATGCAATTTTAAACCTCTTTTTGATCTATTTTGTGCACTTTGTTTCATAGTACAACGCGTTTCCCCAATTCCTCATCGTTTTCAACCCAAAAGAGGGAAAAGCAAGACCTTAAAAAAAAAACAAAACAAGTGTAGGTAAATTCATTCCTTCATCCAGTTTCCTTTTCCCAAGTATCATGCCTTGACCGGGAAACCGACTGAGCCAATTTCTCGATTCTCTCGGCGAGTTGAGGTGACAGCTTCTTGGCCGGTTTCCGTTCCTTCTCGGGTCGAAAATCGAACCCCAATGCTTCGGATACCTCTTCGGAGCTCCACCCAGCTTTTCGGAGAGAATCCGAAAACTTATCTGCCTTCAAAAGCAGAGCATCCAACAGCGCTTGATTATCCAACACCACCATCTCTCCCTCGAAGAATCCAGAAGCTGAAACCTCAACCATTTCATTTATATCCGATTCGCTCCACCCACCCGCTTTCAAAACTGACCCGATTTGCCCTATGTATTCTTCCACCCAACCAGGAACTTTACTCCGCGGCATCTCGAAAAACCTCTCCGGCGAAGACGACGCCGATAACGACGACGAGGATGAGTTCCTCCTCCGCTTATCCGTGGCGGCGTCGGACCAGAACTCCACCCACCGCGGCGTCCTCGTGCCGGAGTCGAGGCTCCGGCGCGAGAACGCCGCGGAAACGGAAACGCCGGTGGATTTCTCGCTGACGGATCGCTGCTTCTTGAGGAGTATAGGATCGGCTTCTGAGCTCCGGAAGAGCGACTCGCGGTCGAAGAAATCGGAGAGATCTAAGCCGCAGCAGAAGATTCTGTTCTCATCGACGAAGAAGATAGGGTTTCCGGCGAGGGAGGGATTGGAAGGAATGTAGCAATGGTTGAAGATTGGAATCAGCAGCGGCGCTCGCTTCAGCGCGTTCCTCGCCACTCGCAACGCCTTCTCCGGCTCGCACGGCCGCGGACCCCACGACTTCGACCACACCGCGTTCCGTGCGATCTGAAACGAAATCGCCGCGATCGGAAGGTCCAGCGACGCGCGCAGGTGCAGCCGCGCGCCGCCAGACCGCCAGTCCGGGAATCCCGGACCAACGGGAAGTCCAGCAGCGAGGACGGCGCGGAGGTCCGGCGGGAACACGAACCCAAACTCGGCCTCGGCACGTGCGAACTCCGTGTCCGAGAGACCATGCTGCACGTGTATGCCTGAGTCGCGAAGGTGGTTTATTACCTTGTCTGCTAAGGAAGCGAATGAAACGACGCCGTTACGGACCGGGACGGACGGGGCTGCTGATGCTCGGGCCGATAAACGGCGTAAACCGGCTATATGGGCCGGGTTTAGACCGGTCATCCTCCGGTCCACGTCCACCATTGCGGTTTTATTGATAGAAGAGTAGTGATAACTGATAGTGTTTATGTGTTTTCTTTCTCTCTCTCTCTTTGGTGCCTTTCCACACAGAGGACTTCAACTTCCGCATAAGCCTCTTTAATTTATAGCACCAAAACCGTGGACCCCACTTTAGGATTTCTTTTCTTTATTTTTTTCCTCCTCATAGCCATGTTTTGTCGTAAATGGTAAATAGGAAATTCCAAATTACAAGGCGTGATATGATAATATAATAGCTGTTGAGCAACGGCTCATTCAGGAAACACCTGTGAGTGTAAATTATTATTATTTTATTATTATTGGTTATGGGGATTGTGCCATTGTGTTCCTTTATCAACGGGAATGCGATTTTTTTGCCACTAATCTCTTTTTGTTTATGGTAATCCCTTAATCTTTTTATGGTATTAGTATTTTATTGGTTTATTTGTTCTAGTGATGGTGAGTTAAGAAGTTGTGCTTTGCTTTTCGAGTGAACATAAAGAGATTTGGTATTATTGTTTTTACTATTGGCTTGTTTCTATGACTTGGTTAAGTTGTGCTTTTAGATTATTATTGTTATTAAGTATGCATGACTAATCTTTGGCCCACGAGCAATCATGGGCATGTTTGGCGGGGGATCTAAAAGCTAAGCATACAATCATCATGGCACATTGGTGTGTTGTACTCTAACGTTAAT
The DNA here is from genome assembly GCF_000004515.6 of Glycine max. NCBI lineage: Eukaryota > Viridiplantae > Streptophyta > Magnoliopsida > Fabales > Fabaceae > Glycine > Glycine max. Next base: position 53,258,840 of record NC_016088.4, on the reverse strand, counting down.
CCCCTCTCTTTATTTTTCACTTTCATTTCTTTGTTGCAATCTTTATTTCTTTCCGCCATTGTTTCAAGAGACATGAAGAAAAAGGTTATATCCAACTAATCATTAGTGATTAACAATTAGCTTAACGAGGAGGTGTCCCTCCAATAGAGGGCATGGTTAATTCTGCAATTAATTGGCCTCCCATCCCAAGTACCATTATCTATCTTTACACATGATGAAACTACTAACAAGTTTGGCGTTGTTAACTCCCATATAGTAGTACTATTTGTCTGTTCAAATATTGTCATGTTTTTGCCTGGCGCCAATTTCATGATCTGCCTGGACTAAAATTAATAAGGAAACCTATAATGAATACTTCCATATATAAACATTGATAATTGATAGATAATTTTATTTTTTAAGTATGGATGATGATTCAATTCTAAGTATGTGTTTATGAAATAAATTTAAGAAAAATTAATCTCTTAAATAAATTTTAATATTTTGAGGAGTTAGTTTAAATTTAAAAGGTTAAAATATATTTTTCTTCCTCATAAATATGAAAATATTTGAAATTTGTTTATGTAAAATTAAAATATTTTGTTTTTTCTTGAAGTATGATACATGTATGACTAGTTACATCCGTGTGTGTATATATATATATATATAACTGATATAAAAAAATTATATTTTACATCAATTATATACATAGTCGATGTAAAAAATTATCATCGTAAGTTTGGATTATCTGAATTCATACTAAAAAATGATATATTCATTTCAATTATGTGAGAATAAAAAAATATACGAAAAATCTTACAAAGATAAATTTTGAACATCTTTATATTTATGAGGATGAAAAATATATTCAATTCTATATATATATATATATATCCTCCTTTAAGAAAAAACATGAATTATACTTGATTTCTTGTAATTTAACTAAAAAATATTTTAGTTAGGTACAGACTTTGACATTTTTAAATCCTTATACTTTGTTTTTGTACTGCATTGTCACTTCAGTAATTTTTTCAATCTATTTTTTAATAGTAAATTACATTAAAAAAAACATAGTAAAACTATTATCCATCTCCTCATTATTTATTTTTAAAACATTATTCAATAACATTTTAAAATTTTAATATAATTAGTTCTTTATAGAAAAATATTTGTTACGTTTATAAATAATATATAATTTTAATACATATCAATAGTGCTTAAAAATAATTTTATATTTTTTAATTTTACTAAATATAAATCATAACATTGCATTTAATAAAAATGCATGCAGACACATCAAACTTGATCTCTAATATCCATTTCTCATAAAAGATTTTTGCATGAGTTTACAATAAGTTAAAAAAGATTAAAGATGACATCAACAAGTCATTGATTTAAATGATAATGAATTCGATTTTTTTATATAAGGTATCCGATTTAATTCTCGTATATAAAAAAAATATAATTAAAAAAAGATACTCACTAAAGGTGAAGTCAAATTATTCGATAGAAATTAGTTATTAACAAAATTATTATCTAGATATAAAATATATTTACCATTAAAAATGAATGGAAAGTGAATTTAGGTGATGTGGTAATAAAATAAAGCATAAAATGGTAAAATACCAAAAGAAAATAAAGCATTTTTAATCAAATCACATGAGGTTGCAATATAATTGAAGAAATTACACTTTCTTATTTTTGAGAGTTTTTTTTAATTATACTTTCCATCTTTTTTTACCTTAAAATTTATATTGTTTCATCGAGATAAAAGAATAAAAAAAACATCCATCTTTTTTATTGATTTACCATGTTTAACAGTCGATTGTCTTTACTCAATCGATTTTTGTTAAAACAGTTAATTATCAAGCTTGATAGTCAATTGTCTTTAGTGTAGGAAACGATTGATAATCACTTATGAAGAAATGATAATTAATTATTTTACATGAGAAATGTGTTAAGGTTGAAAATCTCTCTTATAAGAGAGAAAACAAAATAAGATGAGACTGCACTTTTTTCATCTCACTCTCTATTTCTATAGTACCAAACAATTTGAAATTTCTGATCTCTTCTTCAGTTTTCCTCCTTTTATTTCTGCTGTACTAAACACAACGTAACTTTCAGTCTTTCATTCATACCGCACACAAAACTAATAGGGTTGCTGGTATCTTGGCAGCTGGATACGTAGAGCTCTCGTAACCACATGATATCACAAGGTTGTTTGTATCACTCGATAGTGTTTTGAAAATCTTGTGTGTGACACATTATGTTCCTTAGTTTTTGCTTTTGCCTTACTTTTCATATTGTGCTAAAAAACATTAAACTAGATTTAAATATAACACATATCGATGTTTAAAAAAATAAAAGTATATATTTAAAATAAAATAAAATATAATTTACATATATTTTAAGAGAGAAAAATGTAATTTCCTCAATATAACTTACTACCGTAAAAGAAATAAAGCATTTATAACTAAATTACCCAAATTATAACTAAAAAAAAAAAGAAACAAAGGCTTAGTTAAGTTCACATGCTAGCTGCCTCTGGAACTGTTTCCCAGAACATCACCGATTTAAAAGCATCGGTGAGAAGTTACCATCACGCACCCTCGTTATTAATGTGATGGTTCATCCTAAAAGGTGACAATGTATTTGGATTTGGAGGTTAGGGAGTATAGTAACCTCAACGACTCTACCTCAACCATAACTATCACAAAGTCGCATACTCTAGAGGACGGGGTTGGTGCAGTCACGTGGGCCTATTTTTTTTTTTATCTCAAAAGTTTCCACAAGCTAATAAATACAAAACTTACATAAACTAAATTAGGCATTTTTAAATTACTTTTAATTAAAAAATATAGTTTGTTTCAATTATCTTTACAATAAAGTAAAATTTTAATTTTAATTAAGAAACAGTATAAAAAAATGCTTAAATTATTATCAGGGCTTAATCTATGGACTTTAGTAGTAGTACACTATCATGCTTACAAAGAATTGACCGCGTAACTGGTAGATTTGTCCAAGTAGTACCCAAAAAGATAGGCGAATCCTAGAAATTGCTTTCAAAATAGAAAAGGGATTATTATTTATTTTTGCCACCGCCAATGCTAAGAAAAAGCCGGCACTTGATATTTTCCTTTTGTTATTTTTCTTGACGTCTCTTTGTAGCATTGGATGCATGCACATGATAGCATCTTACAAGCACTTGTGAAAATTTTGATGATGGCCGCCCCAAGTGTTTTTTGCCCACCACTGTTGATGAGTTGAGTTTATATCAAATATCAAATAGAAAAGAATGCTTGTACTTAATTGTTCTATTTAAGGGAGCAGCATCAACCGTTGATTGGACATAAAAAGTGACAATCAACAACGAGAGGGACCCTTTGGTCAAACATAGCTACGTGTCAAGAAATGCAGAAAGACGCATTGATTAAGGAATATTGCAATATTTTTTAGCCAAGAACAAGAAAGAGAGAAGAACCGAAATGGAGCTTAGTAAATCCTTTGCACATGCATCCTGTTATTTTTCCTTTGGTTTTATTTTGGCCTCAAACCTCAAAACTACGAAAGCCCTTGATGGGTGAATATAATTCGGATAAAGTTATCCCTTTCTGGTACTTATTATATGCGTGCAGCGAGTTAAATAATTATAGAGAATTATATTCATAGTTACTGTGATTAAAATAAGGTGTCAAGTTGCATATTAACGGTCACTTTCTGACCCTGAGATCGTGACCGAAACACTGATATTCCCCCAAACTGCAATATACTATTAACTAGCTATAAGCCACCAAAGATATTGGCGCAAAGAGAGGAAATTAAGTAGGGTGAAACAAAACAACTGTCATGTGAAGTTGGCCTATAGAACTTGGACCATTTCCATGAAAGAAATTAAAATGGGTTTAATATCTGACATGATAATTGGTTGGTAAAGATGAAATTGGGTCAACGACTTTTTGTTAATATTAAATATTAATAACAAGCAGATTACTGTATGAAACCGTTTTTTTACCTGTTTGGACGGGTGATAAATATTATTACTGGTTCAAATATTGAAGTGTGTAGATATATCTTAAAGTATAATTAGAGTCAAATGTTCTACTTTGGTTAAAAAAAAGTCAATCATAAGGGTATATATAGAGAGAGAGGAAAATTGTAAAATTGAAAACATATCTTTTTGTGCATGATAATTGAAAACTATAAACATGGATAATTAGGTCTGAATATTCAAGATTAAGAAAATACACATAATTTTTTGAAGTAGTTATGTGAATACTAAATAATTTTTAATCTTAACTATTCATATAATTATATAATCTAGGTTTAAAATTGTTATATTCTTGATATGAGAACTATTTTGACCTGATATATTCTCTTGTATATCTCATGTTATTTTTATTGTGTAATAAGAAGGTATTTAGAGTTTCTTATTTGACATTAGACTAATTTCTTTTTATCAAATTGGTTCATTTTGAGATAAAATAATATTTTTAATTGTGACTTCATGTTAAAATGGGAGATCGAATCCAAACTTTTTTAAGAATTCAAGTGTTGAATAACTTGGACGAACAATTTTTAGTATATCTCATGTTATTTGACACTGAGAGAAAGATAAAAAAAAAAAAGTGTAAATACAATAAATAATTAATGTGATATAACAAGTAAAATTTCATTTAAAGAAAATAGAATGTCAAAGGTGTTTATATATAAAAATGGGATCTCTGTATCATTTAGATTTACAATCATACATAAAATAATGTCCACAGTAATAAGCAAAACCCAAATCCCCACCCGCGCAGTGCACATAATCCATTTACTTCATTAAGTAAACGATCCACTTGAAACCGTCTTAGTTTGGAAGCAACTTCAACGCCACTCATTCCCCTCATATCCTATGTGAAGAATCTGACTTTGTTGGACTTTTGGGGTGTTTACATGGCCCATTTTTCACACTTGCTTTCAAAAGAAAAGCCCCCTTCTTGGGAACCACCGTTCTGTTTGTGTTTTGTCAATTGTACTTTTCTTGAGAGAGAGACTTTCTTAGGCTTTAGCATAAAAATTATGCATATTTAATCTTAATTTGTGGATGAGGATCCATGTGCAGCTTTGAAATAATAATATTAAACCAACAAGGCTCTTTAATGAGAGAGGTGATATTTTTGTTCTTGGCCAACAAGGTTGCATGGTCCTTCAATTTGAACATATTGCACCGTAGGCACAAAGGTTACGATTAGATCGGATCGGGAGGACTTTTGAGGAAGGCATGGACCAATTAGCATGGTCACTGACCTTATCGTAAGCTACAAAAGAAGAAAATGTAGAAAGAAAGGTCAACAACAATTTGTGGTTGAGTGAGTGAGGAACCATTTGGAGATAGATGAAATCTTCTCATGTACGTTGATTTAGTAGGCAATGTATTGTAGGGGTCCATGTACCAAATGGAGGGTGGGGATTGTGGGCTACATTGCTACTTTGTCTTTCTCAAATTAACCTACAATTTGCAACCATTTTCCTTCTTAATCAATGATTTGTCAACAAATGAAAACGAATTATTCAATAACATTCCAAAATGTGTGTTCCGCGCTCATTTTCTACCATGTATAGTATGGGGTACATAGTGATCACCCCAGATTTGGTCACGTCTAATGAACAGAACCGTGACCACGTTGCTAGGTCGGGAGCGAGAATTTAGAACCATTAACTACCGTGACAATCATTAAGGGTTTTGATATATACCACTACTCTTTCTTTGTATGTGCATTTTTGTTTGGCATTAAACAAGGGGGTATTGTATTATCAACAAAAGAAGAAAGAAAAAAACAAAGTAGTAAGTAACATGGAGACAATAAAGTGGGACTTATACGCTTGTCGGGTTGTGATACGAACGGTGGATCTACACTTTGGACGTGTATTGAGAAATGATCTGATGAGGAAGTCTTCATGGTAATGCACAAGTACGTACGTCACAATCACAAAGCTTACCAACAAAGCTAGTACTCCAGAGCAAAGGGGTTCTACTTTCTGTGGCAGGATTTGGTTTGCAAAATTTCTCAATTTCTATGTAATAAGTGTCAGTATGATATTGATCTATTGCACTCATGAAGATTGTCTTATATAATACAAAATCAACGGGTTCTGTAATTCTATGTATGATATATTATTATCCAACACATTTACATTTGAGAAACATCTAATTTAGTTAGTTGAACAAAAATATAAATTGATATATACTCTTGGCATTGTAACAAAAAAGGAAACACACATACTCTGCAGTTTTGGTAGGTACGTACTGAGGAAAAATGTTATTATGCATGTAACAAAATATTGATGAAAGATACTTGAATGAACCGATGAAGAAAGGGATTTATATTATGCATTACCTTGTCAGAAAATTTAATATACCATATTTTATCTCTATTTCTAAGTTGTTTTTTAATATTTTTAAAAAGAATTTGTAACATTTTAAAAAAATTAACTTAAAAAAAACATTTAAAAATAATTTGATATGACAATTTAATTTATTTGTTGAAAAAATTAAAATATAATCTATACTTAAAGTAATATATTTATTACAAAATTTAATTATAATATGATTTGTATATTAAATATATTTATTTATAATAAATTTTAATCATATAAAAATAAACATTTGTTTTAAATAATGCGACACAAGTTAAAATATTAGTTGTAAATTTTATGAAATAACTTTTGTTGAGTGGAGAAGAAATAGGATGAAGAAGAAAAAAAAAGGTGGGAAATGAAAAGGTGAACATATTTCATAGAGGGAAAATAAGAGATGAAAAAATTAAAAGTATGAGTCGACCCACTAATTTTTCACGCTCTATTTCTCACTTATTTTTGTTCACCTATTTATTTTTTCCTATTTATTTCCTATTTCTCTCAAACCAAATACATTTACTTCCACTTCACTTCTTATTATCTCTATTTACCTTTCCTATTTTCATTTGCGTTGGTTTTTTTTTTTCCTTCCTATCAAACGGATCCTAATTAACTGTTTCGGTGGTTAAAGTGAACATTTAATGTATGATGAAGAGTAAGTCAAAGACAACCATTTTCAAAATATTTTCTTAATTTATTTGTAATTCTGCCAATTTCTTCCTTGAAAAGGATGGGCTTGCGACTTGTCTTTGGATAGTCAAAAGAACACTATAAAATTAAAAAAGAAAAAAGAACCTAAACTGATGCTGTTTAAAAGATACATGGAAGGCTTCGCTGGTTGACTTTTCTCAGAAAATTATACCTAAAGTCAAGACTAGCTAGCAGGTGCATGAAATGGAAAAATGATGAAGATGAACTAGGTTTTGCTTACAGCAATTATTTAATAAAAATAATCAAGCAGGGACCTCATTATAGGCTTCTCACCTCTCGGATCATACCCGTGCCACAACCAAAACAAAAATGACGCCAGGATTATGTAAATGTGCACTATACAAATAGAAGCAAAGGAGAGGTAATTTGAAACAAGGGTAAAAATACAGATCAAATAATTGAGATATGCCTCGATCAAAAGTACTCCCTCTTTCTAAAAACAGATAAAGCATGGAAAATGTAGTTTATAATGGTTGTATACTTATACAATGTAATATATTTATTAGTTTTAGAGTACAAGCATGTGATGATAGGAGATTCATCAGATGTGAATGCATGCCCAAAAGAGAATATAATGTGTAGGGTAAGAGCCTTTACCTACTTTTTAGTATTATTGAACAGTATATCTGGTTATATATATATATATATATATATATATATATATATATATATTAATTGGGACATGAAAAATACATTAAGTAAGCTGTCCAAGAAAAGATATACGTCACGCCATGTGCTTCACTTATATAAATCTGAACCTATCTTATTTAAATTAAGTGGGTCAAGCTAGTTAAAGGGTCTGCAAGAATATAAATACATGTTAAAAGTCTTTCAAACATATAATTAGTGGATTGTGATTAGTTGATTCAGGTATATATTACATGCAACCCACAAAAAGGCTTAATCATTTATAGAGGGGGAAAGAAGTAAAATAAATAAATAGAAGTGCCTAATTAAAGATGCAATCCCTCTAATATATAGGTTTTTTTTTAGTTAAGACTTTCTCCTTGTCCAAGAGAAATGCTAGCTAGCTAGTTGGAGATAGGGGAGAATAGGGAATTAGATGTTGCCTTGGACATATATTGAAGGTACCCCAGATAGCTAGCTAGCTAGGTCATATCTAATTAACCATAGTTGCTAGATTAGATTAGAGTTTTAAACAAGCTAAGATTAGTGACCCCTCGTGTGAGAGTTAAGATATTGTTAGATATTCCAAAGTGTTGTTTGTGAAAATAAAGAAAGGAAGGGTATCAAGTAAAGGTGAGAGAATAGAAGGTTAAAGGCTATGCGGAGAGATCAATGAGCATCGATCACTTTCACAAAGCAAGACGCGTGGGGTGTGAAAAGGACGGAATAAAGTGAAGTTTTAGACGTGAGCTTGATGGCATGGCTTTAAGACTAGATACTGGGAAAATCCCGTGTGGTTCAAGAAATGCTTAAGAGATGCGAAGGACAAGGAAAAAAGGAAAGAGTGTCACGAAAAGAAACAATTGTAGCCATAGCAAATTGCAATATCTAATATAATTATACATAGGAATAGCTTTCGGTAACTCATTAGTATTTCCATATATAAAGAAATATCTTAGAGTTCCTTTTCCTTGGCCTACAACTATTAGCGCTAGAGGTAGAATAGAATCAATTTACTCAATAGCTTGTCCACTTGCCTTTTTTATGCTAACAAATGTGACAACTTCAAAAATGAAGGCCACTGGTCCAGGTCCACAACACAAGGGGGGACGGGTTGGAAAAATAAAAGGTTGCCTCAGATTTTAGAATAAACAATTATATATACATTTGCATTGTCATGTATTATAAGTTTATGGAGTTTCAAAAAATTATTTCTAATTAGTGACACTAATGGTACCTACTAAACTCAAATGATTATGATATTGCCAATTTCAAACGATTGCAACAGCACTGCTTTTTGGTTTTGTGGCTTTGATATATATCCCTATCCCAGGTCACATTGTCTTTGGTCTACTTCAATCTTAAATGTCTTGTACAGTTTTCTTTACTTTTCTTTCACCCGCTGTCAAAACCAAATTACATGACCTTTTCTTTGGATAGCACAATGAAGTGATGAACATCCATAATTCAATATAGAAATTAGAACCATCGGCTTATCTTGGACAGTGGACACGGACATAAAGCAGCTAGCCACTTATTTAATGTGCAATTGTTTTTCATCAGATATTATTAACTGTCATCATCAATATCAAACCATCAACTTACTATATGATCCAAAACGAGGAGGGAAAAACAAACACAATTTCCTACTTTTTTTGTGAAAAACATTTTTTAATCCAACCAAAGGGCTAGCTAGTAAATAATCTAATGACTCCAATCTGCTATTATTCTGTTTAAGACGGCTAGAGAGCATAAACTAAAACATTCGAAAAACTGATGCAATTCTCATCCAAATTGTCTAAGACTCCAAACACATAACCAACTAAATAGCATGTTTAGTATAGTTTCAATTCAGAAAAATAAGTACTTAAAGAAAAATCTTCTAATAAAATAATAAAAATAGTTAGTTATTTTTCAAAATTAAATATGCCGTGAAACTCGTAAAATGTTAGTCGGAAGCATTTCTTTTAGTAACGGATAACTATTGATAATACTGACCCCTCCTTCCCTTTTGATGACAGTGGCACCGATATAAAGACAAGTTATGGAAACCTCATGAATTCGATTCCGTGGTTCCTGTGTTTTCCTTTTGAGGAGTAACCACAAATACACAATTGGGAATGAATTCTGTTCAGGTAAATTTTTCAACATGACCTGTTTCTTAGAAAACTTTATAAGCACTTTTCTCTCCAAAAGTATTAAGAACGTTTGATTCCACCTACTAATTTAAAGTCCGTAAAGAAACAAATTAATGGTTATTAGTATTCACATGATCGATATTTTTATGTGAAATTCCATTTTACTATATAAATAAGAAATAGATGTCATGTACAAAATTCATATAAAATTATTCAGAGTTTAACGAATATATACAGTATAAAAAAGTGCTAAATTATTATCTAATCATAAATTATCATTTTAATTACTTTAAAATAATTATTTTAAAAATTAATAATTATTTTAAAAATTAATAACTTATTATATATAATGAGTTGTGATTGCATAACTTATAATCTTTTTTTCAATTATCTATTCCATGGCAGAAAGATGTCTAGGGCACACAATTACCCGACGTCCAGTTCAAATCCAAAGGCTGCAAAATTTTATATTGACTTCATAACATTCAATTGCATCTTTGTTAAACGTATTATTATGTTAGCTCATTAAAAAATTAGTCACAATAATTTTCTCATGAATCTAAATCTTCAATGTATTTATTTTTGTTAATTAAGTTTAGTCCCTAATTTTTTTTTAAATTCAATTTTTAGTATTTAAACAAAATTTTGATTAGTTAAGATTTCTCAACTTTTTTTTGTTAAGGTTTTTAGTTCCTAAATTTTTGTTTTGCTGGTCAAGATCCTCAAACTTTTAAAAATGTCAATTTTTAGTTTATAAATAAAAGTTTGAATCTATTATTTTTCTTTATTTAATGAGATTTTAAAAATTAAAAACTGAATTTTTTAGAAGTTTAAAGACTAAAAATTCTAATGAAAAAAAGTTATTAACCCGTCAAATTTTTGTTTAGGAACTAAAAATCGAATTTCAAAAAAGCTCAGAGATCTTGACCGGTCAAATTTTTATGTAAGAACTAAAAATTAAATTTAAAAAAAATTTAAGGACTAAAAACTTAATTAACTCTTTATTATTTGAAAAAGTTTATCACCAAAATAGTCATTTAAGAAATATAAAATTGATTTGATGTCTTAAAAAGGATGGGAAGGAGGCAAAGTTCGCAAATTTGATACATGTTACTAACAAAAACTAATAAACAAATATTTATCATATTTACCGATAAAAAAAATTAATATAATCCTCCTCAGTTCGTTTGATTAGGATGAATTACGAACGCGAGAAATGTGGAGAGAAAAGAAACAGGAAAGAAGTTGGGAATTCCACACTCATTTTAATAGGAAGCAAATATAGGAGGAAAAGAGACTTTAGGGGATGGGGTCCATGGTAGAAATTTCAATTTCCCATTTGTCACGATTCAAGTACAGGTAGAACAAAAAGAGAAGAAGAAGCATAGGAAGAGAGAAGAAAAATTACATTATTTATTTTTCAATTTCTTTCATTTTAACTTTTAAGGGGTAGAGAGTAGAGACCAATGAGGCAATGACCATAGTCCCTAATATTAAAAAAAAAAAAAAAAAACCAATGACCATAGTGTGCATGATCGCTCTTCATTCTTTTCAACTAAAGGGTATAATTGTCTTTCAGTATACATATAATTTCTTTGCGTTTAATTTTACTTTTAAATCTAACTAATATTTAGGGAAACTTCTTTTTTTTTTTAATTTTATCGATCTAAACAATACGTTTTATATACTTTTTTTTTCTCTTTTATTCTTTTATCCCTTTATATCTTCCTAGCCAAACAAAGTAATAAAGATTTGATGTGTCATCAAAGTGTTTTTTTTAATGATTTAACGTGTCACCATCTTTGTCCTTATAAAACTAAAATGGTGACAATTTTTTTAAAGGATTAGATTGACGACAAATTATTTTTATAATTTAATGGTAATATCTTTAAAGGGCTAAATTTATGACAAAAAGAAAGCTTTTTTTGTGAACAAAACAATTATTAAGCTGATAATGTGATATTAGTTTAATAATATACAAACATTTATTGAAAATAACATGAATCCCTTAACTTTTGTTTGGGAAGATTAAATTAGTTAGAGAGGCTTTTACCTGATCACGAACGGCTCTAGGCCCATTCTTTGCCGTACCCGGACTCAACAGCTTCAAGGCTGAATTTTTTATTTGTTAGATGAAAATATATTAGAAGGATAGAAATAAGTTTTGAATAGGCCCATTCTATCACCAACTTGTACTATTTTCACTTTTCTCTCTCTCTCTCTCCTCATTTTTTTTTAATTTCTCTTCAGCTACACAACTCAACTTGCTCTTTTATTTCCATCTACATTATTAATCTCTTCTGTACCAGACACACCCTTAAATTTCGTAAGCTTTCCCGGTGTCAGGTAAACCGCTGGAATTCGACGATAAACGCCACATAAAAAATGCATAACGACGGGAAAGTGCATAACTAGTTCTAGGTAAAAAAGGGTTTCAAACTTACATGCTATATTATTCGATAATCATATTCTTTTCGCTTCAATGAACTTACGTTAATTTTAATTCAATAAATCTGAACCTTGGTTTTCAGAAATATGTACCTGGAAAGAGATTCGTGACATCAAATTACTCATAATTCATTAATTAATGTTAAATATACGTTGGCAAATACTAAAATGACATGTTCAGGTAGATTGCATATCGCAACTTCAACACAACTCAACCAAGACCGATTTCCCTCGAACTATTTGGCAGAAATGAAAGCCATATATTAATATCCATTTCATATTATAAATAAATGCCACACAAACTTCGTCAGCCTTCTACTCGTATATAGCATTCCATCAGTGCTTTGATCGATTTCTTATCCTGAAATGTCATCTTTTGAATCAGGCTTCATTGATTGAGAATCTGGCAAAAATTTCAAGAAACAGGCAAATGAAAACCAAAACAAATTACCTGGGAGATCGAGAATAAGGAGACGGAGAACGTGTGCGAGAAGGGGACCGTGAATGAGAACTAGAATAATATCTTCTGGAACTTCTGCTTCTACTTGGACTTCTACTGCGCCGGTATCTTCTGCAATTATTCATATAATCTCAATATTAGTTAGCCAAAGGAAAAACTCAGCACGACTCCATTTGCTGATATAACAATAATTTTACTGACTGGTACTCATTCCACTAATCACCAATCTTGAAAGTCCATCTCAACGCCACATTTGCATATTATGTAAACTACACAAATTACAAATCCCTCGAGCACACAAGGTCTTGAGATGAATTATAGAACACTAGATGCAATTACCCTGCATCATGCACGAGTAAAGCAAAAAAGGCAGTACTGATTAAGTAAAAAAAAGTCTTCTGATGAGAAGTTACAGCAGTATTGGTCAGGGAAAATTGCTCTTAAATGTCAACATGCAGCATCGACCTTGGACAAATTTATCATAGTATTAGAACGGTGCGACAACACTTTTAGAGGATTCAAAATAGCATGACAGCTGACAATGAACAGAATTACATCTGCTCAGAGGGGGAGGGGAGCAGGAAGGTACCACTCTTGACTTCATATTATGTCTAACAAAAAAGAACAGCCTAGCCTGTTGTAGGTCATAAACCAGAAAAAGTTGTCTAGTGGTTTAATACAAATTACAAAGGTGAAAATTGATGTTCCTCAAGGAATTCTGACATTCAAAATGATCCACACTCTAAGTCGGGGCAACTTTGATTATAATGACAGACTTCTTGTATGCTGAATCATTCCATTAAATCAAATGTTACACTTTTTTATCTTGTGAATCCATTAACAAGCACAAATGCATCAAACATGCAAATGTGCTATTAATATACCTTGGAGGGGAACCGCTGAAACTCCTGCTGCGGCTGCGGCATCTATACCGACTCAATCTACTAGTTTCTGCAAGCTTTTCCTGCCTCTGCCGCTCCTGTTCCCTTTTCTTGGCAAGTTCTGCAGCAGTATCTTTCTTAACTGCACAGGCAAACAGTTACACACAGAAATACAAAATTCACAAATACTGCTAGAATCACTCCTGAAAATAATTAGTAGAATGCAGATAGAAGATTTCTTTGATCTGTTATTAAAATAAATTATTCAAACAGCCATACTTTGTTTGTTTAGTTGCTTGTTCATGATTCTTTTAAGTCTTTCTTGAGGAGTTTCTTTCTTCTCCCCTTGTTTTAAGGGCCCTCCAGAACCACCAGCCTTTAATTTTGCTAATGCTGAAGAAGAACCACTGGAAAAAAGAGCAGCAATGATTAAAAAATGAATAAAAATTAGATAATTCAGTTTTTTATTAAAAAAAAGGTGAAATATCCTTTCTTAAAAAAAAAAAAAGCTGAATGAAATTAAGAATATAAAGGAATATTTCTATGGTGTCCATGACCAGCTGACAGTATTTCTAACAGTTAAACGAATATCAAACAAATCTTGATACAAAATTTGATGCTTAATAAAGCAGATGGTACCACAAACCATATATAGTTTATAAAAAAAGTCCATTCACATATACACTGTTGGGTGATGTCATACCTTACTGACGGTTTCAAGACTTTAGTGCCCTTATCCTTATCAATTGATACACCAGAAGCAGGATCAACATGCAACGCCTCAAGTATGCAACCAGATGTTGGCCTGCAAAACAGTAGAGGTATCAGAAAAAATAATTGTGAAATTTCTATGCAACTCGCAGGTAGGTAGTTAGTTATGCAAAATTCATTTCAGGGAACAATGAGCTTCAAATAGGAAGCCTTCTCCCTTCTCCCTCCTCCTCTTGGCAGTTACCCCGACAAACCTAGTCCTGATCTATTCTAAACCACAAAAAATTGCCTCAGGCAACAAAATGGGAGATATGTTGCCCAGAGAAAAGACAGTCCAATCTATCTTGGCAAGAATTAAAGGTCCAGTGCTCCGACCGGTTTAACAAATCAACTTGAGATGTAGGAGATCGTGGTGGAGAAAATCCTTCAGGCCTGCGTTCATCTGCTGCTCCAGAGCCCCCAAATTCAGTAATGTATTCTATTTTAGGAGTCCTTGGTTTGCTTCGGTGAATATCATCAGAATGACCACTACGCGAATAACGCCTTGAATGCGACGGAGAGTATGACCGCAACGGAGACCTTGACCTGGATAAAGAAAATGACAAAAACACATAATAAATTTTCCTTCACGAGAAGTATGAGTAATATGGAAAAAGATGTAAAGACATCATCCAGAGAGAAAATGAAAAAAACTGATATACCTTCTAGATCGAGAATAGGCTTCATATGTAGGACTTTGCCTTGTTTCCCTGCATATATATATATTGAGTGCAACATTATGAGTGGCAAGGAAGAATAATCAGCAATCCCATACGTTAGAAGGAGCACAATATCATATATTCTTCGCTCAATCTGAAGGATGAAAATATCAATATTTTCTACCGGTAGGGATCATGATGCAGCACACGAGTTCCAGATATCCGTGTGGCTTCTCTCTCTCTCTCCCTTTCAATCTGAGAAGCCTTCCTTCTTTCCTTACGACTCAGCTTCCTCTACAAATTTATAATATATCATTGTAAAACATCAGTACAGCCATCTTCAAATATGAAAAACTAAAACATAATTTAATCTTTCACTTACAATTGCAGGATCACCTTTGATCAACTCTTTTTGCCTTTTTTCTTCCTCCTTAGCCTTCTTATCCATGTAAACAAGCCAACCATACCTTTTAACTCCATATTCTTTTGCAATTATTTCCATTCCTTCATCATTGCTATCATCACTGTTAAAATCCTCATCATCCTCATCATCTTCTTCTTCCTCGTTATCATTATCGTCATCATCTGAAATATGGGTTTCTTCTTTTCCATTCCCATCATAAGAAAACCCAACCTGCGAGTAAGATCCTTTGCTTGCAGCAGGCTGCGACAAATTAGATCTACAAGTGGACAATAAAATAAACAAAATAAGAGCATCTATTATGAAGTATAACAACTACATATCATATGAAGTTGCAAGTAACAATTGTTGTGAATTGCTAAGATTCGGTTTTAAAAAATGGAACAAAAATTATGTCATAAACAATAAAATAAAACAAATCTGCTAAACAACAACTACAAGGAGAAAAAAAACAACAGCATATCTCTGGTAAAAAAAAACTCCATACAGTGCCTCCTAATATATTCAGCATTTCTAAGGAAACAAAGCAGAAGTTATTAACCCAATCTGATTCTAAGGATTGATAACCTAAAAATGAAATCAAACCCAAATTTTGGTTGTTTTGTAAACCATGTATATGAATTTATACCAATACATAATGCAACTCTCAGATATGACATCAATTAGTTTAAATAGGAATGAAAGGAAAATGCCATTGAACCTGTCTGATGTAAATGGAGCAGCAGCCTTGGCCTCCATCTCTTGATTTACATGTTGCAAAGCCTCCTCATCAGAAACTGTTAAGATTAAAAACCTAGTTTGTAAATTCAACTTCAAAACCAAAACAAAGAAATCAGTGGCCGCGGAACCATAGAACCTTCTGTATCTTATCCTTTTATCATGAATGAACAACAACGAAAAGATACAAAAAAAACAACAATGACAAAAACATAATGGTTATTAAACACATTGTCGAGAAATAAAAAAGTACCGACATCCTCTACGGCGATGCTTTATTAAATCCCGATAACGCTCAAAATTAACAAACTCTTCTAACTCTTCTTCTTCTTCAGACTTTTCCGGGACGCGCCTGTGGCTAGAATCGCGAATGAAATCAAGGAGAGCACGCCCATCAAATCTGCAAACGGAACGCATAGGATTCACCGTCAGTAAAGCGTTAGTTATAAATCAAATACACAAAAAAAAAAAAAAAAACACTCAGAAGAAATGGAAAATAGTAGAAAAAGCATGCACCTGTCAATCAATACATCTTGTTTCCCATTCCAAGGTATCCTGAGACACAGACAAATAAACATGTAAACCTTATGCAAAATAATCACAGAATATGACTGAATTAATTAGAAATTAGAACCTTTCAAAACGGTGATTAATTGGAAATTAAGGAATTGAGAGAGAAGAGTGAGAGAAACGAACAGGCCCTGCTGATCCTGCGTGGCTTGGTAGAGAGCGTCGTCGCGATAGGTTCGGCTTCGAAAGCCGACGAGCTGAATAGATTGCTGAGGATCGCCGCGCCTCTTGGCTAGGTAAACGGCGCGTCGTTGCGCTCTCTTCCGAGCCGCGTCCATCATGTCGTGGACCTTCTTCTCCGACCTCCTCGCCTCGTGCCACATCCTTCTTCTTCTTTCTCCTCAATGCTATTTCGAACCCTAATTTTGATTCCTCGATTTTCCGCACACATCTACTTCACACCGTCTGCGTCGCGCTTTTCCTCCTGGACCCGGAATTGTTACTTACATGCCCCTCCCAAATCCCAATCCCAATCCCACGTATGAATAATGGCCCAATCTATGAAATTACTATCGTCTATCAAACCCGGATACCCTTAGCCTTGTTGTCTGATCTTTTTGCTTAATTAATTAATTACTACTTACGATATTTTTTGTACAATTATTTAATTATTTAATTATATAAATTATAATTACTTTATTATATTTTCTAATGGATTGAATTGATATAAAAATATAATTAATTATTCTAAATTTAAATATAATAAAATAATTAAAACAATGATATTTTTAAAATAAAATAGATTTGAATTTGAAAAAAATGGATGCTCTAACATTATATTTTCTAACACATTTTTATTATTAACTAAAATTTGTTGAAAACTATAAATTTAAGAGATAGATAAATATTAAATAAGAAATGAAACTCACAAAAAATTTAAAAAATAATCAATAATGGAAAATGTATTCAAAACAATGTTTTACTTGCATTTCTCGTTGAGAGAATAATAAAAATGTGTACCATTAGTAACTAAAACAGTGTAAAATCTTCCGATAAAAACAAAAAAATTACTTCATAAGTCTCACTTTTTCACATGATTTTTATCTTGTTTTTTATTTTTCCTAACATTGAATTCCATAATTTTTCAATAAGCATATCCAAAGAAACATCTAAAGAGACAGACTTTAAATGTGGGATCAATTAAAAAAAGTTAAAAAAACGTGTTCCAAAATATAAAAAAATTTATCAATGTTTCAAAATGGATAAACTTGTTATGAAAGACATTATTTAAGGATCACTTTACAACTATTAATAAACGTTTCAAAATGTAGTACAATCCAAAATAAAGTTAAAGGACCACCTGGGTAGTTTAGCCTTGTTTTAACCAAAAAAAAAAAAAAAATCATATTGTACGAATATCCATTGGTATTCACAAATGTTTTTAAGGGACTCCACGAGTTAGTAATTTGAGCTAAAGTATCAACTCATACTCATGACGATTCGATTTGACCCAAATGCATACATCATTAGGCAATTGTTAAACACACCTCTATTGTAATAATAATTAATGCAGAGCAAAATATTTATTTTTGAGCTAAAGACACCTTAGACACTTATTTGGTTGTCAAGTTTTTGTTATAAATTACATCTTTAACATTATAATTTTATTATTTCCATTTTGATATATAATATCTGTTTTTCTTTTGCATCATCATTAAATTTAATTTATACGTGTTAATGATTCATTTTTTAACTTATATTATTTTTTACCTCATTTAGTTGCTTTTAAATTTAATAAATAACAATATTATATAATATTATAAGTGTATAGTCCAGTCTGTATTATAATTTTTAATTTTCAGCTTATTCATACGAACACACGGGTACTGAGCTAGTTGTTAAGTATAACTCCTTTTAATTATTTTTCCAAAAATGTTATTTCCAATAAATAAAACATTGGCACAAACAACTCCACCTCCTGTTGCATTGTCCATTTACCAATTCCTTTCATAGGAGTCCTCCCTCGCCTATGTAGGTGACACAATGGTGGTCCTCGACATGCGCACAAGGAGCATAAGGGAAGAATTGTATCGCGCATTGCCTTTGTCGCAAAAGACGCTCAAACCAGGGTAGAAGATGTTCTCACGCCACTCATTTTCGTCGTTGATCATGTAGTCACCAATATCGAGCTGTTAGAGAGGACGGTTTACTTCTTTATCAATCTTGAGGTCTATGGCATCTTCCAATTCGATGTCCCCGACCCGTAACTTGTTTCATCCCTTCGCCATCCAAGGAGAAAAAGAGGAAGAGAAATAAGATAATGGAGGGAGAAATGCGACACAACTTGTTGCAATTTCCCATTCTATTTCACAAGCTGACCCTAGTTAACCAGAAACCATTCCTACTCCCTTGGTCGACATACGTATTGGTGTATAGGAAGGGGGTGTGGTTTATCTGGAAAGGAATGTGTTTGACATCGTATATGGGAGGGTGTGATTTTTCTGGAAGAGGTATAGGGGAGGGGAGAAGGAGATTAAGGGAGTGTATTTACTAGGTTAGTTTAGGGAAAATATTAAAAGAATAAAAAACAGAGTACATGAAGTATAAAAAAGATGATGTAAATAGCAAATGTCATGTTTATGTGGAGTAGATCCAAGATCCTCGTAATCGGAAGTGTATGTGCAATTAGTGGCCTATCATAATCCAACGATAAAACCAATTAAGACCTATCATAATACATATGCTTAACTATATTTGTAATATCATGTAGAAAAAAACTGTATTTGTAATATCATGTAGAAAAAAACTTTATTTGTAATATCGGCCTCTCAAGTTATAAGTTCTAATGCATTAACTACTCTTCCAAAAAAAAATTTAGCCTTGTTATATTTTTCAAACTTTTTCTATTTTTTTCTAACTGTTATTCAGGTATAGTTTTGATTAATTTTTTTTTGACTAATCATTGGAAAGTTCGATTGATCATCTTTGGTTGAAATTTTTTTTTTAATCACAATTTTTTAATTCACAAAACTCACACTTAAGATTTTTTTAAAAAGATTGAGTCGGTACCACTTGAACCAATAATTTGTTAATAAACTTTTTTCTATTTACAATTAGGTATTTTCATTTTAATTTTATCTAATAATTAACGAAATTAACTCACTTGATAACTAGATATTGCATAACAATAAATAAATACAGTACATCAATTATAAAAAAATATTTAAATTAAATGACGTAAAACTGTACTCTAATATGTAATGACATATTTATCGAATTCACAATATTTTATTGGTAAATTATTTTTCTCATAACGGTAATAAATATGAAAAAAAAAAAACATTTTCATTATAAGGAAATTAATCACCACGTGAGTAAATTTAGTTGTACACCTTCCAATATACATCTTTGTTTAGCCTGTGTTTGAATTAAGAGAATGAAAGATGTGTGAAAGTAAAAAAAGTAAAAAATTAAAATATTTAAATTAAAATCTAATATAAAGGTATGAGACCTACAACAACTTTTAAAATTTTAGGTGATTTAAACCAAAGGTTTTTTCTGAATAATAATAAATAAAAAAAAAGCATTATGGACTTATGGTTTTGGAGCTATAACAATACTATTGATTTTGAGAACGAATTGGCTGACCCATTCGCCTTGATAGTTGATCGCTTTCCATATTTGTGACATTTTTTAATTTGCGTAGCTCACATAAGCAATATATATTTATTTTTTTTGCTTTTGTTGACACGCTTTACATTTTTTTATATAGTTTATTTCTTATCATATTATTAATCCGAAATTATCCCATAAAAAAAGTGACAAATCTTAAAAATTATGAACTAGATACTCCAGCAATATCATATTAAAAAAAAAAAAAACAAATTACATACATGAATACGATTATTATAATTTGTTAATATCTTTCTATAAAAAAAATTCTATATGTTAAATCTCATCCACTTGTACTCCTAATTATTTATCTTGGCACATTTTTTACATATTAAATTAAATAAATTATTTCCAGATTGATTTATTTTCTTAAAATATTTTAATGACAAGTATTATTCTAATTTTTTGAAATTTAAATTCAAATTCTTAAAAATTTTGATGACAAGTATTAATTTATATATATTTTAATAATTGTATATAAATTAATGACTTAAATATCTTTTTTCCCTAGTATTTTTTTCATTGCAAAAAAAATCATTTTAATCTTTACAAGATGTATTTATTTTATTTTTTATCATTAAAGTGTTTTAGACGACATTTTTTCACCATTAGAAGTTTTTTTTACTGTTCAAAATATTGTTTAATGAATTTTAAGAACAAAAAATAAAATAAACTTATCTTATAAAGACCAAAATGATTTTTTTAAAAGATGAAAATAAAAATAGGGAAGAAAAATATTTAAGTCTAAATTAATTAGATATAATTTCATAACTTTAAATATTTCTATTTTAATTAGATTAAGAAATGGGCCGTATATTCGAAACATATTTCTTGGTACGTACTAGTAATCAATTGAGAGTCCTTAAAAAAGTAATTAATTGAGAGATGTCATCATCTCAGATATCATTGTTTATTTTATTTATTAAACGAAAATCTCGCCCGGTTCGAAAAGAGATAAGGCTTGCTTACGCGTAATGCCATGAACGGTTTAATTTTAGATTACTCATAAACGCGCTTTCCAGAAGTGAATGGGTTTTTATTTTTGAATAACTTGGTACTCCTCTAAAAAAAACTTGGTACTAGGCTACGAGCTGAAGCTCCATTATTAAAAAAAAAAAAAAAAACTTTTTTAGTAAGACAAAATTTAGGCACAACACTATACATACATGTTTCTCTCACCAGGGTAATAATAAGCGATTTTTTTCTATATAAATTGAACTAAACATACATTAAGATTTTTTAGTTTTTTTATGGTCACAAGAGAGAAAAAAACAAAAAACAACAAACTTAAATAAAAGCTAGCCTCTAGGAAACTGGACTCCTATTTATTTTTTATTTATATTAATTGAAATCAACACTCGCTCGTAAAAGGAGTGAAAGTGGTTTTAGACATTTCCATATGATTCTCTTAGGTTATAGTTAATGACTCTCTCTCTCTCGATTTTTTATTTCTTGGCAATTATATACGTGATTTTATTCATCAATAAAGTTTGATATAATCGTCAATAGTTAAAAAAATTTTACATGTTGATTAATCTTCGATTTGTGACTATATCTATAGAAATCTTGTCAGAGAAAGATAAAAATTTATAATATAAAGATAAATTAAAAAATAAATAATTGATTGTTTATAGTAGCAAGTTGTCGCGCGGGCAATGGTTGAATTTGACAAAGTAAAATGGCGCATTGAATTGGCGCGTATATATAGTTTAATAATCTTACTAGTGGACGACACATTCAATTAGTCATACTTTAATACAAAATGCCAAGTATATATAATCTATATTAATTTCTGTTGCTTATTATAATAATGAAAACATGCATGGTTAACTAGAAAAAATTCTACAATCCCGACACATGATAGCCAGAGATTGCTTTTAAGGTAATGGATTCCGTCAATAATACAAATAACAAGACACATACATACATATCGTAAATTTGAAGCTCAGGTCAGTGACTTAAATCTAATTTTTAAAGATAATCAAGTATTATACCTAACTTAACGTATAATTAATGGTGGTATATTTGGAGTGTATAATTTCCTTCGGCAGCAAGGCATTATATTATACAACCATGTGGGAGGCAATAAGACTAAAAGCAAAATATATTTGATCATTTGTCACTCAGTGATAGATAAGTTTGCCAATTAAACTAAGCAAATAAAAATAAATAAATACATGGGTGCAATATTTCTACGTCAAGCAAGCAAGGAAAACAGCGAAACAAGGTGTGCACTATATAAAATAAGGATATTACTCAACATCCTTAAAATATGTGTTAAAAAATTAAAACTAAAAAATATTTATTATAAAAATCGAAAACTTAAAAAATTATGAAAAATAAAACTTTGCATGTTAAAATATTATTTTAAATTTTTTAGCGAATATAAAAGAAAACTGATTAATATTTGTCATAAAAATAAAATCAAAGGAGAAGGAAAATAATGAAGACAGGTAATGATGAGGTGGACCAATGAGAGAGGGATTTGGGTGTGAGTTTAATCCATAAAGGGTGTGGTATCCCTTGGCATTCAAAAGCGCCGAAAGAAAGAAACCTAACAGCGCCATAGCGTTCTCTAAGCTATCGTGCGAGGTCCCTCGACCTCCGCACAACCCCAGCACCAAGGGGCTGTGCCTGTCGTCGTCTTCCACGCCCATGTCGGAACCCGACACCCAGGCGCCGCCGCCGCCTCCGTTCCTGCTCCAGCGCCCGCCGCTTCTGCAGTCGGCGTCGCCGCTCTTCAAGCAGCGGTCGTGGTCGCCGGACGCCTTCCGCGACGAGGCGTGGCTCCGCCGCAAGGGGAACTGGAAGAACCGCCGCAGTAAGAGCGTCACCGATGAGGACGTGGACGAGCTCAAGGCCTGCATCGAGTTAGGCTTTGGATTCGATTCCTCCCCCGAGGTCGAGCTCGATCAACGCCTCTCCGATACTCTACCCGCTCTCGGCCTCTACTACGCCGTCAACAAACGCTACAACGACTCCCTTGTCACCAAAACCACGCCGTCCTCCTCCTCCTCCTCCGCCGCCTCCGATTGCGACAGCACTCCTTGCCCCCACGGCAGTCCCCACTCCGCCATCTTCACCACCGGTAATTAATTAACATTTACTTAGATAATAATCTCTTATCAGAATTAGAGTTTCAGATCAATAACTTTAAATAGTTAGCTAATCATTATTGAAATTTCAGCTCGACAATATAAATAGTTGTGATCAGAATTAAAGTTTTACTTCGATGACCTTTATCAAGTTTTGTAGTAAAATTATCATACATTAATATTATCGAGACGAGACTCTAATTCTAACAAGTGAACATTTAAATTTTGTTCTTCAATTTATTTCTGAGTTATTTAATTTATGTGTTAATTATGATTAAATTGGATTAAGATCTCGTTTATTTTTGTTGTTGTTGATTTGATTGGTTTGTTGGTGTGAACTATTATGAAGGTGATAACCCTCAGACGGTGAAGACGAGGCTGAGGCAGTGGGCTCAGGTAGTTGCTTGTGCGGTGCGACAAAGTTCAGATGTGTGATGATAATAATTACCGAATGGAGAAGCAGGGTTGTAAAACCTAAACCATACAGTAGAAGCAATGTGTGATGATTGATATTATAAATGACAACGATTTCCCACCGAACCAGACCAAACCAAACCGAGAGTGAACCCTAGTTAACCACCCAATCGTGGCGGAACCAAAGTAGTTAGTTAGCTATATTACATTACAATTACATGTGGGGCTGTCGGCAGCGCCTTGTTTTGTACTGTACTTGTCCAATATGTGATGACTAAGCCAAGGTAGATCTATTATAGTATTATCTATGTCATATGATATATGCTAGACGTACGTACAAATTAGTTTTGTTTTTGTTTTTGTGCTGAGTGTGTGACAGGAAGAAAAAAAAAGTCAAAAGGTGTTCTACTGCATTTGAATCCAGTGCTGGTTGTGCTGCTTCTTTTCTCTTTCCTCTTGGTCTTGCTCGGTTGCTAGTACTTTATTGAAAAACAAGGAACAAGAGAGAAGTGAAGTGAAGAATATAACATTCTTGTAACTCTGACAAAGAGATTTGACTTGCACGAGGAATACAGCTTGCTTTCTAGCTAACATGGGCTGGCTGGGTACGAGTACGACTCAACTTGTGTGTCTTTCGTGAAAGGCAAGACACTGAAGCTTCAAATTTCAACATTCTCCTGTTCGTGTCATCGATTGGGAATATTGCGGTGCTGGCAATGCTAACTTTGTGTTTCTGACTCATTGTACTTAATTAATTTCTAGCTAGCCACTCTGTCATGACTTTGTTTTCCTTTTCCACCGATTTTCCAGCGGCTGGGAGCTTAATATTTGCGGGAATGGAATGGAACATCTCTGGCGTGTTGACTTTTCACGCGGAGGCTGGCGTCAAGTCAAATTACTGCTAACAAAACGTATATTACAGTGTTAATAAACACCAATGTTAGGGGAACTCTGCCATGAAAAATAGAAGGTTAAGATGAAGGAATGTGGTGAGTTTGGGTGATAAAAAAATAAAGAGATAAATGATAACTTAATTACAGAAGTGGCGTGATATAAAAGAAAGAGAAAAATAATACTATAAAACTCAGATGAAAGAAAAAACGAGTAGATGAACGAAATAATATGTAGTTGAAATCCCTTATATATATGACTATGGCCTTGATTATAACTTTAGATGAGTGTGTCTGGAAAACGTTAGATGAAGTCACTTGTAGCAGGGAAAACAATTGAGAAAGAAACTACGAATCCACACATTTGTCGGCGAGTACTAGAAGAGCAAATTAGGAAGAGAGGAGAAAACTAAAACATTGCAATATATTTTTCTAAGAAACACTTTTATTCTTCTCAAAATGCCATGATCTCTTTATAAGTGATTACTACAATATAATATAATAGTCCAAAATAGCCAAATATGATATTCTTAATACAAACTTAAATTATTTGTTGGCATTTTTTACTCTCATAAATTTGTTACTTAAATTATTTGTTTAATTCATAAGAAAAGAATATTGTAAGTTATCTTGTACCTGATCATCTATTAACTTCCTTTCTCATTGATTTTTTTAAAAAAAAATATTCTCCTAAAGTCTGACTTCTAACGAAATAGATTTGTAAGTTTACCCGAAAGAAAATAACATTTCTGAAAATATAATCATGAATAAACCTTTATTTTTCTGTTTAAAAACATTTATTTTTTTATTACATCATAAACAAACCTTTAGTTATTGCATTCAATAAATTGAAGGCCTATCTCGAGAGATAACATGCCCGTAAGAGAATTGCTATTCTTAATCACCCAATTGTGTGTGAAATTATGTACATACCTTCCTTCCTTTCCTTTCCCTTCCTCCCTCCCTCACATATTTTGGGCCGACACTCCCAACGCCTCTTCTCCCTTCTTTTTGCATCAACCGCATCCTTTAGGTTTTTATGTGTTTGCCTTTGTTTCACGTTTTCCGATTTTGGTGAGTTCTTTTAATTTACTGTACCCAATAAAATTATAATGCCATTGTATCTCAAATACAACATATTCATATTTTTTGTTTTTTAAAACAAAAAATAATAAATTTATATTTATGTTACTGTACAAGTTGAATCATCCAACAAAATCCTAATTTTATTGAATAACTAAATCCAAACAGTAATGGAAGCATAGTGTGTTATTCAATTGCATAACGGAATTATAATTATGTTATGTAATTATATAATGAAATTATTTTTTTGTTTTATACAATTGTCTGAAAACTTTTTTATTTTGTTTTTGAATTGTTTATGCTTGTCTGTAGAGTATATGTAATATTAATGGATAAAAGTTGAGGCAAACCAGAATGTTTTTGAATATTCCATACAAGCAAACGATAATGATTTGAGACATTCAACGGAAACAAATGATAAAACATTGACCCCAAATCTATTTTTCCTAACTTCTCCGAACATTTCATGATTAATGAGGTATATTGATTAACTTTTGATTGAGTTTATATGTGTGTGTTTTGTTACTAAAAAATAATATTGATTTTAGTTTTTTAATGAAAAAAAAATTACTTAATGAAATTATATTTTTTTTACTATAGAGGTGAAAAAAAAAACTAAACAATAGAAATATATATTTCCGTTGAACTATTATGGAACGAAATCATATTTGTGTTGTTTAGTTCCAAAAAAAAATTACATATATTCTTCATAAAATACTAAATCAAGAAACTTTTATGAGTTGCACAGTATTATTGTTCTTAGTGATGTAAGAACTTGGTAACAACTAACGGGTAATTAACAAGGGAAAAAAAAAAAAAAAAACAGGTGAAACCGTGAAAGAATGAATGACAGGAGTTATTAACCGGGCAGCAGCTATAAACCTATAAACAAGCTAGGAACGAATTTCTTCAGGTCGTTTTCCATTCAAACAAATAGTCCTAAGACTGGGCTAATTTTTCTTCATTGCGTTTCAAATACGGCTTTTGCGATGTTTTCAAATGTGTTAACGGTCTCATTATGATATTTGTATATCTGTAATATCGCGAAACCTGCGCAGATGAGTTGTTTGTCAACACTATGCAACTCATGCATGCTTTGAAATTTGAACGTTGCAAAATCTTTGGATGTCTCTGTCCAACCAAGACATTACATACTGTATATTACTGCAGAAAGAATTAGATTTTGGCTCTTGTTAAATAAGCCCCCCTTCCTTCTAATTAAACTTGTTATTATCCATTATACCCTTTTCTACACCCCCACAAATCTTATTCTTTAAATCTCTTTTACTCTCTATATTATATTTAAACCCTAATTGCTGGAGTGTTTTCTTTTCAATGTCTGTCGTTGAAACAAATATGTGTAGCGATTAGTTATTTTATGATTTATGTGCATCCTGAAGTATGTATCATGCTCAATTGTCACTTGCTATTTAAACCAAAAGGCACAAGAAAACAATTTGTTTTTGAAGGGTGTGCTAGTATGAGAGCCAATTTTGGCTGACACGATACAATTTGGGATACTACTAGACATTATTTATGAGTGTGAAGGGTGTGCTAGTATGAGAGCCAATTTTGGTTTCAATTGGGGTGTTGTAGTTATGTTTTTCGGGCCTCCTTTGTTTTTTTACTGCCTCCTTTGTTCTAATTTACTATTACTATATATGTCTGCATCTTCCTTTATGCATGCACTGTGTATACATTAAGATGCAAGCGGTAGTTGGTTAGTGTTGAATTTAGATTCTTGGTAGGAATTTTATGGCTATAGGTTCCTGGAAGGTAGTAGATTGGTTTATTGTATCACAGCTTTTATGCACTTCTTTTGTGCCTTTTCTTTATCATATTATATAAGATGGGAGTTCACAATTAGAGTTTAAATATAATATAAAAATAGGGTGTAAAAGAGGTTTAAAGAATAACACATTTGTGGGTGTAAAAAAGGGTACAATCAATAATTAATAACAATTTTAATTAGAAAAAAAGGGGCTTGCTTAGAAATTAGGGAGGCTTATTTAGCAAGAGCCTTAGATTTTTAGTTATTTGTAAATTACAAAAGTCTGTGTATCTTATCATCAAATCATTGATGCTTTTGTAAAAAAAAAAAAAAAAAAACTGATGTTTAATTTCGTTGCAACATTGAATATATCAGAATCTCATAAAATATTTGTCACCTTTAGACTGCATAAGGTAAATTCTAAATAAAAAATAAATTATCTCACAGTCTGCTGTAAAGTATTCCCTCAAATATCTGTTGCTTAAAAATGTATTTCTCCTGTCAAAAAAAATATTTCTATTTTTTATTTTAGAAAACTAAGAAAGTATATATATGATTTTATTTTTAACTATTGAAATAATTTGCATTAAATATTAAAAATAAGATAAGATTTAATTATATCATTCTATTCTTTCATGCATAAATAATTTAACTGCCGTTTAACACCTATTTTAAATAAACATATTCCTTTTTTTTTTCTCTTCTCAGATTCTAGCTGCACTCTCAAATAATTAATTTTTATATTTTATGTTGATTTATTCTTTAATTTTAAATTGCTTACACATTTAAATGAATTACCTTAAAGTTAGCCATTCAAGTATTAATTGTTCTTCTTGATTGTTCTAAAGTGGAGTTGCTTGAACAGACAGCAATCCAACCAAGTCGAATTTCACTTAACACAAAGGAACTGTACCATGAAGTACATTTATACTTTCACATCTCCCTAACGGACCAGTTCCAAACGTCCCATTAATTTACTACGATATTTACACAGAGGAATTTGTGAGTAGACAACATAAAAGTCCAAATTAAGTAAGGGACAAATAAAAGTCATCACATATGTGCATCGCATTAGTCTTCTTTTTCTTCCATTGTCCATACTTTTTTAAATATAAATATTGTTGGGCGGTCATAACAGGCAGAAAAGGTCTAACACAAAGAAAATGGACAAACTGTAAGGGGAGACCAATTGATGAAAGATGACAAAGACACGTAGCTTTAATAATTAAAATATAACTGCGATCGATAACGATGAATGGAAGCAACGGTGAATCAAATGTAGAGTTAGGTGAGAGCAAAGAAAAATCCCCCTTACCCACTTTACTGATTCACGTTCCGTTCCTCGCCTCTTTTTTTTTTTTTTTCTTATAATCTTAATCATATTATTACTATTCTTCGCGCCTCCTTAATTTTCCCTTTTCTCAGAAAGTGTAAACAAATAATGCAAAACACACGCGTCCGTCCATTAAAAAAAAAAAACCAGAAAATAAAAGCTGTTCAATCAACGGGGAAACGTATTAGAAACTTCCGTTTAGAAAAATCATGAGAAAACGCAATTTTCACAAGAAGAGAAAGCCACATACGACCCTTGTGAAAAGCGTGTCTAAAACTCTCGCCTCCTTATCCACCAATCCACTGTTGTTGTCTTAAGCAATTAATAAAGTGGCTTGTAACTGCGTACGTGTGGATTCGATTTTCCTTTGGTCCAAAATAAACATTAGGATTTTATAGTAGTGCTTCTCAAAATTTCTAGAACCCACGTCACACGTACTCTGGGAAGGATAGGGTTGGAAAATGCCTGGTTCCGTATTATATAAGAGTCTCGCCCTAGAATCCTCGAGGAGGAGAATTTAATTCACTGTACTTTATCCTTTTGTGTGGGGAATTATGGTAATTGATTTTGAGGGTTTGACTACTCATGGATTATGATGGTATGAGAAAACCTTCCAAAAACTTATTTCACTCTCGCTTCTTCCTTTTTGGGTTCTATTGCTGGGATTGGGAGTTCTTGACCGCTCTCCTCCTTTTTAGTTCTTCCCCTTAATCTTCTTTCTTCACAATTTTTATTTCCTTCCTTATTAGACGTATTAGATCAGATTGAACAAAAGGGTTTTTCTTTCTTTCTTTCTTGGGGAATAATAGAAATAAGAAAAGATTAGTGAGGTTGAAATGTCGCAACGATCGGTGCCGGCGCCGTTCTTGACGAAGACGTATCAGTTGGTGGAGGATCAGGGGACGGACCAGGTGATATCGTGGGGTGAAAGTGGGAACACTTTTGTGGTGTGGAAGCATGCGGATTTTGCAAAGGATTTGCTTCCAAAATATTTCAAGCACAACAACTTCTCCAGCTTTGTTCGACAGCTCAATACCTATGTATGTTTGTTTGTTGCCCCTATTCTTTCCCTAATTTTTTTTCCAGCCAGGTATTGTTTTTGTTTTTTTCTGTCTAATTAGGCAAATACTAAATAGAAGGGGTAAGGAGGAAAACTTGCCTGTTAGGGATATACTGACAAAAATATAGATTTGTTTAACATAATAATTATATTTTTTCAAGCAAACATGATTATTGATTATAGAATCTTTCTATTTTCTTAAACATAATTACCATTTATCTATTTTATATTAAACTATATTATCTTCATAAGAAGGGAGAAACATAAGAAATTACCTTTTCAGTCTAACATTTTAATTTATTCACGCTATTTTTCTAAGAAAACACTTCTTCCAAAGTCTTAAACTTTGCCTGGCTCTCCATTTTCTCCTTTCTAACTAAATTCTAATAATTGATTAGCTCAATTTTACTATTTTACATAATTTTCCGAATAAGAACAACAGACATTTCAATTTTTACGGCGAAAAGTGAAAGAAAAAGAAAAATCAATTATCAAATTATCAATAATAATAAAATCGGCGTTTTTGTGAACATGCAGGGATTCCGAAAAATTGTGCCAGACAAATGGGAATTCGCGAACGAGCATTTCAAGCGAGGGCAGAAGGAGCTTCTCTCCGAGATCAAACGCCGCAAGACCGTGCCTCAATCGTCGGCACATCCCCCGGAGGCCGGAAAGTCCGGCGGCGACGGCAACTCTCCGTTGAACTCCGGCAGCGACGACGCGGGCTCCACCTCAACCTCGTCCTCGTCCTCCGGTTCCAAGAACCAGGGATCGGTGGAAACAAACACAACGCCTTCTCACCAGTTATCGAGCGAGAACGAGAAACTGAAGAAGGATAACGAAACGCTGAGTTGCGAGCTGGCACGTGCGAGGAAGCAGTGCGATGAGCTCGTGGCTTTCCTCAGGGACCGTCTGATGGTGGGTCCCGATCAGATCGATCGCATCATGCGGCAAGGAAGTTGCGGATCTGAAAACGTGGTAGGTGAAGGCGGTGGAGGAGACTGTTTGAAACTGTTTGGTGTTTGGTTAAAAGGGGATACGCTAACAGACAAAAGAAACAACCACAAAAGAGGCCGCGAAGACCAAATGGGCTTCGGTGGGCCTCGCCTCAAGGAGTCAAAGCCCGTTGTTGACTTTGGAGCTGTAAATATCATGATGAAGAGCAACAGGGTTTGCAACTGAATGAGGCTCTCACCTCGCCACGTAATCTTTTAAGCAATTAAAGAAGGAATAGGATAATGATTAGTGAAAAAAGAAAAGGCTAAGCGATAATTATTTTGGGTAAAAGACCAAATGCACTAGCCTATGCTTTCTACACATGTTGAGGTTGTGTAATTTGTAATGTACGTAGGTCAATGCCTCTATGAATATTGATTAGGAAATTAAACAGGTTTTAATAGTCAATTATGACTTTTTATGTCAATGCATTTTAATGATTTTTTTTTTTTCTTTCGAAAAACGCATGTAATGGTTAAATGGCTGCATTCTGTAGTTTGGTCTGATGATATAGTGGAGCTTCACGATCCGTGGTAACGAGACTCTCTCCCTTGATTACATTTCGAGCCCGAAGGGATTTATAATAGTGACTATGATTATATGCGCACCACGTTAGCTTAACATTTTCGAATCATAGTGCCATAGGTCGTATCATGTCTTAGTTACAACGATGAACGAACCGTAATATACATGAAAATATTATGAACTTTTAGCTTATTAGTCATTATCTCTTTGTTACACTAAATGGTACTCCTTCAAGGAACTCATGATGAATAATGATATAACTTTTTAAAAATAAACCATGTTAACTAAAACCAAGGAGGAGTCTTGAAGTATTTTTTTTAATAATTCAAAACTCATCAATTTCTGAGGAATTATTTCTCATCAAGATCAATAAGTATTGACTTGTAAAGTTTACCGATTCACATCTTAACACAAATCATATCATTATTAAGCAGTAATAACAACCACAGCAATGACAATAATAAAAAAAAATCATGAAGAACATGGTTTTTAATTACATGAGAAATAAATAATTTACAAAAACATTCATTTCTAATTATTTATAGAAATTATAACTAAATTTTTCTCATGAACATAATATTTTAAATTGCTAAAAGTTATAATTTAAAAAATGTTGCTCCCCCTTGAATGAAATAATCATATATAAAAATTTATACTAGGTAAACTAGCTTCTCACAACTATAAGGAATAAATTCAATCTCTTCCAATGTTATTGGGAGAAGCAAGCAAAACACTTTCTTATGAATCCGAGCATAAAAAAAATAAGAATAAAAGGTTAAACAAAATTCCTAATTTATAATGTTTATGATTTTAGCGAGACTGAAAATTTTTTAATATAGGTTATAAGTTCAGCTCATAGCTTCAAATAAGGATTTTTAAGGGATGAAAATTGGTTTTGGCAATTTAAAACAAATTTCTCATGTGTTGTGTACCTTATGGGGTGTGTAGAGTTTTGAATTTAAATAAATAATTGATCAAAATTATGGATTGAATAAAAAGAAACATAAATCTATCACAAAATATAAAAAAATAAATTAAACAAAAAAAATGATATAAATGTTTTTATTTTTTAATTTGAATTGTTTTTAATATTACTGTATAAAATATAAATGTTTTAAAAAACAGGAAATATATTAAAAATAATATAAGAGTTTTATAATAAAAAATAATAAAAACACAAGAAATGAAAATCCAAATAAAAGGCCCTAAACTTTATCTTTTTAAGAAAAAAATTATGCCGCAGAGGGAATTAGGCACGAGTTTGACCCCCTTGAGGCCAGTGAAGCATCTCCTCGCCTCTCCTCCTCCAGGATGGCCATCGACAGCGTTTATACTTCGTCTCCACCGTTTCAGAGCGGACCATCCGGGTGGGTACTCTTCTTCTTCTTCTTCTTTAACCACCAATTTTATATTTATACATGTCCTCTCCTTCATTTTCAGCCACTCGCGCCATTTCTACCTTGCAGTCGACAGGCTCCACTTCAAAATGGTATTCTTCTTTCACACATTTTCATTTCTCTATCTCAATCTGTTCCTTTACTATTTTGATTATCCAAAACGATCGCAGCAAACGGTGATTGAACTCGTGGATCTGGTGGCTCGACGTCCATGCTTGCCCATCGTGGTCTGCTGCAGCACGCGCGACGACCTCGACTCTCTCTGCTCCTCTCTCTCCACTCTCCCCTTCCTTTCCTCTTCTGCTCTGGTCTCTCTCAACTCATTTTCTTCCTCCTAATTCCACGCGCTACACTATTTCCCTAATTCGTTCTTGTTTTCCTCGTGTCAGTACAGTGACCTTGGCGAAGATGAACGCTCTTTTATTTTAGAGAAATTCCGACAGGTGACGGCACGGTGGAACCAGACGAATCACGGTGGAGCACCGAATGAGGATGAGATTGGGAAAGATGAGAGATCTCACATGATCATTGTAACAGACGCTTGTCTTCCTCTCCTTGCTTCTGGAGAATTTCCTTTGAACGCTCATCTTCTCATTAACTATGAGTTACCAGCAAAGAAGGTCTTCCTCTTTTCTCTTTTCCTTTTTAAACTTAATTTCACCATCACTGTCTGCATTCTTATATGTGTTATGTTTACTACATGAATAATACTGGTTTATGTGCTGTGGAATTGGTCTCCGTAATGTCTCTTCCTACTTTACTTATCTTTTTTGTGTTTCCTGCAGGAGACATATGGAAGGCGTTTGGCAACTTGTTTAACAGCTGGTCCTTTCTTTATTACCTAGTTCTAGTTTTTTAAGTGAGACAAAACTTAAATACAGTTCCTTAGGTGCTGTTTGTGCTGTTTAACAATCATAATTAGAGTTTTACCACACTAATTATTAGGATAGAAGGAGAAGGGAAAGTTAGTTAACATAGTTACACTATTAATAAGTTAGTTAGAGGAGTTTATTAGATATAAATAGGGGAAGAAGGATAGTGGAAATTCAGATTTGGATCATTTGTAATTGAGCATTAGCTCTTTGTGAAAGGAGAAATCCTTTGTGAAGGAGAAATCCTTGGAGGAGAGTTTTTCTCCTATGCTTTGTTCTTTTCTTATTATTCAATAAAATCTATCTTTTCTTTCCCATTCCGATTCTTGGTTCCTAACAGTAATTTGTGTAATCCTTTAATGCAAACTTTCATTGCACAGACTACCAAGACAAAATTCCAATTCTGATTGGAGAACACCACAAAGAATACCTTAGGAACTGTATCTAAGTTTTGTCCAAGTAAGTGTTAGTTTGCGTTGTTGCTAAGATTCCTTGCTATTGTGCAGATGGAATTGTTATTAATATGGTTGTTGGTGGGGAAGTCGTAACTCTAAAAAGTATAGAAGAAAGCAGCAATATTGTCATGCAAGAAATGCCTATGCAAGTAAGTTTGCTTGCTTACTCTTGTTACTTGAGTTTGCCTATGTCAGGATCACATGGCATACATCTCATTCTGATGGTTGAAGTTTATTCATATATTTAAGTTTCTTTTCAGAGCAAGAAAGTTGGCCTTATATATTATTGGATGAAGCACTCTTTTATTTTTTGTTTCTTTTTATTAATATTGGTCCGCCTACTTTTCAGTTAGTACAGTTGTATAAACGTCTTCTGTGGTTCTTTAATTAGTCTTATAAATAAATATGTTAAACACATTGCAGATTCTTGACATTTTATGAAGACAATATCACTGCTTGCATTTGTGAATGGCTGAACACTTGAAGCTCTCTCACTCCTTTGAATATTCTGTGAGTAGTCACTGCTACAAAGAAAATAAACTGCTAAGCTTTTTATTACTATTTTGGACGTGTAGATTTTTTTGCTGGATTACATCTTTTATTGGTTGTTTCAAACTAGAATACAGAAATTTGCTAGAAAAGACAAACTTATTGGTCTTCTCTTTCTTTTGAAAGTGAGTCATATATTGTTCAACATTGAAAGAGGGTATTCCGAATTTCTCTCTCTCTATCTCTAAGAAAAGATTAATGGGAACAACTTTTGTAATTATGTTTTTAAGGAGAAATTTAAAAGTGAATTGGAATGCCAAGCATATGGTGAAATTTAAAAGGAAACTTCTCATGTATCAACTAACATTGACATGTAAACTTTGTCAAGGCAAAATTTACTGGTTAAAATGTCCTGAAAGGCTGAAATCTGACAGTGACATTTCTTAGTTGGCATGTTTTGCCAAAAAATAGCATTAAGGGGCCTGAAATCTGGGGCCTTATGTTTTTGCCTGACCATTGCCTGGGAGAAACACTGAAGCAATGGAAGTGCTGAAGCTGATTTAACAAGTGCAGTGAACACTGAATAAAGTTTTCGTTGAGATCACCCTTTCTATGAGCTACTACCCTAGCTCTTGCATGGGAGGGGTTGTTTGGCAGTCGAAAAAAAATGTTGTGTATTTACGTTAGGTTTACTATGAGTCAATAGTGAATCGTGTGCGGGAAGATACAACTTCTGGATGGCAACTTCTGTGTGATTTTCAATGAGGCTTCCATGAATTTAGACAATCTCGTGCTGACTGCATGAAAATTCTTGCTGTGGGCTACTTGCTTGTGGCTAGCATGTGCGTTTTTTAGTCTGGGCTCTTGGGTCCTTTGGACCCCATGTAAGCCAAAATAGGGCTACTGCATCCTGCACTCTCACTATTGCATCTTGCTTCTCCCATTTTATTCCGGAATGCAAATTACCATTATGGAATTTTGGAATGGGCTTTCCGGAATACAATGGGAGGTACAAGATGCTATAGTAGAAATGCAGGAATCAAATGGCCCAAAATAGAAAGGAAAGTGAACGGCAAAACATTTTTTTTTGCTGAATTGAATGTCAAAACAGAGAAACAGATGAGGACTTTTTTAATTTCAATATTTTATTTTATTTTATAAATGATATTCTCACCGTCAGAAATGGAACCGGATGTAATTGCATTTTTTTTTGCTGAATTGAATGTCAAAACAGAGAAACAGATGATGATTTTTTTTTATTTCAATATTTTATTTTATAAATGATATTCTCACCGTCAGAAATGGAACTGCGTAAAATGTAATTACAGCAAACTACTAAAACAAGTTATTTTACCAAAATTTTCTACTAATAAAATCAAATTTTACCAGTCCAATCTACTTATATTTTCATTATTGGAGTACATAATTATCACGAGTTGAGTCCCAATCAATATCAATATTCAACACCTGTATGGTTTGTGCAACTTTTTCATTTCTTTTCACTTCACCCTAAAACGCATATGTACTTGTTTGTAAGAGCATCTTTATTTTGAGCTTAGGAACAGAAGAGGAAATGAAATGATGACAAAGAAGAAACCAGTAAAAAATATATTTAAATATTAAAAAGTGGGATTTAAGTAAGATTTACTAAAAATTATCTAAGATTCCAAAATGAAATTTACACTAAAGGAAAAAATGATGAAAATTTTGAGAGATCTTTAATTCTGTGACACTGTGGGTTTATAAAAAATTATCTAAGATCTTAATTTAGAATCTACCATTAAAGATACTCTAAGCCTTTTCCCCAACAAACTTCTAATTTAATCGTGTTACTAGATGAAGCTGCCAATTTGTTCCTATTATGCAAGATTTTAATAACACTAATCGTTCTGTGGTGTCTGAGTAGTACCAAGTCAACTTTGTGTGACAACTTAAACTTTGTCTCTTGCTAGTGTGGGATTACCCAATAGTATTTTTGTGATTTGTAAAAGCATCTTTAGTGTCAAATCTCAAGTTCAAGATTTGATTTTCTGTGGATTTTTCAATAAAGGAGTTGTAGAAATCTCCAAGTCCAAGAATGAGTATTTGTACAAGAACTTTGAAAATCTTTGCACACTATTTTTTTTTTTTTACTCTATCCCTAACAGCAAAACGGAGGAGAGACCAATAGAAGAGGAAATGAAATGATAAAGAAGAAATTGGTAAAAAAATATATTTTAATATTTAAAAGTGAGATTTATGTGAGACTTACTAAAAATTATCCAAGATTCCAAAATGAGATCTACACCAAAGAATAAAATAATAGAAATTTTGAGAGATCTTCAATCCCACGTGACATTATGGAATCTACAAAAAATGATATAAGATCCTAATTTAGAATCTACCACTAAAGATGGTGCCAATTTGTTCCTATTATGCAAGATTTTAATGAAACTAATCGTTCTATGGTGTCTGAGTACCAGGCCAACTATGCCTGCCAACTTAAACTTTGTCTCTTGATAGTGTGGGACTGCCCAGTCGTTCTGTGGTTTTGTTGGGCCTTTTAGATGGGCTACCCAAGTAGCATGTGATGTTGTGTGGCAACTACCATATGAGTTTATTAGATAAACAACTTAATTAAGTCATTTAAGTGTTCATTAAAGGGTTTGCTATTGGGTAAACATACACCGTCTAATTTTTATGTGGGTTTATGTTAGTAATCCTTTCATTAAATAAGTATTTATCATGTAAATTAAAGCTAAATTGTTTTCATATAAGTTGTAAGGTGCTTTTATAAATTATTTTGGAGAATTTACTGAAGTAAATTGAAAATAGCTTACAAATATATTATAATTTACTCATAAAAAACATTATAATTTGTTTTCATAAAATTTCTCAAATATTTATACATTGTTTGTCATAATATAAGTCTAAAGAAATTATAAATAAACGCCCCCATACTCATAGTAAAAAGGAAAAAGACCTTATTATTAGATTAAGAATTATCAAGGATTAGCTTAACAACTGGACAGATATCAGTCCCTCGACGGTCTTATTATTTTCTTTCACTCATTTTCTCAGCCTATCAAGTCTGTCCCTACTTGTTTGCGCCTTATAGCTGACACTATCATATTGTTGTAATTTTGGATTAGGCTTAGGAAGACGTTCTTGAATGCACCTGATCTTGCTCTGCCGCTTTGCTGTTATTTGTCATTGTCATGCTTTACCTTTGATCATATTTGTAGGTACACAACTTGCTGGCTCAATAAATAGGCCTTTCATATACTGAAGAAAATTTTCAATTGCATGTGGTTTAGTGGTAAGGAGAATATCTGGGTGAGCTCCAAACCACGTTAGTGTCATCTAGTGTGAACTTGATATGAGTGAAATAAAAAATAGTTTTGAGTAAAATTTACTCTACCTGCGATAAGTGACGCAATGAAAGCCAGATATACCTAAAATATGTTTTTGATCTATAGACAAATCAAGTGGCTGTTCGAATCGAGAATCTGTTATTTCCTACTCTCACCTAGGTAATCCGATTTTTTAAAATGTTACCTAAAATATTCCATCTAAAAAAAAGCGGTATAATTTTTCATTTCCAATCAAAGGAATGAAGTTAAGAATCAATAACCGGCCCATAGTGTTCTACACAACTTGTACTAAAAGATAAATAGTACTTAGCACTTACAAGCTAGGATTTTCATTTTTTTTTTCAATTTCCATTTCTACATTTTCTTCTCTTCAAGGGTAAAGATGATAATAAAATATATTTAAGGTTAAGTTATCTATTTGGTCCTTGTAATTGTTTTCGTTTTAAGTTTTAGTTTCTATATAAGTAAAAAAATTTAACTTTTAGAGGTCAAATATACATAAAAGTTGAATTTTTGGTCTTTGTTAGTGATAAAAGTTAACACCAAAAAACCTATTTTTTATGGAAATCGCTACAATTTTCCTTTAAAGACAATAAATCACTACAAAAAATTGCACAGATTCAAATTTACGGATTTCTGGTATAAAGACTAAAATTTTAAATGAAGATAATTTAGAGATTATGAATAATTTAACCTACATTTAAGCCTTTACAAATGAAAATCGAGTAATTGAATAAAGTGATTCATCGTTCCATTCACTTTCTCAGTGGTATTTCTTAGAGTTATGACTTAGGAATGAATCT
This sequence comes from Glycine max, assembly GCF_000004515.6. Taxonomy (NCBI): domain Eukaryota; kingdom Viridiplantae; phylum Streptophyta; class Magnoliopsida; order Fabales; family Fabaceae; genus Glycine; species Glycine max. The sequence continues at coordinate 53,219,932 of NC_016088.4, read as the reverse complement.
TTCTCCTATCATCAAGACCAAACAAATAAAAGAAGAAAGAATGGTGCATGCGCGGCATATATACATCATTAAATCATAACAAAATATCAAGTGACAAAAGAATAGGATTCGTTCGACTCTGTGAGTGGGCGTGGTGGTGAATACACGGTTTTACAAAAAGATCGAAAGGAATCGTTTAACATAGATTCGTATCTCAACCTAACTCGCCATGCCAATTAAGTGAACTCTGACCAATCTCGTCCACAGAAGTTATTCTAATTTCACTAAACTAGTGTTTATTAATAAACAGCTTGAGTGAGGAGCTACTAGCATTAGAATGAGTCTTTATTCATATTCTACTACTTTCACTTTAGAAACCATATCTTGAGCCTCCAGGGAATCCAAAGGAGGAGGGTTATCTATATAAAGAAGCCATGATCCAGTAGTATTCATAATCATATATACTAAAGCCAAGCCAAATATTTGTACCCAAAAACAAACCATATACATGTCGAGTTTGAGTTTCCTAAAGTTCAATTATAGCTTCTCATGGAAGCCCTCCGCTTCACGCAAAAATGTAGTCAAGAAGAACAGCTTCATATCAAGACAGACATCGAATGAAGGACAAAGTTTCCTTCCAAAAGAAGAGGAAATGAAATGGGTGTTCCAGAAATTTGACACCAACAAAGATGGCAAGGTTTCTCTTGAAGAGTACAAGGCTGCTGCAAGGGCCTTGGATAGGGCCATTGGGGAAGCTGAAGCAGTGAAAGCGTTTAGGGTCATGGACACTGATGAAGACGGCTTCATTGACTTCAAAGAGTTCATGAAGATGTTCAATGAAGAGGGTAGGATAAAAGAAACTGAGATCAAGAATGCTTTTCAAGTGTTTGATTTGAACGGTGATGGGAAGATTAGTGCTGAGGAGTTGTCCCAAGTTCTCAAAAGGTTAGGAGAGAGTTGCAGCCTTAGTGCCTGTAAAAAAATGGTCAAAGGAGTGGATGGGAATGGAGATGGTTTTATTGACTTGAATGAGTTTACGAGGATGATGATGAGTGGGAAGAAACTAGGCTAAGTATTAGGACTTTGGAATATAAAGGACCGACCTTGTTTAGTGTTTCTTAAGTTTGTGTCTTATAATATTTAGTTTCTCTTCTTTTTTTGTGAAGTAGATTGGTTATAGATAGTTTGGTTAAATGTATGGTGATTAACTGACTGTCCTGCTTTGTTAGTAATCGGGTGCAATGTTCTGATATAAATTATATAGGGCAAATGTTTTGTCTTTGATTCTCTGCCCTGTTGTTTTCTCACTCTAGACGTAATTATGATTTGAAGAAAATGAAATCAGAGAACAGACCTTGAGATTTAAGTTATAACACTGCAAAATTATGTGGCCATGACAGAAAAATTAAGGTAGCTGTTTAACTTTCGTTACAATTAGTCAATTAGAAAGAAACTCCTAAAGCACAGAATCAAGTAATCAACAAATCATTCTTACGCTTTGTCTAATAGTTTGCTGTTCTTTCTACTGAAGGAGTAATCTACTAGGAGAAATTATTTTATGGTTCTTGACTAATTCGTGTTCATAGTCTTAGTTAATTTCTACCTTACATGTAATCTATTAAACGAAAAAACTGGTCTGCATGTCATGTGGAGATTGACTCGAACTAGGACATGTGATCCCGAGCCATCCAATAATTTATTTACCCTCTAATTTATGTCAACCCTTATTCTGTTGACATAATTATGGCAAAAGTTTCAAACGTGATGAGATCACTCTGAACACTGAAATTGATACGTTTCTGTTTTCTTTTGCTTTCTCTTCACTCTCCTTTTCTTGTGGGTTGACTGGACTGTAAAGAGTTGATACCATATTGTAGTAAAGGCTCTCTAAGCTTTGTTCCAACGACTTTGCTTGACATATTTCATGCATCACATGAATTAGCGTTGAGCAATTCCAATAAGTACTAAAGTTAAATAGAAGAAAGGATATTGTAGAGATGATTGGCATTTGGCGATTCATGATATATAGTCCTAATAAGGAGCCAGCGCGAGTGCCAATCAATCCAAGCATCTATTGCAACTAGAACCATCTTCAAATTTATTCACACACAAAAAAAAGAACCATCTTCAAATTTGACTTGAATGAAGTAGTAATTTCTTCATATTTTTATTTGAGAAATCATATTTGTACAATTTTCTTTTACCATCATGAGAAAGATAAGAAGAGAGGAGAGAAAATATAATGTTATAAAAAGTATTGAACAAGGAACAACTCTTTTTTATTTTTACTGCATGTAATAGAGGAAAAGTAATCTTGAATTCTTAATAACACTACTCTCTTATAGTCTAAAGAATTTTTTATGAGATGGATGCATCCTCTATAGGAAATTTCATACAATAGATTTTATTATATAACCACAACAATTTATTAAGCAGCATTAAATTGATCACTAAGTTCTCTCTTTTATTGAGTTCGTATCAACACTTATTCAAAGGTAATTTATTAGGATAGACGTTCGTGCGACCTTGATATTCTGAGATGCACATTTGCCTTTGTCCTCTCTAAAGGATGCATCGTGTTTTCGTTACAGTTTTTGAGGCATAGAATCAACCAAAACAATGGTGTTGGAATTGCGTACGTACAACTCATGCCTCATGGTCACCCTTGATGCGACTAAGAAATTTCTCAAAAGCAACCATACCGAAGGCGAAAAAAAGTATAAACAATACTCAGCTTGAAAGAACATATGAAACTACTACTATTTTATGTAAATCTATATCGTGGCAGAGCAAAAAACGAAATATGATAATAACAGAATATAAATGCTGCATTGTTGTTCTGAACTTAATTAAACAAAGTTATCTGTTTACAGCTGCCCGTGTGAGTTTTGAAATCTGAGAATAAATCGCTTGTTGTGGCGCTTTATTCTATCAATGTACAAATCGTGTATACGGAAATAGAGAGGAAAGAACCGCACGCAGATTCTGCATTTTGGCGATCGTATATTTCATCTTTTTTTTTGGTTTATTAGCTCCGCGCCAATTGAAGCTTCCATAGCTAATTTAAATGTTGATATATTTTCTCTGTAATATTTTTCTGAATTTCTTGGATTGAGTTATACTACTAGATAATATTGTAATTAGCTATGGTCACTTTTATTTTGCTAAACGAGGTTTGAGGTTTTCTATTCGCTTCTTAACTAATTGTCTTTGATTGCTTTTCTTCATGCCTATTCGGTTTCTTCACAAGTCTTCCCAATTGCCCAAGCATGGCATAGAACTAAGAATTAACTTATGGAAAAATGCATGGGTTTCAATCCTTCTGTACGTGTCGTTTGGTACCAATGTAAGAGGGAAGAATGAAAAAAAAAAAAGAAAAAAAAAACTTCAGAAGAATGTGATCTTAGTATACTTAAAATACTTTTTTGTATAGAAAAAAAAAGACTTAAAAATTTATATATTTTTTGGTACAGAAAAAAAAACTTAAAATACTTTTACTTTTATATATTTTTATTAGAAATATTTATATCATCATATATTTTTTTCTTTTGATATTTTTTTAATATGATTTAATTCATCTTAGTTCATATAGTTGTGTCAACTTTTCATTTTAGTTCATATATCTAAAAATTTATATTTTAATTCCTATACTAACATTTTCTTTTTATATATTTTAGTTCTTATGTCTTTATTTTGTAAGCTGTTTTACATTGTCAAAAATCCGACAACAAATACCATAATAAAAAAGAATTATTCAAATTGGGACTAAAAGATAAAATTTTAATTTAGACAAAAAGATTGACTCATAATAAGGATCAAAACAATAATTAAACATGTTTGGTTGTGTTTGGTAGTACATTTAATGCGATTTTTCATGTCTTTACCGTGGGCTTTAATGTGTGTTTCGATGAACGTTACTAAAATTAATTTTGAATAGAATTGATTTTAGTTAAAATTGATTTTCAAGTGATATAATTTATGTTTAGATGTTTTATTATAAAATCCGTTTGTTGTGTCCTTCTCTACAACATCTACTACATTGGACAATCGACGTTTGTTGTGTCCTTCTCTTTCACATTTACTACATTTTTGTCGGTGCTCAGATGGTTCCAATCAATCCATCTCATTCCTCATCCTTGTTGCTTTTGGCCGACCTTTCGCACGAATTGTACTTGGATCAGGGATAAGTATCCATGGCTCATTAGAAGGAGCCGCTTTATTCCCAAGAGACCACCATCGCAGAGAATAAGTTTTTAGGATGTGCTTATTTGTGTAAACAATATCTACATATTGGAAGTAATTCATGCTCACGTAACCACAAGTAGCAATAATGTGTGAACATGGATAGTGAAAAGCAGAATACTTTCTGCATTGACAATAATGGTCATTCAAGTTAACTGTCCACTTTTGTCTGTCACGTTGCGTTATAGGATTGAAGGTCTCCTCTACTTCAAACCTGGTCGAGTGGATATCATAGACGCGGACGATGTGCGAACAAGCTTGTTCTTGATTTTTTTGAAGTTCTTTAAATACCTTAGAACAATATACTTGCCCTTCATTTAATTGTCTTTGGACTTGGCGACTACGATCAACAAAGTACTTTCGACACCTACTATATGTTGATTTTACCAAAGCTGTTATCGGTAGGTTGCGACAATCCTTCAATACCTTATTTACACATTCCGAGAGGTTGGTCATCATGTGACCATATCAACGTTCTTCTTTATCATAAGTCATGCTCCATTTTTCCTTTGAAATGCGATCAATCCATGTAGATATGGCTGGACTCAACTGACGAAACTTTTCTAAATTATGATCAAATGTATGTTTGCAAGGAGTGTAGGCTGCATCAGAAGGTTTTGTTAGCAACAACAATTTGAAGTATATATGATACATCAATTAACATCATATTATAAATTAAATCTTACCCAATTTCTTCAACATTTCTTTTTGTTTGGCATTGCTGAATTTACGATTGAAATTGCTTGCTATGTGTCGGATGCAGTAAACATGATAAGCATGGGGAGGTTGCCAACCAAGATGTTCGCTAGCAACAACATACTTTATACTCGCGTGACGATCAAATATGAGACAAATATCATTTTTATTTTTCACGTGTTCACACAAGTGTGCCAAAAATCATGACCACGCTGTTAACGTTTCACCTTCGACTATGGCAAATGCTAGAGGAAGAACACCACCATTTCCATCTTGTGATGTGGCCATCAACAGGGTCCCACGGTATTTCCCATATAAATGTGTCGTCAACTTGTATGATTGGCTTACAATAATTAAAAGTCTTTTTACATTGACCGAAAGTCCAAAATACTCTATCAAACTGACGGTGTTCACGACTCACCCTGTTGCCAACAATAAAATCGTCATGCAGTATTTGAATATAGGATCCAGGAGAGTGATTTTGCATGTGTTTTAGCCACGACGAAAGTTTCGCATATGACTCTTCCCAATCGCCATATTCAATTGCAATCGCTTTTTGTTTCGCCATCCATGCTTTTTTGTATAAAACCTTATAGGAAAATGCATTGTTTATCTTTTCTTGAATCAAAGAAACTTTTATTGATGGATCTTTTCTAATCATGCTTGTTAATAAAATAAGAAAATTTAAATAACCAAAAAACGCAAAATTAGGATAATACGAACATAAAACACGTACCTACTACACAAGTGGCAATGAAATCTGAATCAAGCTTCTCATGATCTTGTGTCATACTCATATTCATACATACGTGTGGTCCACCCCATTGTGTCACTTTTCATGAATCAATTTTTTTAGATAAAATTGCCCTCATATAAAATGGGCAAGGACACTCTGCGCTTTTATTTGGGCAATAAACGATATATTTGTGTGATTTAGTTTCAAGAACTTTAAAACTTTGATGCACCTTTATAACATATTGTTTGAGTGCATTTTTTAAAGCATCTTTACTACCAAAATTCATACCAACATATAATTTCATCTCAACATTAAAAGTAGATGGCATCTCCAAACCGCAGATGTCCTCCTCATTAGGATGACTCCAATTGATATTGTTATAATGGAAAGCATCATTCCAAAATGGATTTTGAATTCCATCTACACCAAATATGTAACAAAATAAAATTCATGTCAATTTCAGCAAAAATTTTATTTATTATTAAATACAAATGTTATAAAATGATTAATGTATTCAACTCTTTTTAAAATTTAATTAAATATACCTTCTCTTGGTTGAATAATTGTAACTGGTTGAACCATGTCGGCGACTTCACCATCTATATCAGATATACCATCAACACTATCATCTTCATCTAAAGAGTCTTCAACGTATAAATTAGACACAAGATAATCATCATCATCTTCATCTTCATCCTCATGTAAATTGCTTACATTTCTTGGCGATTCCGACTCATTATTAGATAAATTATTTCCACATGATCTAACAAAATTTGGAGAATTAAATGCATAACCGCCAACAATATCCTTTTTTATGTATAATTCTAAAACTGACATTTGTTCTTGTTGCCGAAAACTTTCGATCATAGTTTCAACATCTTGGTCATCACAAATTTGTAATGCAATATATTTTCCTGAAACTAAAATCTGCAACTTATACAAGAAATAATTTCATTATTTGCTAACCTTACCTTTTCTCCTATTTTTTTTCAAAGCATTATAACTCATTCCACGATTAATTTGAATTACTTTTTTACTGCCTTCAAATATTATACCGTCATTCTCTTCATATACCATTCCATTGAAATATAAGACTGCTATAACAAAATTCATCTTATACCCAAATTTACCTACAAATTTTTTTTATAAATAATTAATCATACTAACAAAAATTCAACTCCGAAGCAATTTTAATAACTTCAAAATTAAATACTCTAAATCTAAAAAATAACACACTACAGATTATAAGTTAATCCTAAAAAAAAAAAATATAAATGATGTGAGGATTTAAAAAAAAAATTACCACCTATATTAAAATGGGAGACATACCAAAAAATAACAAATCTTCAATTAAATAATCTAAATCTAATAAATACTAGAGATTAAAAGTTCATTCTAAAAAAAATTATAAATGATGTCATCATTTTAAAATGAAAGATACCACCAATATTAAAATAACAGACATATCCAAAAATAATAAAACTTCATCTCGGAGCAATTTTAATAACTTAAAAATTAAATATTCTAAATCTACAAAATACTACCATAGAAAACTTAATTCTAAAAAATAATTTGTAAATCATATGAGGATTTAAAACTAACATATACAACAAATTTTAAAATGTGAGACATACCGAAAATTAACAAAACATTAACTGGTATCAATTTTAATCCCTTAAAAATTAAATAATCTAAATCTAAAAAATACTTAATATTAAATCTTAATTCTAAAAAAATTATAAATGATCTTAGAAATTTACAAATAAAGATAGCATGTATATTAAAATGACAAAATGTGAGAAATTTAAAAATAAAAATAGCACAAAACATACATAAAAATAACAAAAGTTGAAAAAAGGTAGAGCAATCTCAAGAAATTTTTTTACCTAACCCAGATATAGAAACACACAAAACTGTTTGCGTTTTCCTCTCTAACTTTCTCATATATATATATATATATATAAAAGGGATATTTCGTCAGAGGGACTGGCTAACCACATGCATGGGTATTCTGCCAACCATATTGGCGTAACCCATGCTATGGCGTGCATGTTGGTGGTGGCCATGTGTGCATGGGGTGGGGTGCATAGGGTGGATGCATGCATGGGTATTTCTCGCCAATGTTGTTGGCGTAACCCACATGCATAGTGATGGTGTAACCCTTTGAGGTGTCTCGCCAGTGGTGATGATGGCAGAATCCTAAAAAAATAAACCCTCCACGAAAATTCTTTGAAAACAAACCTCTTGACATAAATAGTTTGTAAAAGAAACTCACTTACATCATTTTGCCACACATTTCCAAACATTCATGAAGAAAATGGTGTCATCTACAAAACCCAACCGTTTGCGCAATAGAGTGAATTCGTGCACTTCCAAATTTCTTTAGAAAAATATAGCAAAGTTTATAATGTCATGTCCACTTCTATTTTTTAAAAAAATTATTAAATTCAATAACATTAATTGGCTACTTCTAACATTCAAAAGAATAAAAAAAAATAGAGGTAGATTGACAATATTATTGTCAAGTTTTCTAAAAAAAAAATAAAAATTATATACATATAGGTCGAACATATTATTGCCAACTTAGTAAAAAAATATAAATTAGTGGATCGATAATGTGGTTATTGTCTTTCTCTGTAAATTCGACAATAGCATTATCAACTTATAGCCAAATTAGTGAATTTCCACCATGTGAAATTTTGAGATGAGTTACCCCAACCGAACCAAGTGAAAAAAAGTCACAATAATCAATGACCAGATTCAGCAAGCGTGACTTGGGCTATTTTATTTAACTTATATCACAGTGCAAGTACTGGCTGAAAGAAAGGCTCTTCGCAGCATGAGGACTTTTGGAAGGTGTTATTTAAAATGTAGGTCCATCTCTGTCTCCAAAAGAACTTCTCAGAAGGATCATTACTCTTCTTCACACATTTGTTTTATATATATCTTACCTCCAACAATTCTCAACAGTATTGAATTTCAATTATGCGTATATGAAATAATGAAACAGTATATGTGAGTGTTTCAGTTGACGGTGCGGATCATAATCGTGGTTAAAACCACGGTAGCTTTGAAACAACTCAGTTGTTTTTTATTTTGGCCTTTCAACATGGTTTCACCGCGTATTCAAACATACTCTATATATTACAATTTACAACCTCAAGGTCAATTAATTTGCATTAAATTTAAATTGATTTGATTTCCATTAAACGGAATTAGTTTCACTACGGATGTGCATTTCCGTACCCCAGTAATTGGTAAACTATTGCACCACAAGGGTGGGAGTTAATAAACCATCTCTTAAACACATTAAAAAAGAGACGTGGTACGTACGAATGAGTTTTGAGATGAAATAATCTTCCTAATATTCAATAAAAATATTCTATTGAAAACCTTAGTTTATAATGAGTTGGAAGATTAGTTAATGCTAAATGTTCAAAAAATTGTGTTCTACCTTTCTAAAATTACGTTAAATTGACACGGGTAGCCAAACGATAAACATTAGAGAACCAGGTAGCTAGTTCAATTCGTATTTGTTTGTTCTGATCTTACATAGGGAAAGGACCATAGACATTAAATACTAAGAGCTCATGTGAAATTAACTTAGGTTTAGAGCCAATAAGAAGCAAGTAGTAGCTAACAAGATGGGAGACCAAAACCGGGATCAGGTTAAATTCAACAGCCTTTTAATTACTCTCCAAGAAATTGCCGATTGTGTTTGAGTGGTCCATGTTCGAATGCTTTCATTTGTGGGAATCAGCCACATGTCATAACCCCATTAGGACAATCACTTGAAAAGGGTTGAACCACGTGAGTGACAACTATGTTCTTTACTGCAAGTTAATTTTTTTTTTTTTTATACCTTAGTGTCCTTTCCTGCATGTTACCAGCAGGCTTTCCTGGTCCCGAAGACTGAGTAATTCCACTTCTAAACACTGGTCCAAGAGTTCAAGACCATGACCCCTCTCCCTTTTTTTTTCCTCTCTCTCTCTCAGCTTTGCAAAACAAATAATAATAATATATTTGTTGATTTATGGACGCTAGCTGTGTCTGTTTCCTCCCCTATGATTGGTAAAACGGAAGTTGCAATTGGGATGCAAAACCATTTGGTGCCTAGCTACCAGGAATCATCATAAAAAGATTCAAATAATTATATGAATTGGTGATTGGTGAAGACCAGAGTTGTCCAACTATGAAGAGGGCCGGCGGAGCAAATTCAAATGCCTCATCATAGCCAATCAATGCAACTATTCAAGCAACCCATTATGAACATTTACAAGAAAAGAAAGTGATAGATACAAGATTTGAATATGACATTACTAAGTTAATTAATTAAAACTTGGCATGAAATATATATATACACCTTGAACTTAAACCACCCCCTTGTGGGCTATGGATCACAATAATTAAATTTGAAGGTGTTAAAGTGAGTCAACTCTACTTATTATATTGGGAAAAAATGAGTCAATTGAATCCAACTATTGCCATTTTTGTGAGCCAATATATATTGTGAGTGTTTAGATGCACTTACTAACACTCAACCACGTCTATGTGGAGGTGGTGTTTGTGTGTAAATTAAGGGGCAATGGTAAATGTACTGATATATAAAATTTTAATTTGAATTAATAAGTTTTTGTCTTTAAATTGAAATTCATTATTATCTAATTGAAAGACAATCCGCGGTCACGTGATCACTTTGATCCGTCGGTGTCGCCAGCTCATTCCATATTCATGGCTTGTGCAATTTGGAGTCAAAGTTCGGTCAATTTATCAGAGCTGTGCTGTGCTGTGCTATGCATGCATTCCGGTCCTCTCTGTAAGCTGTAACTCTGCCACTGTGCCACTTTGGTGGGAGCCTTCAAACTTTTATTAATTCAAAAATTAATATTCCAACCAGTTTATTTAAATGTCACTACTCACTTCTGTTGTTTTCTGTACCACAAATGGTATCTGTTATCAACGTCCTTCTCCATAAGGACCATAACCTCTCTAGTAATAATTCTAACACCCTTTGCTTGCTTCTGTCATCACCTCAAGAAAACAAAAAAACATGCAAAAGCAAAACTTTTTTTGTTTATTATTGATGGTTGGATAATGCACCATGGTACTCCCTGGCCCTTTATTTATAAGACATTTCTTCGTTATGATAAATAGTCAATAATTTTTTTTGTCTTTTGTTATAAGGTTTATTTTATTTTTAATGTGTATTAATTATTCTTTACTAAAAATATCTTTATTTATTTTAATTTATAATTAAATATTACTATAAATTATCACTTTCTCTCATGAAGATTAGAGAACATAAATAAGTTTCTGCTAAGGATAAATTTAATAATAATATTTAAATTGATTAATAATTTGGTCAATTATATCTTATAAATATATACGGAAGAAGTATATGTTTTGTTATTACTATTAATGCATTGGATGTTGAGATGAGAAGGTTAAAAGTGCAAGTTCTTCGAATCTTCCCAAAACTTTGTTTACATTACAACAGGAAACACAAGAGATTGGCCTCAAAAGAAGAGCTTTTGCATCAGTTACTATGCTGGCCAATAGCCATGGGCTAATAGGTAAGAAAGAGAATAAATAAAAAAGTTAAAGATATTTAATTTGCTGCTAGCAGTTCCACGGTGTTCACAATTCACATGTGCCCAAGGAGAGGAGAGCAGTGTAAACTGGAGACAGTACAAATCTTGAAGATTGACCGTCATTGAATGCCAAATTAGCATGTCATGACAAAACATCATGTCACGGCATGCCATGCATGTAAATATTAGTATTTATTTATTTGCAAAGATGGGAAGAAAAATCCAAAGGACGATCCTTCATTGATATATATAAATGAGCAATGACAATGATATACAAATTATCATTTTATTTTAAATAGTTTTATGCTATCATAAATTTTATTTTATTCTTCTGAATAGTACATTAAATATCTTTCAAACATTTTCTTATATAAATACAAACATCTGCTGTGAGTGGGGTCAGTGTGAGGGGTCCCAAGTGGAATTTGTTTCTACCTCTCTCATGCATCCATTTTGTTTTCTTTTTATTTTAGATGTGGTGTTATGAAATCTGATGGCATGCTTAGAAATGTACAACTCAGAGCACAACAAGGGTGATCATCAACATCATCATCAATGCGCTCCTCCAATGAGCCCAAGAATCTCTTTCTCAAATGATTTCGTGGATGTGAAACAAGCCATGAAGCAAGAACAAAGAGGCTCATCCAGATCAGACGCGCCAGTATCTTCAGATTTCGAGTTTTCAGTGGCAAACTACTCCATGATGAGTGCTGATGAACTTTTCTTCAAGGGCAGGTTGATGTCCACGTATAACAAGGACAATTGCAACAACAACAACAAAAACAACCACATGATGATGATGCAGCAGCAGAGGGCCACCACCACCACCACCACCACTCTCAAGGAAGAGCTCCTTATAAATGACGATGATCATGATCATGATTTTTCTCTCAGGCCTCCCAAGCCCTCCTCAACGAGGTGGAAGGGACTTTTGGGTCTTAGAAAGACCCACATTGGCTCTAAGAAGCCTCACAAAAGTACTGAAGGTGGTTCTTCAGATGCAACAAGGTCTGCATTGGTCAATGATTCACCTCCAACTAGTATCACTTCTTCTCAGGTTATAAATTTATCTTTCTTTGGTTTCATTTCTTTTTATGGGGAAAATATTATTTTGTTAGTTTTATTAAAAATGACAATTGGAAGATTTGAACTCGGGATCTCTCCTTCTTCACCTTTTTCAAACCATTATACCAATCTTATATCTCCTTTTTTCAATTTTATTTATTTGGATTTTCTATCTCTAGAGATTTAGTTTTTAAAGTATGATTCATATAGTGGACCTTCACTTGTGGAACAAGGCTTTGTTGTTGTTGTGGTTTTTCTTTGATCTGATCACTAGCTGGGTGCATGTCTGATAATGAGCTCTTTTTGCTTTTTTGGTGTAATATTCCAGGAGGTGTTGAATGAAGGAGGCTCAAGTTGCAGAGATTTGGAGATTGGCATATAAGCTATGGTTGGTGGTAGTGTTGAGTATTTGTAGAGGAATGGACTCTTTTTTTTCTCCTTTCTTTCTTTTTGTTTTTCTTGCCTTGCCGATGACAAGGTGGAGGGGAAAAAAGGTCATGCTCTTTTTTGTTTTTCTCTTCTTCATTGGGGTGGGATGAGTTAAGTTAATTTGTGTTAGGAATTTGCTTGTCAATGTCGATTCTTCTTATCTTCTCTCTTCTAAGTTCTAATTTCTCTTGATTCCGTAGAATGTAGGATTTGGCTATATGTTGTACAAATTATTTGCTTTCTTGCATTTCCGTGTTTGACTCTTGTCGTCAAAAGAAAAATATTTATCGATTTTGCTAGGCTCCACTATCAACATTAATGGATTTCCCTAACCACTTGTCTTTTTCTTGAAAGAAAATAATGTTTTATCATTACGAAAGAACTTTTGTATAATTTTATCATTGCGTGGTGTGTTAGTAGTAGCTAGAAGGTGGTGGCATGTTCTGTTTTATTATTATTATTATCATTATTGTTATTATTAGATCATTTTTTGTTTTTACAGCCTATGTATTTATTCGATGTTCTCTCTCGTTAAATATGTGGGATTAACTTCGCTGATAAATAACAATGTCTCTTATCTTGAATGCTTGAATCAAATGTGAGCAGCCAGTGATAGCCACAATATAATGAGAAATGCTAGCTCTGTGCTGTAATAAATTTGTAGTTCATTTTATACAAAAGCGGAGAGGGATTGAAGGCAAAAAGAGAGAGAAAAAAAGTGTATGATAAGATGAATAACGGGATAGAGAGATCCGGTAAAAAAAAATGGAAAGGAGAGATAAGAAAATAGTATTATAAAAAAATGTGTAGAAAAGTATTAAGAACAAGAACAATATAACTCCAATATGATTACTGAGACTACAATTCTCAGGTTCAAAGTCATTATTGCCTTTGTGTTTCATATTGCTTTTTTCTTTTCTTTTCTTGTTTCGTTTGATATGGCACACTTTCCACTTTATATTTACCTATCGGCATAGGGGAAAAACTGCACGTTTTTAAAAATACATACTTTTGGAGAATAAAAACAGCTCCATCTATAAATTAACACTAATCAACTGTGACGAATTTTATTATGACAGCAAATTTTTACTAAGACATTAGTTGATCACCAAATTTTATTAATTTTATGGTTCTCTCATTTCTTGCTCTTCATGGTGATTCCCTGTTGATAATAATGTCATTACTTAAGTGACAAGATATGGGTGATTCAAACTTAGTTTGAATGTAGTTTGCTATGTGTTTAATTATTTATAGCATGCTTAATTAAGTGATACATGGAAGAAAAAAGAAAGAAAGAGAAAACTGTCTGTTTAATTTACTCTTGCATATTTCTCGCACATAAGAGTGTTTTCCCCCTCCCCTTTTTAATCACTTCGGAATAATTCTTTTTGTTCGCACATTTGCTTTTCATTCTCCAGAATTTGGCACATAAAGATATAAAAAAAATTATTGGTGCAAGACTTTATTGTGTGTTTAGATAATTTCTAGCATTTGGTCCGTTTGACTGCAAGAGACATGCATAACATAGAAACAGTCAACACTACGGCGTCTATTTTTTTTTTTTCCAATTTGACGTGAATTTGAGGTAAAAATGTAAGTACTACCTAACAATAATCCAAACATATGCTTGAATGACAATAACATTGATTCTAAAAAATGATTTGAAATCCATAGAGGAGGTGGTGACGTTATGTGGATATATGTCCCGAAGGAAGCTAATTAAGTTATAGATGCTCTGGAAAAACATAGTCTCACTGTCACACCCATATATAACATGCTTTTTGTATTTAGTGTTTGGTTTTGAGCTTTACCTTTTCATTCAAATAAAAAAGAGGCAATTTACATAAAATATATGTCCAAAGCATAAGCGTAAAATGCAATTTATGTTTGTGCTCCAGTGATGGTATTGCAGCTAATTGCCTCCACCAAAAGTTTACCATCTCCACCAGTTTTTTCTTCTCCTCTCATTCATAATTGCCTCCACCAAATGTCAGCTTATCATTAACTCTTTTTTGTTTTTGACAAATTTATATAAAGAAAAAGGAAAAGCTCTCGAGATTTTATATCTGGCGCACAGCTCCCATTGGGCTATCCCTTCCGTAACAAAGATAAAACTTGCTGCACTCTCACTATTGTATCCAATTATATTCCAAAAAGTCTAATATAAAATATTGCATTTAAGAATGGACTTTTCAGTAATGGAACAGAAGTAATAGTGGGAGTACAGGGAAGCAACATCCCAATAACAAACCATATCACGGCAAAAAAAGGTTACATGGGGCTACTAGCTTGGGAATTACTTTTGGACCCAACCTCATTGCTATTTGCCCCACCAATATTTTCAATTTCCAAAAATACCCTTTCCCACATTGTATTGTAGAATTGTATTTTCGCTATATTAGTGGGGGTGCAAAAAAAAAATCACAACGAAAACATAATTATATTGTGTATTTTTCAAGGCATCGCATTTTTGTTGTATATATTTTTTTCGCCCCACTTAATCCAACAAAAAAATGATTTTGTGTGCCCAAATATCCATGCGGAAATGTAATTTTGTTATGGAAAAGGAGTTCGCAATGGTGGATGCATGCAATGGCACAATAATGATGGAGAGGAGTTGTGCTTGTCGAGCCTTGAAGGTGGAGGGGCAAGAGCTCTACGCAATGATGCATGATAGTGATGGTGGGGATAGGTGACAATGTGCGGCATGGAAGAGATGGGATAGGAAGGTGGCGCAAGGAGAAGGTGAGAAGATGAGAGAAGAGGAAGAAGGTGAGAAGATGGGAGAAGAGGAAGAAGGAGGGGTAAAATAAACTTTTCCGCGGGGAGGTTGGGGCCAATAGCAGCTCCTTGTGGAATATGGGGCTAGACATCGAAACAAAAATATGGGCTAACTGGCAAAGTTTGGGCGGCTACTTGAGCATAAGCCCATTACGATTTATTAGCAAACTTTGCTAAAATTACTGTCGGGGTTTCTACTATAACGGGAGAATAGGGCTCTATGTTTTTGGTCCAGTGGAGAATAAGGCTTATTGATAATGGACCAAGAAAAATTGGCCCACTAGTTTAAGAAAAAGTACATTTTATTTTATTCCCTGTTTTTATTAAAATTTATAAACAGTATAATTACATTTTTTAGATTTATAGTTCAAAGATTCCATTGAAATTCATTAATTTAGTACATATGATGTTTATTTAAACTAACATTCTAAACAGGAATATAATGCTACATGGAGGTGATTTAATGTCAGGGGTTCATGGGCTCTTTTAAAGTGGATTTTGTTTTGTTTTTTCATTAAAAAGTGGTATGTAACTACCTATTATTTTTTAAAGTGTGTTACCAGTGTACTAGATTCTTGAGTTGCACGCAACTTGTACTCAATTCAAGCAATTATATTATAAATGAATTATTTTATTTATATAAAAAAATATAACATCAATGTAAATTCATTTGAATGATAAATGGTATTGTTTGTTTGTTATTAGCGAAGAGACCAAAATTTATTCCTCCATAAATATATCACATAGGGGTGGAGCTAGAAAAAAATCCAAAACTATAAGACTCAACAATATCCTCCAACCATAATGTACTTCAATTCAAACAGACTCTACTAGCAAGAGCAATATCAAATCATCTTATATCAATTTTGATTCAAGTAAAATATCAATAAGTTAACAAACTTATGGTAAAAGTGTTTGTGGATGACAAAATGTTTCATGAGTTTGTACATGCATTGGTTTGATGTTTTGGTTGTCAAACTAAAAAAGAAGATAAATAGGCGTTCATGCTATAAAGGATAGACTTAAGAGAGCATGGAAGCTTATAATAGGTTCTCAAATTATGGGTCTTGTTGCTATTGGTTTCTTTAAATGTTATAAAGTTTAACACTTTAACTTGGTTTTAGATAAAAATGAGGTTGTCCTTGGTTAATTCATGATCACTACCTTGCAATAACAATATTTGGTCTCAATTTTTTTTATCAGCCAAATATAACCTCATATGTTAAGATGGCACAAGGGGTGCCCACCCCAAATACAAGGAAAAGAACAAGAAAGAAAGCCAAAAAGCCACCTGACATAATGGAGTGATCCAGTTATCTGTTACAAGGACTATAATTAGCTGACAAAAATAGTATAACCATTGCCTAGCTTCCATCAAACCTCAGCCCATGAGAGAATAAGTGACATTTGTATAAGCTGTTTCATTTATGGTGCTTGTCACACCAATCCCACTGGTTTATAAAGCCAGTATCTAGCATCCTATCAGTACTTGATCTAAACCAATTTCATAATCACATTTAGCAACAAGGACCAATCATAAAATGAAGTTGGTGACAATTCCATTCTTGTTCTACAACACTGCCAAAATCTTATTTTAATTAAGTCCGCCACCTTCTCGATGTCAAATTGTGCATTGTTGAATATGATATCATTTCTAAGTAGCCAAATGGACCATATAATGGCAAACCAAGTGGCCCATCACATCCCCTTTTGTTTCTTCCCTTGCACTAAGCCTCCATGCTGCCAGAAGTGTGCTTCGACATGTTTTGGAATAGCCTATTGTACCCCTAGCCACTCATAGCATTTTGCCCAGTTTCTTGAGGAGTAGCTACAGCTAAAGAACAAGTGCGGAACATTTTCTTCTGATTGGTGACAGAAAACGCATTTGGTCTCAAAATTATGTTTGTCGTTCTACTGAGGAGATCGAATTTAACACTGATTTGAATTAAAATTATCCACTAAGATTAGGGTTTTTGGCTATTGGTTCCACAATTTAAAAACCTTTCAATGTTGATACTTATTCTCTAAAGGTGTTGAAGGAGAAATTTGTTGCTTGGTTTTTGATGAGGTAGACTTGGATCATCATGTTCTAAGAGAAAAGTTAGTTGAATGGTCACTAATACAAGGTGAATTACGTATGTATCCATGTTATTTGCTTTAAGTGTGGTTGTTATTGTTTTGTGAATGTTCAATAAAGTCAAACTTCATGAAGAACACGAAAATGTGGAGAATGGTGCATAAGTTATACTACAAGGAAAGCAAACAAACATTTTTTTTTTTGTTCTTTTGGCAAACAATCATATTTTGATGATTTCAAAGATTGAAAATATAATGTGATTGGCTTGTAGTATAACGTAAAAATAGGCCAAAAGGTATCATTGATATCTTCGTGAAAAATGGAAACAAACAAATTAAGCAAAGCAAACAAATTTAATATTCTTAATAAGGAATAAAACGACCAAATGAAGCATAAGAAATGTCTAAAAATTAACCCCGCCCATAACTACATTATCTAACTATTCTTCAAAGGATAATTTAATGAGAAGCACACAAATAAGTCTCAAAGAATGATAATAGGACCCAGAGAAGCAGAGGAATCGTGTGTGTAACCAATTAAACTAGAATGCTATGGGAAAACATGAAAAGAGTAACTCCAAAAAAATAAAATTTTGTTTGGCAGGGATCCACACAATATATCGACGTCAATATAGAGCAATTCATGCAAAAGGAGAAGATTAATCATATACCTTAAGCTGTACAAATAGGTATGAAGATAACCATGCAAGTATTTATTTCTCAAATCAACTTAGATTTATTGACAAATCTTGCAAACACTCTAGAAGTCCAATAAGAAAATTGATACAAAATTTAGAGTTATATATATATATATATATATATATATATATATATATGTAAAGTGAAGATGATAGTTAAGGGTATTGGAGTAAGTTTTTTTCAAATCAACATGTCAAAGAACTTGTCCGTAAATTTCCCATAACAATTTTTTAAAGAAAACATTGCTTTACAAAGTTAATACTCTTGACACTTATTAAGCTGATTATTGTTACTATTATAGAAGGGTATTTGTCAATGTCATTGAGTGAATGTCTTGATGACGTATGCAAACTCTTTTTTTACTGAACTCATTTTCTTTTTTGCATGCATACTACTTTTTTGAATTATTATTGCCACTATAGAGGAAAATCTTTATTCTTTGGGTGCTAATAAAAGACTTTAATGATAATCTTCCATTATCAAAGCAAAATTAAGTTTGAAACTACTTGGATAATCCACAAGGATTGCTCAAATGTTGTAATGGGGAGAAAACCTTAAAGATGTTGTACACTTGTACGTATCTTGGAGAGTGTTAAACAAGAATCCTTGCATTTGAATGCTAATAGTTTTTGTAATATTTTTCATAGGAAATATCGAGTGAAACTAAACTAAAAGGTAGGGGTGTTAAAGAAAATTGAACCGAATTCAACTGTTATATAAAAAAATTGAATATAACTCTTTGAGAATTTAAATAAACTGAAGCATAAAAAAGGAACCATTTTTATAAAGAGATAAAAATCCTCCAACTTTAAATCTTTCTTTTGCGAACAATGCACAAAAATAATTCAGTTTGGTTTAAAGCACAATTTGGTTCAAATTTGAGAAAATGGTTCACTGATCGAACCAAAAAAACATTTTTCTAGTTCAGTGAAGTTCAAACTAACCAAAAAAAATGTGCACATTATAAATTTCAAACATTTCTTGTTAGTTTAAAAACCTCTAAATTTAAAAAATGCGAGAGTTATAATCTATATAAATCCTCACCAAATTAAAGTTAATTTTAGTATACTTCTATTTAAATGGCTCATATCGTGGTTAACAATTAACTATCTAGTCAATGCAGCTAATAACTAATCACAATTTTCCTCATACTCCTGGGAAGGTAATTAGTTAGTGACAGTTAATCCAAATATTTCTGCAGATATTACAATCAGTCCTCCGATGGAAACACCCAACCAACAAAAACTAAGTGGAAAGTGAGTGTGTGAAATAGAGTAGCTAAAAATAACTAAAAGACTACAGATGTACAAGGTTGATGGTGATGAGGAATATTTTGCAGGTAAGTCAATGTTCCACGTGGGTAAGGAGTGACCCAAAGAAGCATAAAAAGAAGTGAGAAGTGAAGTGAAGAAGGAATAGGGCACAAGATCCAAGAAGAATAGTACCGTACCCAATGTAGTACAAATGTTTGTGTACACTGCCAGTTCCTTCTTTAATACACCATTGTCCTAGTGTTGTAGCTCCCACTGTCATCATTTATTCAACTGCCACAACAATAATAATACTAATATATGCTTCTATTTTTTTTATCTTCTTCATCAATCATCATCACCTTCTTCTTCTCCTTATTATTAGTTTGAGCCTATGGCCGCCCACAACCCGAAACAAACACTGCTCCTGTTCTCTCTATCCTAACTTAGTCCCTGACACGCATTGCACCATTTTAGAACCTTTTGCTATCAACCGTTGGTGTTTCATATCAGCGTACAATTGAATGAATGATAGGCCCCGCAAGCCTAACTCATCTCTCCTTTCTTTATCGCTATTTCAAGTGCCCACATCCCATTGTACCTTCAATCTTCGTTTTAGCTATGGTTATACCATTTTAATCACACTTTGCATCTTTAGATCGTACTTCCTCCTGCTATTCCCTTCTGATAACATATGTATTGTATTTATATCTCTTTGGTTTTTATTAAAAGGACGTATTTCGATCCATTAATTCAACTCAAACATAATGTTAACCCATATGGCATGTCTCCTATATATAATAGGATCCTATGTAATGTAATTAACCGATCACCCTTTTCATTAATAATATCAATATCAATAGTATCTCAGTCTCGCCTACTACTGCTGACACCTATGTTTTTATGCCCACATCTGCGAATGGCACCAAATGTTATTTCAACCCACGAGGCATGTTGTCAAGATTATTAATTATCATACAGTGCCTTCTCTCGGCAACAATAAAGACACCGGGACAAAAGAAAATAATTAGGAGCCATGAAATTGTTCAAAAAGAAAATCATGAACTAATTAATTTGTGGATGTGAACCTTGACCAGTTTTACGTACATCGTACCTAAGGTTGCGAATTGTGTTGTTAATTATTGGTTTAACACGGACTGCAGTCTGCAGGTTGAAGGACAAATATGAGTTGTGGATAAACAATAGTAGGATACTATTTCATCTGTGAATTACATTTTGCATCATCAACTTGTCGTGACATGTGTGTTATATAAAAGAATATCCGGGGGGGGGGGGGGGGGGGGGTGGACCTACTTGATAATTAGGAACTTATTATATCTTTCATTAATTTGAATTGGGTTTCTTGTTTTCTTGACTTACCCATGCCCGGTTAGTAACAATGATTTCCCTATTCAAAAATTAAGCTCTGAAAGACACGCACGGACACAACTTATGACCCAACAAAATGATAAATAAAAAAGTGCGACGAACATCAAATTTCATACCATATTATCCCACTGAAACTTCGACATGTGCTTTTAATCTACAATGCCTTCTAATTAAATATGAGTTGAATGTGTGTGTTTCCTTTCTTTATTTGGGAGGAGAAAAAAACCTTACATAATATCTACATGTGCACACATGTTATGTTACTAGGGGTAAAAGTAAAAGTAAAGGTAAAGGTAAAGGTCCTTCGAAATTGAAAAAGTTAGTTTCTAAGAATCAAGATCCTCCTGGGGAAGGATATCAAATTATATATATTCTGATATCTCATCCGAATCATATATATACTCTTTTGATTCGCAGCGCAATGATTATATAGCATAACGGAAAGCATGCAGCACAAACACAAAATCCACGAGGTGCAGGGAATCTCAATCCTCACAATCACAACCATGTACTGCTGCTGGGCTATCTCAGTGCCTTAATAAGCCGCCTAGCTTGCTGTACGACGTGACAACACGTTCCTCCCTCGCTACATGGCAAAAAAATAATTCAAAATTGCAAACCCAAAACGACGGCCGAATAAGGTCACGCTCACACTAGCTTCGTTCTCTACGTCCCAAATCTGGCTATGCAGGAGCTGGACCTCAACTCCATAACACAAGTATATACCACTCTTCATCTTCATCACCCCCCATTCATACCTCTCTATTTAATTTCTATCTCTTTTAAATGCATCTTTGCCATAAATGACACTCATTAAAATTAAACAAAACAAAAACCGAGCTATTAATTAATAATGCGCGTCTCTCTTTAATGAAAAAAAAAAATTATGCATTTCAAATTTTGATCAAGACCAAATACTTTCCGTTTTATTAGTGGTGCATGTGGAAACAAGAATAACAATAATAATATTCGAATTTTTACTCCGGTACCTATATTTGTTGTACTTGTGAAAGTGGAGTGGATTTTGTTCCAAGATTAGAAGACTCTTCCCACATGGGGGGTGGGGGGGATGGATAATAAGATCAGCTTTCTCACCCTCTCAAACACGTGCCCGTAACTTACACGGCATGGTGCGTGTTCTTGCCCCCTCCCACGCCTAACAACTAAACAAAACACTGGCCTCCCCCCTCTTCCTACTAGCTATACGTCCCACCCATTTCACTTCTCCATTTTCGCTATAAGTTGGTTAATCTTCTTCCCTGCGTTTTTTTGTTTGTTTTCTTTTTTTTCCTTCAAATAATAAATATAAAATATATAAGGGGGGGAAAACGAAAAGAAAGAGAAGACATAATCATACATTCACTGACTTTGGTGTACTCTCTTCTCCTTAAAAGCGAAGTTAAAACAAGGAAACGGGCACGGATTTTAGGGGAGCGTTTAGAGCAAAAAACGATAGAGGTTGAAGTCTGTAAAATGGAAGCGTTTGTTCTTCTTCACCAAGGGAAATTTACAGTATTTTTCTGCACAAGCTAGCTTTAAGCTGCTTCTCCGTACAGAGAACAAACGAAGCTGAATTCCTGTTTACCCTTAACCTATAATCACACCGAAATATAAAAAAAGCTGCAACCAGAATATAAAAGAGTCTTGGCTGGTGTAAAATTAAAAAGATAATTAAGATTGAAATCAAAGACCTAGACTAGACTTAATTAACAATATATAAATAGACCAAAATGACATGTTCAAATTGATCGGAGTTTTTCTTCTTCGGTGGCGAGACGCACACGTTCATGGCTTCAACTGAACCCACTCGTAGCGTCCTTCCAGTGGTACGTCCTTAACAATATCATAATTGTACCTGCAAAATAATTTTTTAATTGAAAGGAATGATGGATGGAGCTATATGATATACTAATTATGATGTCAAAAATTTTAAAAGAAAAAGAAGAAACAGTGGAGAGAGAGAGAGAGAGAGAAGAAAATTAATTAATTCCACTGATTTTAACTTACTTGTCTTGAAATCGTTTCTGAATGTCCTTCTCCGCAGCAACGAAGAATTCCTCGAGCTCCAACTCGGTAGGCATGGCTTTTGCCTTTGATAAGGCACGGTGAGAATTGATCTCCATTGGCTCCGGCTCCTGTGAATTCTCTCGAAGCTCGCTGGAACTTTTCATCTCTCTCCTGCAACGGCCGACACCAAAAAATTATTATGGTTCAGAATTGTAGACAGAATGTGCAGTGGCACGAATGAATATATACACACACACGCGCGAGAAAAACTGAGTTGGAGTTTTGAACGGAAGAAATTATGACTGTTGAGTATCTCGTGCGTTTCGAACTCAATGGACCTGAATTATTCAAAATTTTGAAAATAGAATTCTACCAGGAAATTAAAAGTGACTTGAAGCAATTTCAAATTTAAATTAAATAAATCAGTTTCATTCAAAACCTCTCAATTTCTTGACCACCATTGCACGTCGACGTTTCAACTTGCGCGCTCTCCACCTGTAAATAAAAGGAACGTCGAATCCGGTGCATTAATTTAGGTGAAGGAAAAAATGAATGAGCGAAAGGCTCTACAAACTAAAGCGGTAAATTAATCAAGGACAGCAACAAATTAAAAACGAGTGTTCAATTACAAAATCTACAACACAGCAATAAATCGTAGCAACAAAGCGAGTGTTTAATAGTATCGATTACCTCCAGATCTAAGAGCTTGATCCTATCCTCATCGAGGCCAATGGATCCGTTGCTGGAGCAGCAAGAAGCCGGAATTTCACTGGAGGTAGGGCTGAGGCAGCGTTCCTGAACAATCTCCGTCACCGTCGCAGGTATGAAGAAGGAGGAAGAACTTGTTCTCGGAGTTTTGGAGAGTTTTGCCACATGGTTAGTGTCGTAGATCTTCTTTCTCTTCGAAGAGGGTTGAGCTGAACTGGCAGTAGCAGCTTCCATGGCTAATGCGGCTCGGGCTCGTGTCCTGACACCGACCTGAGATGACATAGATGTGCACACTCTCTGTCTCTTTAGGTACTACTAGTTGTTGCTCTTGCGAGCGATGCCAATTTCCACACACTCTTCCTTTTTCAGGTTTTGGTTTTTGCTGATGAAAGTGAGCGAAATTAGGGGCGGATTGGAAAGGAAGGAAGGAAGGGAGGTGTGGCGTGAACGTAGGCTGGTTCGCGCGTGTAGTACGGAGAAGACGAAAACTGTGATAATGACGAAAGGGGGGTTTAACGGTTGGGATTGGGTAATTTACTTTTTCTTAGTGGTGCTGGCAAGGGTAGTGTGTGTGTGTGTTTTGCATCGTGGTGGTGGCCCAGTCCCTGTTAACAGTGACGGGAATCTAGAAACGGGAAATCTGACGGCGCCGTTATATGGCCTGCGCCGAAGCGTCACCAAATGGAGGATTGACACCTCATGATGAATTCCAAGGGGATTAAGGTTAGGACAAATCATGGCTGAGCTGGGATTAGTCATTACTACGCAACAAAACAAAAATCATGCGGTTCTGATGAAACAATCATCATATATTTGCGTTTTGTTGCAGAATTCCGTTTGCTGGAGAACCGGTCTCAACTCAAGCAAAATTATTTTGTTCAAAACCCCAATTACGGATATATCCTTCACATCAATAATGAAACGCGAAAATGCCATTCAATACTAGTACTCCCCACCATTATCCTGTTTGTGTGTCAAGTACACCGGGGATTTGACGTTTCTGTTTCTCCCCCTTAACAATTCAGATATACTTGCACACCTCATTTTAATTTATCCTTCAATTTCTTTTTCCCCTTGGCTTAGTCACGAAGAACCACTGGTCACTAGTCACTACTGTACTATAACAATTATGTACCGAAACAAAAATAATAACTCTCAAAATTGATACTGAAAGTAAAGATTGTTTTATTGAAAAAAAGAAGATTCAATCAATATTTATTAAGAGTTTAATGTTTATGTGTTCAAAACTTAATTTTTTTTACCGGATGTAACCATTTTTTACATTTATTAATATACAGATGCCTTCTGTAAAAAAAAAAAACTAATGTATTAATAAGTATCCATACATACTAATGTATTAATAAAAATTTCTTAAATGATGCATCTAAGTGCTTAATTTACTGTTTTCCTTAACAGTAATTAAGTTGTAAGAACATTTATTCAGCGTGGTACTAATTCTAATTCAGCCTAATTCAAATTAATACATTTTAATTCAGACGTAATTAAATTTGACTTTAATTTCTTACACTGTCAAGTAAATTAAACATGAAAGTTAATTTAAGAAATCAACCACATATTGTAGTTTACAGTAACATTTTATTTGCTTCTACTTACGAAGTTAGACATCGTGATTAATACACTGCGTCTTGTTATTTTTATTATTATTGTATCAGCTAACCACCATTTTGTGTATTTGTCCTTTTTGTCATTATAAATTCTTCTAGGATAAAATAGTTTGCTGCAGATAAAATAAATGTGACAAACTATTGAGTAAACTCATAAAATTAACCTAGATTTTGCTAATAAAATCGAGATCGTGTATGTGTGTATATATATATATACTTCAAATTATTTTCTAGCTGGGTTAAAGTTTTTGTTTCCTTGTGTTGGGAGGGAGGGGGATTTATTTTCTTATACACCGCTTGTATTTCCTTTCTAGTGCTACACATTCAATTGATGACAATAAATTTTTGAAATGTGACATAGAACAAATTAAGTGTAGGAGAAAAAAGCAAGGGGGACATGACACACGGTCATTTAATTTAGGACCATGATGATTTTATATGTGAGGTAAGTATAGTTATTAAATGTATAGAATAGGATCAAATATGATTGAGATACGCATGTTGCAATGTGCAACTACTATATACACGTGGGTCACGAAGATCAATTGCCAGGAAGACATGTCTTCCATCGTATCATCCATACCTACATTACTTTTAATGCTCACCCCAAAGTTTACATACAACTTTTTCTCTTCCTTTTAACAAAAAGACATCGGTTTATGGACGTTATTGAGATAAAAGTATAAATATTGAAATATAAAATGAAATATATGAACCAAGAAATGTATAATTAAAATGACTTGACATGATTTTTGATATGATCATCAAACGTTTAAGCGAAATTGATGATCTCGATTATTAAAGTTACGTTTTCTTTTACAAAGTTTCTATGCTTATGGTACCAAGATTCTTCCTATAAATACTTTTTAGTGATTTCAAGCTTTTGATTGTCAAAGATATTCAATCACTACATTTAACTTTAATTGACTTTGATTATTTAAGCATATTTTCATAGATAAATTAAGTAACAACACCTCACTCTTTACTCATTTTAATAAATATATTTACATATAATTAATTATTTTTTTGTACATGAAATAAATTTTTGTTAGCAGTGTTTCAAATTAAAGCCTATGAAAACCTGTGCATGTTGGGTGAGTGGGGAACGGATGTTAAAGTTAGAAACCAGGCCCGGAAACCCAAGGGAATGAAAAGGAATGTGTCCTTTACCATCAGCTCATCACATTTTCCACAAAAATCAAATCAAACTTTTTTCTTTTTCCAATTCTTAATTTATTTTATTGAAAACTTTTCTTTTGATTTATATTTCTTGTTAAATTTTTCGCCTCTCTTTAATTTGTTTTGAACTTGAACTTGGACCTTGTGGTGTGCTGTATCTTTTGGATGGCTCCAGTTCCAGGGCCCCATTCCATGCATTCTATCATGTGTAGACAGGCACAAAGTACCATGATTTGCATACAAGGAAAGGATCAGTTACAGAGCATTAGATGACAAATTCCAGATAAATGAATCAATTAATAGCAAGCAGTAAGAAATTGACAAAAAGGAAGCCTAGAAATCCGTCACGCAGTTAGTCCAGTGGGTAGAGAGGTAATATGAGCAAATCTCTACAGGCAGTTCTCTGCTGGAAATGTATACATGGTTTGGAATTTCGAAAAATTAAGTTAGAATTATTTTTAAACTATGCGATTAAGTGGGATTTTACGAATGAATTTAAAAAATAATTTGATTTGGTGAAATCGATTTCAAGCTAATTTTAAACTGGTTTTAAAATCTTTTAAAAAAAACAATTTTAGTTAAAAATTGGTTTAAAATCAGTTTTAAACTTAAAAATTTCATTGATGGTGAGAAAAATTAAAAACTATTTTAGTTTCTAAGTAACTTTTATTATTGATTTATTATAGTATGGGTAAACAATGATTAATATTAAAGTAAGATGGAACAAAAATGAAAACTTCAACATAATGAAATAAACACACAACATACAGAGAGTGAAATGAGCATATATTCCATACGATTATAGTGGCAAATAAAGTTTATTCATCAGTCATCACCAAATGAGCATAATCACCACCAGTTGTTGGGAATGATTCAGTTCACTCAATGATGAAATTGTTCATTCATTGATGAAGGCGAAAGCTCAAAGAAATAGAATGACTAATGTCTCTCCATTACGACACTCGTAATGTCTCATCTCTCACGCATCAACCCACACTCGTCACACTTCCTTAATCCCCAAATAAAATTGAAAGACACCCGTCGTGACCTTTCATCTAGGCAGAGTATTTTGACAAAGCAATACACACAATCCACAAAGCAAAGTATTGGGGTTTCAGTAGTTTATTCCAAGGCGAGAAATGCACTCAAAATATAACATAGAGAAGGCGAAGACGGGACCATTTGCAGGTACGGAGCAAGCGCAACACGGTGAGAATATACTGACCTCGTCACCGTCGCAGAGATGGTTGTGAGCGAGAGCAACAGTGAGAACGAGAGGAAGCACCGCCGCGGAGAGTAAGAGCGAGGGGGAGCACCACCGCAGAGAGTCACAGCAAGAGTGAGAGGGAGAGGAAGCACTGCCACAAAGAGCGAGAGCGTAAGAGTGAGACTGAATGTAAGAGTGGGTGCAAGAAAAAGGCGAAAAGGATTATATATATATAGGTTTTTAAAAAGTCGATGTTAACTCATGTTAACGTAATAGCTGTCCTAAATCCATATTTTATAGTAGTGGTTGTTGACATGATTTCAATTAATTTCTAACAACTAAAGCTTTCAGTAAATAATGGCATTTACAATGCTCAATTAATATATCATAATCATTGACAATTAGCTTGTTGGTGATTTGGAACCTATTTTAGTGAAGCAATAGCAATCAATTAATCATTAATCACTAATCCTTTTTTTAGGTTACATTAATCACTAATCAAGTTGTCGATATTTTTTTTTTTAGTTTGAAAAAAGTCTTACCGCTATACACATATAGTCATCAGTACAAGTCTAGCTTACACTTTAATAAGCTATTTTTAGTCTAATAATTAATAAACTTTTCTAAGAAATTTCTCAAAAACAAAGTTACTTTGTTAAGTTTGTAAGTGGAGCTTTTAATTGAAATTAAATAGTTTATAGTATTAGAATAAGTTATTTATTGACAAAAGTTTATCGAAAAAAAATTGAAGCTGCTCCAATATAAATTTCATGCTTAAATTTATAAATTAAATTAAAAAAAATTGTACCTATATATATGTGTAATAACCGTGTTAATATGATAAATTTACTTTAAATCACACGTATAAATTTAACTTAACCACATCAAACTTATAAGTTAATTAGTATAATTATCTTCATTTAATAAATGATTTTGATTTCGAGTCCTTAATATATAACATTGTATTAAAATATTTGAAAGAATATTTTTATTAGTAATTTCATTCGACTCGAATATGATTGTCTTCGATGGAAGATACTTGTAATTTAGAAGAAAAAAAAACTTAAATTTAACTTACCTTAATTGATACTATCTAATTAATTTTATATAATGGTGATAATAAGCATAGTTTAAGCGTAGGTTGTATATAACTATATACTATTCATAGGTAGGCTCCAATAAGATTGAGACTTCCTTAAGGTTATGTTTAGATTTTTTTTTTTTTTGAGAATTCTGAATTCAATTTGGAAATTTTAGTGATATGTTTGACCAGTTCTAAAAGTATATTTGTATACGAAAATTTTACCTGAAAAACTCAATTTTATTGGAGTAAGACTTGTTGATTTTGTAAACTTAAATAGAATTCAAATTTAAGTTTATAAACTTTAATCTAAATACGTACTGAGTTTTTAATTATAGCTTGTAGGAAAAGTGAGAGTGATTTGAGATATGGATGGACATGACTAATAGGAAGAGAAAGAGGAGTGTGTGATATTGGTAGCTTTAATGTCTATTACCACCACCGAGTCTGCCATTAATTAGTGACAAGAGTCTCATGCTTCTCTTAGCCCCAAGTTTTTGTTTAGGTTAATCCTCAAAATTTGTAGAACTCATTGCACAAGTAAAATCCATTAAGCAAAGGGGGTAATGCCTACCAAAGATGTTACAAATCAAATGTAATTGCAGCAGTTATAGCAGTATCTAGAAACCACCGAAACTATCATCTTATAATCACGATCATAACTGTGATTTTTTTTTTATGAGGATTATGACAAGGATCTAACTCACTAGTTTTTTAAATTTATATATTATACTTTTTTGGGATATTTTACTAACATATTCATTTATATATTTTGATTTCTTACTTTTATTTTTCTTTATAATTTTATTTAACTAAATATGTTTTTTATTTTATTTTTGTATAATATAATATAATTGGAATTAAATTTGAATTTTTTAAATATAAAATCAAATAATTCATTTATTGAATTTTTTGTATAATATAATATAATTGGAATTAATCTAATAACAAATTTATATTCATTTACCAAATGCAAAATCATCAATAAATGCAACAACTTGATCCTTTAATGAATTAACTTATCAACAAATTCACTTAATCAAAAATTCTTTTCAAGACTTTCATTTTCAACAAAAGAATTCACCATTAAGTAAACTCTTAGCACTTGGTAAAAGTTATATATATATATATAAAAGATCAAATTGCATTGGTATAATTTTGACAACTATTATATCATTTTATAACTTTCAACTAAATAATATTTTTTTAAAACTCACCTTTGAATTAAAATTTTATTTCACACAAATCACATGCAAATTAAATTTCAAATTAATCTAAAATTATTTTTTATCTTGTTTATATAGATTAAAATCGACGTAGTATAAATATTTTAAAATATATTAAATATGAATCATTTGATTACATTATTATTGTTGTTTAATTTTTAACAAAATTTAACATAAACGATCTTAGTAATATATAAATATAATTCATTGGTTGAATAAATAAAAATCATATAACTGGTGTGTTTGATTCGCTAAAAATAAGAGACTGAAAAATATAAAAATATTTGTTCAATGTTTGATTTAAAAAATGACAAAATGACCGAGGAATAATACACAATCATGAATAATAGACTAAATAAATACCCAAAAACTTGAAACTCACTAAATTTGTATAACTTTTTGTCTAGTGTCTAACAAGAATAAAAATACAATATCATCCTTATTTTTTGACTTCTCATCATCTCACACTTTTTTTCTTTTTTCATATGCATCTCATTCTCTAAACCTCTTTTTTCAAATGTCGTACTTTGACTCCTAGCAAGGGCCGCCTTGGTCACCGACGTGAGCACCTTAGCTACCATCAAAGGTACATCAAACATGATACAATACAAAATTACTTGTATTAGACATCAATCACCAAACAGCGCATAATACAAAAAATGATATTGTGACTCAACTATTTTTCCAATGTTATTTTGTCTGTCATGTTTTTTTGAGCAAATCAAGAGTTATAAGATAATGTCATAATTATTAAAATTACACTGCAAACCTACACTTATACTCACCAGCTTTATGAATAAAATTTAAACCAAAATCATTTAATAAATAAAGACTCTGGTCAATCTTGTAATTCATTTATACCGCTACACATGAATTTAGATTTAATTATCATTCAATCAAAAATAATAAAAATTATCATTCACAATTAATTGTCATTCCTAACTCGACAGACATAATATTTAAGATGGAAGGAAATTTAACATTATATAAATAGGAATTATGGTAATCTCTCTCCTTCTCTTTTTATATATTCACACAACAATAAATCAAATTATATTGGTATAACTTTGATCAAATATTACATTATTTAATAATTTTAAATTAAATGATATTTTTTTAAAACCTATTGTTGGATTAAAATTTTATTTCACATATATTATATGTATAAAATTTTATATTAATCCAAAAGTATCTTCTATCTCATTTATATAGATTAAAATCGACATAATATAAATTTTTCATAATATACTAAAATATAGATTATTTGATTATTTTTTTATTGTTCTTCAATGTTAAAATTTTTTTTATGATAATTTTGATATTATGTAAATATAATTCAACGATTCAAATAATAAAAATCATATTTTATATGAAATTATTAAATGATGTAATAGTTGTTTAAGTTATACCAGTTTAATTTCATAATATATATATATTCATCTGGATCGATAAATTTTATTTTACGTATTTCCGACCATTTATTTGATCATGTGCATAACGGGAGCTTTATAATACTAGACCTTTTTTTTCTCTTGTTATTATTTTATGAGATGATTAACAAGAAAAGAAAAGGACGGAAGATTTGAATCTACAGTCATATATAGCATACAACACTATACCTTTCCATGTCCTTTAACGTCGACTTTCAAAGTTGAATAGCTAGCTAGCACATGGCAGTGCAGTGCTCCATAGTCACGAAGAACTTTACAAGGGGCTGTGGTCCAAGATCTGAAACATTGGAGAAAAGCCAGAACAGTCTTAGTCTTATGACTTGATAAGTGAAACAAACTGGCACTACGACGGAACATCTAAAAAGGTGGATAGCTGAACCCTTCAGGACCATTATATTAGCTACCATTCCCTCCAATTAAGCGTAAGGACTTAACACCTCCAAACACCTTAATTAAGTCTTCCCTTATTTAGTAAAAGTAATTTTAAGTAGTTGAACGTAATTATAGTATTTATATTTAAATGTGCATATATGTGTGTGTTGGGGGGTGTTCACGGAGAGTCGAGTAATTTCAATAGGACTTTCTCTTCCTATTGAGCAACCCATTACCCATGAGAGTTACTCTTCCCATTGGAGAGCAACCTTGTGGATCCCATTTATATTTTGGATTGCTTAAAAAAGTAACCGATTATCCTCTAAAATTGTGGAGTATAATATATATAGGCATTAAACGATTGCACCACGTTGCAACACAAATTAAATGAATGCAAAAAAAAAAAAAATGAACTTGCTTCTCCTTTTTTCCATACAAAAACGTGCATCTCCTGTGTAAAAACTCTATTTCGATAATATATTATTTTGTGTTTTTTAGGTGTTTTTTTACATATTTAAATTTTAAAATAATTTTTTATTTAATTAAAATGCAGTATGTATTTATTTATTATTTAACAATTGACATTCAATTATATTAAATTTAAATTAAGATGAATAATAAAATACAAAAGAATTAAATTGTGAAAATGTGAATATAGTAAGTATCTTAATAACTTAACTCGATCATTAATATAAATATATGTTCTTATATTATCTTTGCATAAATTGATTTCAATTAATGTTAAACTTCAAATTAAATTCGTATAAAAAAAGTGCATGTTTCTTAAGTTCTCTTTTGCAACAAACAAAATAAAATTGCAAATTCGTACTTAAGTTTCTAACAAAACAAGTACATGTTTTTCTTAATTTGCACAAAGTCGTTGATAGAAGACAGAAGACAAAATTTAATCTCATATAAATATAAAATATTATTGAATGAAATAATACAAGTCATGTTCGATACGTTTATCCAAAAAAACAAAAAAAGTCACGTTACCGACGGCTCAAATTGTACTACACCGATTAAGGGACAAAGCATCTAATTCAATTAATTGAATAATAAAATATATAAATTATTATAAATTTTCTTGATCATGGATAAAAAAATAAAATTGTAGTTAAAGGTGTTTATGGATATCACTTATATGTAAATTTAAATTAATTCAAATCAACCTAAATAATTTAAGTTAAATCTTTTCTTTTTATGTTTATATCAAATTCTAACTCATTTCATTCAAATCCATTAAATTTTTGCTTAGATCACAAATTTTAATATTTGGATTTTGTTGATCCATTAACTTGTTAATTTATATTAACTTATTATTATTATTATTTGTTTTTATATATAATATAGATTTTTAATTTAAAAAATTAATTATTATTATTATCATACTTAAAAATTAAGAGTGAAATTATCTCTCATTTTCTTAGTTCTCAAGATTTCATTTCATTCAATCATTCATAAAACTAGGATTTCAATTCATAACTGGTTGCAGAACATTTTTTTTTTAAATTTATTTCAATCTATTTTAGATATAGTTAAACTTTCAACTACACAATTCATTTAATAATTTTAAAATATTAAAATTTTCAAACCATACTTTAATAATTTTAACGGTTGACTTTTTAGACTTTCTAGTGCTTGAAATTTTTATTATATTTTAACTTTTAAATCATGTTTAATATAGAATGTTAGTTTATATTATATTATTGATAATAATATGATTCTTTCACTAATATATTTTTTCTATTATTTGATTACATATAATAATAAAAAAAAATATTTAGTATTCATTTAATAATTTTTTTTATAAAAATATTAAAATTTTAAAAGAATAACCAACAATTTTAAATGCTTTAATTTGTTAACTAAATTCAATCCAAATTATTTATAAATAAATTAATTTAGATTGAATTTTTTTATAAAAATTCCATCCAAATCAATCTATTTAAATTTGATTAAATTGAATTATATTTCTATCCATCCAATCCATGCATATATAGTCCTAATTGCATTAATAATGACCAAGGAATAGTGGAAAAATGGGTGCGTGGATTTTTGTGCACTCGCAGCAAAAGCTCATTCATTGCAGGTTGCAAGGGCGTCGTAGTAAACACCCGCAATCCAACACCTGCAGCAGCCATTATTGCTGATTCTTTCATGTGATTTGGTCCCAGCATGACATTTTAATGGATAAACTTTTTTTCTTCTGAGTATTAATTAATAAAGAAATTTGAATTGAGCTTTTTTTATTTCTAAACTAAAATGAAGTTATACATTTAATTTTCATCAAAACTCTTTTATTTAACTTCTCTAAAAATAAAAAATACATAAATTAATTTTAAATCATGGAAGAAACTTTTTACTGTAGCTTTTTTCTCCCTGAAGGTTATCCAAATAAGTAAAAAAATTGCAAGATCTATACGTGCGTATTTGTGTGGCACATATAGGATAAGAATTCTTCTCGTGGAAAGAAACGAGGACTATAAATTTGTGTCATACGGTTATATATAGATAATTAAGATTAAAAGTTAGTTGCGGTACAGAAAAAAAGAATTAAAAATCAGTTATCACATGATGACTTAAAAAAATAGTTTTTTTTTAATCTTAATCATTTGATTGAATGTAATGATACATATTTATAATTCTTACTTCTGACGTCTAAAGGAATTCTTATTACATGTAGAGAGATAATTAAATCTATAGATATAAAGAGATAATATTTTTTTAATTTTAAACATGTAAGAAATATAAATATAAAATAAAGTCATAATCATATAGTATATAAATAATTAAGATTAAAAGGTTAGATTTTAATTTAGAGGCATTGTATTATGCCTCACAATTTATTATTATGTATAATAAATTTGTTAATTATTATCCTAATTATTTTAGAAGTTAGAACTGTC
Organism: Glycine max; assembly: GCF_000004515.6. Lineage (NCBI taxonomy): Eukaryota > Viridiplantae > Streptophyta > Magnoliopsida > Fabales > Fabaceae > Glycine > Glycine max. The sequence continues at coordinate 53,185,234 of NC_016088.4, read as the reverse complement.
TTAATTTTTTATTGATTGATGATTCAAATATTTAAACTGTGAATACATATAAAATAAAGTAAAAATTTCAGAAAAAAAGTTTAAACTGAAAAGTTAACAATTGCATGATTACTTACAAGACTCATATATATTTATTTACCTCGAAGAATAATGATGGGAGAGTATAAATGGATCTTTATGCTCAAGAACTTCGTCCACTCTCCCACCAACTATGTCTAATCGTGAGCCCCATAAAGGATTGCACCCCTTCCTCTTTTATGTATTGGGTGCCCTCCAACAATATCTTTATTAAAATTACATGATTACTTAAAAAATTCATAAGTATTTAAATATATCATACTAAACCTATTATTCTTATTTTCATAAGTAGTAAAATTTCTCTCATTGTTATTTCAAACACACATATACAAATATAAAAAGTTACACTATCAATTAATTAAAATATGCAATAGACATGAAATAGCAATTATTGGAGAAGAAAATAATTTTGAATTATATGATATTTTATTATTAGATGGTATTTATACCATTACTGTATTATATAAACATATATTCCTTTAATTTTTTTAAAAAAATACGTTTAATATAAGAAAAAGAGTTTACGTATAAAAATTTGTAAAAAGTGATTTTTACGTATATTTAGTTTTATGAAAATAAAAACACTTGATGATTATGTTATTTTTTCACTATATATTTTTTTGGTTAACAAGGGGGGCCTAAGACCAAGAAAACAAAAATTACAAGGAAATCAAACGGGAGTAGGAACTCCCAAAACATCAGAAAATCAACAAATGATTCAACCGATTCTTATTTATCTTTAGCAATGAATATATATAAGATGAGAGTAAAGGTAAATTAAAAATAATTAATACTTTCCTTATATTTAGAAAAATGAAAGAGGTAAGTATATATATTCTCCATGAAAATTAAAAAAACTATTATTCATTTATGATGCACATCTTAAAATCTAAGAATCTATAGTATAATTGAATAAGTATGTAATTTAATCAATTATTATTTGTTAAATCGTTAGGATGATATTTTCTTTAGATAGTACTGTTTATCACAGTATCGGTGATTGTGATTTGTGAATGTCACCAGATGATGTGTCAACGTTACTGTTACCATAAGGACTGCAACTGCAACTTATGCCATTACAAGGTGGTAGGGACACTTCCACTGCTGCATTAGGAAAGAAAACTAAAAAATGACATCATCTACTATTTTTCATCATTTTCTGAATAAATTAATGAGATATATTATTTTATTTATTTTTTATTTAAATTTCTTATAAATACTCAACTCTTTTTACTTTCAATCAGTTTTTTATTTTTTCATTGAATCCTTAATATAATATATAATTTTTTATTTTTATCTTTGATATTTTATCTAAAAAATTAAAAATAAAATTATTATTTTATTAGAGACTGAAAAATAAAAATTAGATATTTATTAAAAAAAATATTCAACCCTTTTATTTTATAAAAAGGTCAGATAACAAAATTAGAAAGGTTACAGGATGGAAGCAAATAGAAATGAAAGGGTGGATGGGGCCCACAGGATAGGGCAAGGGCAAGTGAGGCAAAGTATGAAAGTGGGCATCGGATTCCAAAATTTGTGGGCATAAGAGGAAAGGAAGGGAATGGGAAAACGACTTGTCGTCGTTGTATGGGTGGGGGACCTTGAGAGTCACCAAGACACCAAAGTCACAGTCACAGTTCCAAGGAGCAAGTATTTAACCTTCGGAACCTTGTCGCTTAGCGTTGCCATTGCCACTCGGCGCAATAATGCTGATTTGACGAGTGGAAGTTGATGCTCAGAATTATACTCTCTTTCGTTTTCTATGTGAATTTGTCTTCGTGCCAAACCATGTTTGCCATTTTTGGCGTCTTTGCGATCTTCCAGACTTCCGCACACACTCTCCGTTAAAACTGCACTTTAATCCGTTTCTGCTTTTGAGCTAGGTACTTTTTCCAATTATTTCTCCCTTTCTGTCCAGATATTTTTCAATAAATACTGTTATTATTCTCACTGTTTTTTTTTTTTAATTCCCATGACACTTTCCTTAACAATTATATGGATAGAAGACAAATGTGCAGTCGTGTGAAGAAAAGAAAATGTAATGAAGGTGAAAATAATAGTATTCTTTTTAAATTCATATATTAATTTTTATATTATAAATTTCAATTTGTTTTTTCTCAGCGTGTGAAAAACTGTGATTTTACTATATTTACAAGTTACTAGTTAGTAATGGCATTTTGGAAAATTGGAATGAGATAAAACAGTATATTGTTCAAAGATAATTTGATCATAAATTTGTTAAACTTATTTGTGAAATAGATTTTTTGCACCCTCAAACTGATAAAGCAGGAGAAGTGTAATCCAAAGATTCTACGAGGTAGAACCCTAGAGGCTGAGACCCTTATAGGGTGATTATCATTAATAATATAATAATACATAGCCGGCAAACAACTAAACGAAAACAATGTTGAGATACTTCCACGCATTCTGTGAAATATTCTATACAAAAAAAATTGTTGCTTCAAAATGGGATGAGTTGTTTTTTTTTGTTTATCGGCGTGCACATGCAAGCCTTTTGCATGAAAAAACTTCTTTATTGCTTCAAAATGTGGATATCTTTGTTTTCTTTAACTTCAGAAGTATTTACCTTAAAATAAAATAAAAATTCAGAAGTACTATTTGCTATGTAGAAAATTTTCCTTTTTAAAATCAAAAGAAGTCTATAAGCCCGACAGGCTTTCCTTCTACAGTTTGCATAAATGGGCCAGTCTTTAAGGAGTTGGGTTTTGGGCTAATGCCTCCTGCAATGAGAAGTGCAGGATGTAATAGGAGGAGTGCTGGAAACAAATGTCTGGGTTAAGACAGGGTTGGGAACGGTTTGGGCCTAAACTGAGGTGGAGACGAAAAAAAGGGTCTGGCCCAGAGTTTTTTTAAGGAAGAAAATTATGAAAAAAAAATTCAAGGGACGAAAACGAAACGCGAACGGATAACAGTAGAGTAAGAGTAGCAGGAGCAGAAAGAAAGAAAGAACGAAAATGGCGAGCGGCGCCTCACCGCAACTGCAAATGAGGTTGAAGTCCTCTTTCATCGGAGATCGTCTCTTACGCTGTTCAACTTCAAGGCACCAACCTCTTCCTCAACTATTCCGTTACAACCCTGGTTCTTCCTTTTCCCCAACCTTCTTCTTCTTCCAATTTTTTTTTTTCATTCTCCAGCTCACGCTTTTCGTTTTTTGTATTTTTGTGACAGGAACCAAGCATGTTTCGATGCAGTTATCTAGAACACTTTCTGGCTTGACCAATCTCTTTTTTAATAGAAGGTATCTGCGCGTGCACGTCTTCTACAAAAAAAAATGATGTTTACGCTGTAATATGCAATTTATATTGTCTAAGGATTTTATTCCCTGATATCGTGGTGGTTATTTCAAAGCTTTACGGCACTGCTATTTTGTTTTCCAATTGCTGTTGTTGTTTACTGTAGAATTTTTTTTAAAAAAAAATACCATTCAGAAGCTTATGCTAGTCAATTGAGATTGAACTCTTGAATAAGAGGGTTTTGACTTTTGGTGCATCTCACAATGCGTGCATTTTGGTTAAAAAGCTTTGCGTGATGACTGGCTTTGCAGAAATTTGGATGAATTGCCTAACAGCAAGCGTAAACGTCTGAGACCTGGGAAAGTTTCTCCGCGGCGACAGGTGCCGAAGAATATACCGAGGCCTCCGTATGTGAATTCTATGATTCCTCCAGGGATTGCCAGTGGAGCTGAAGTGCATGACAAGAAAGGGATAGAATGCATGAGAGCTTCTGGAAGGCTTGCAGCGCAGGTTCTTCAATATGCTGGCACCTTAGTTAAGGTGAGTTCCTTTCATCTGATTGTATGTATCCTACATAAAATCTTGGCTGCTTACTATGAATTTATGATGTAAAAATACAATTTATCATTACATTGAGGATGATATTGTCCTTCCCACCCCCTAGATTTGCCTTTTGCTCATATTATGATGGTTGTAAGTCCAAATTACCTAAGCAAGGAAACATTGCAGGTTGTTATTGTTTTCTAGTACAGGATATCACAACCATAAATTTTTGAAAGATTAGTATCATATAAATTTATGAAGTGTTAATAATTTTGTATAATTATACTGATTTTATGTTTTTATTTTAAAAGAAAAAGTTGTTTTTTTATGTTAGTTTTAACTTCTGTTGACAGCCAGGCATAACAACAGATGAAATTGACCAAGCAGTTCACCAAATGATAATTGATAATGGTGCATACCCATCTCCTCTCGGCTATGGTAGTTTTCCTAAGAGTGTCTGCACATCTGTAAATGAATGCATTTGCCATGGAATACCAGATTCCCGTGCCCTTGAGGTTCTTCTATACAAGTTCTTTTGAAGTTAAACATCCTGTGTGAAAAAAAATTTGTTGACACATTCTTTATTTGCAGGATGGTGATATAATCAACATTGATGTTACTGTTTATCTAAATGTAAGTTTTTTTTTCCCGAGGCGGGGGATGATGGTGGCTGATTTTGATTTTGTGTGGTGGTGGGAATTGAATAGCCATGAAATTTCATTTGCTATATACCTGGCATATCCCCGTTACAATTTTTTTTATTAAGCCATCATGATAATATTATCAATATCCCTGTTTACGATGTTAAAGTCCTCTTGTATATTGTTTGAGGGGATAGAGGCTAGGAATTATTTATCATACATACACACACATAATTCAGTTTTTTTTTCTTCTTTAACTTGGTACTGCATCAATTTTTGTCTGAATTTTAATTTGTGTAGAGCATCTCATTATTTGATCAGTTGAGTATGCTGCATTAAAGATCAGTTGTTTCCCCATTTGTATTTGGTTTCCAATTACATCTATTAGTATTTCTAAATTTTAAGCTTTAATTTGGTTAATGAAATTTAAATTTATGATTGCAGGGCTATCATGGGGACACATCAGCAACTTTCTATTGTGGAGATGTTGATGATGAAGCTAAAAAACTAGTTCAGGTACCAATTTGTCTTCATGCCACCAATGGCTGTGATTTGTTGCTTTTGTGTCTTCGTACTGCTGCACTCTCTTTATAATTCTGTATTTCATTACTTTAGTCTGTTTCTTGATATAGTGTACTTCAATTGTTTCTGTCATCCTATAATTTTTGAGTAAAATCTATGTATTCTTTCCCACCATGAGTGAAAAAGCTACACTAACGGTACTATATTTGCTATTTACTATTAATGGCATGTGACTTGTGACAAGCATCAAAGGCTGAAGCTTGCTTGCTTAAGCTCTGGTGTTGTTGGTTAGGTAGGCAATTGGATCGGTTTCGGATTTTGAACTGCTTGGCCTGGAATGTTTATTGTTTATGGTTTTCTGCTTTGGTATTCATTCTAAAAAGAAAGGTCTGACAATGAAGTGGTCTGATTTCCTTAGGCATAGATAACTTGTGAAATAATGTTTTCTTAGAACTTTATAATATTAGCAAAGAAATAAAGCTACTTTACTGGATTTGATGGCATTGTATATATTACTATAGCAGAGCAGTAACTACAGCTACCAAGATGTAAAGCTATACAGTAGAATACCCCACGGTATTAAATTTTGCATATTATGCTAGATGCATATTATCCAGTAGAATATATTCCATCAACTCACCTAGTAGGATAAGGATTTAGTTGTTGTTGTTGTATTCAGGATGCATAAGGAAGAATATCCCTGTTATTTATTTATGGCTTTGTACTGTCCAGTCACATGAAGATGCGCCACTTATTTATTCTTACAAGTGATATATCCCCAGAAAATTCATTATCTAACCTTTTGTCATGAATATTATTTATACTTTTACTACTTATTTTTTTTATGCTTCTAGTTGAAGTACTGTTCTAGAACTCTCTTATGTGGCTTTGGTTTTGTGAAATGTTTTTTTTTGTTGTTGAGAATTGAGACATTGTCCTCGTCATTTATTTTGTGCTTAATAGGAGTGGGTTTATATATTAATACAGGTAACTAAAGAATGCCTAGATAAAGCAATATCAATATGTGCACCAGGAGTGGAGTTCAAGAAAATTGGCAAAACAATTCAGTAAGATGTCCCCCCTCCTCATTTGTTCTCTCTCCTGTCTCCTCATTTTCCCTATACTGCAGAAAGCCAGAAACCCTTGGGCAATAATATGAGGTGTAGTAAAAAAATTACATTGCTTTAGACTCAATTTTTACATTTTAACCTGTCAGTAGTCCCCAAAGAACCACTTTTTCCCACTCTTGAAGGTTTTTAGTTCCTATGATGAATTTAGGTAAATTAGTTTTAGATTTTTTTTATTAATTTTATTTTTTTAGAGATAATTTTTTTTGATGAAAAATAAGAATAGTAAGGAAGTCCAGTTAGAGTGGGTATCATAAAAATGATTGAAAAGGGTAAAAAAGGAAATATATTAAAATAATAAGGATGAAATTCAAAGAAAAAAGGTGTCGAGCAAACTAAGCAACTACCTCATTCATATTAATATGATCTAGTAGTTGATGACTGTAATTCAAATAAATTTTTATTGTTGATTATATAATGATTCATAATTAATGTCTTCTCTTTTCTTTGTAGTGATCATGCAGATAAATATCGTTATGGTGTTGTCCGACAGTTTGTTGGCCATGGAGTTGGAAGTGTTTTTCATGCTGATCCTGTTATTCTTCACTATAGTAATTATCTTTAACTGTATTCTTCTGTCATTATTAGATCTACATCAATTCTATACTAGCAACAAACCTGTGTTTAGATTAGTGAATATTATTATGGCTTAAGGAATATTGAAGTCAGTGTGTCTGCTAATTTTAAAATCGATCATCATTAATTCTTTAGAAGTTTAAATTTAGGATTTATCAAATAATATTCTTTGTTGATTAATGAATTGAGTAAGTCTGAAGTTATTCTTTTTCTACAAAAAAGATTAGTCTAAACAATTTAACTAATAAAACATTTTATGTTCATGTTGCTCCCATCTGTAAAACAATATCCGAAACGGAAAACATAAGGTTCCTGTTAACTTTCACTTAAGTTCCATTACTGTCTGCAAATATTACTTAATTTATCTGTTCAGTTTTGAGCTACTTGTTTGGTCATTGGATTATTAGTGTTTTGAAGGTTTTTTATTGCCACCCTTGTTTTTATATTTAAAATGTTTAATATTTCTGTCAGCATATCCAATCTGGTGTTTGTAACAATCACTATCATTATCTGCAGGAAACAATGAAAGTGGACGAATGGTGCTAAATCAAACCTTTACAATTGGTAATTTTAGTTTGTACAATATAGAATGCTATGAACTCATGATTTGTTGTTTGAGGAATTAGAAACTGTATACCTTTGCCCCTTGATTATGTTGCATGGAATGGGTTGTAGTATCCCTTTTGAATTATGATATGGATTACAACATCTTTAAAAAATTATGGGTATGACATGGAGTTTCAAAAACTTCAAAATAGTAAGCTTTTGGTTTTGATTCCCTAGGTCTTCGTAGAGGTAATGGAAAATGGAAATGACTGAATAATTTACTTTACTCCCTGGATCATTTTCACTTTCTGTTGCAAGCACATACGAAGTTATCTTTTTCCCAAATTTTTCCATTCATTCCTCTTCCACTACGTCAGCTGAACCAAGCTTCAAGCGTACCCTTTGTAAAATGTGTACCCTGCTTAAACCTTTTGAAACTTTGTCAGCGGCGAATATTATTTAAGTGAGGAGGTGACATGCATGTTGTTTATCTTCCCCTTCTTTTTAACATGTTTGTTTGTTTCAAGATAAAGCACGTCACAGGAACCGACACCGTTAAGCTATGTTTCATCACAAGATTTATAAGAGAAGATTGTCATAGAGAACATTTTTCAAATAATGCTCACAGTTGACTTTCAGGTCAATTTCGTAGTAGGTGCTATATATAATTGAACTGTAAAATTTCATTTCCATTCTACCTGCAAATATGATAGTGTTCAGTACAGTGGGAACAAATGGTTTAATAGAGGGTAATACATTGTACGCATACGACATGGTTATGACTCTGATACAATAACTGCCTTTTAAATTCAGTGTAAATCTCTTTGGTAGGTTTTGTTATATCACTAACAGTAACTACGCGGTAAATTTTACAGAACCTATGCTGACTATTGGCAGCATCAATCCTGTGATGTGGAATGACGACTGGACAGTTGTAACGGAAGATGGAAGCCTTTCAGCACAGTTTGAACACACCATTCTGATAACACCTGACGGGGCTGAGATTATGACTCAATGCTGAAAGATGCAACACTTGTTATTTATGGATAAAACCACATCGAGAAACTTCATTATTTAAATGCAACTGATTTAATTACTTCCAGTTCGTATCTGGAACATAGTTTATGCTCTCTTCCGTGCTCCAATTGATAATTTTTTTTTCATTCTTATGGGGGAGAAAATAAGTACGGTGTGGCTTGAGCATGTTGGAGAGACGGAAAAAAATAATTTTCTGCTTGAGGTGCAGTTCATGAATTTCACGCGGGGCCATTAGCACTGCACTAATTGTAGGAACTATTTATGCTAAAAATATAAAATGTACACGATAAATATTATATATTTTTTTACAAGATTAATATTATATTATTATTTACTATCAATACTAACTAAATCATAATATTGTTTTCATTGGAGAATTTACTCATTATTGATTTAAGCATACTAAGTTAACGTAAATCAAAACTAAATACTGGTCCATCTAGTAAAATAATTATGATTTAAGTATTATATTAAATTTATTATTCTACTCAATAATTTATAATGATATATTCCATTGGAAATTTCCATCAGAGACAACCAAAGAATCCGTAAAGGCAAATTACACATGTCGTACAACTAGGTTAACATTAAATAATAAATTTTGCTTTTACTTTAGAGTTTAACTGTCATGTATGTAAAAAAGTTACACTATTAACTAATATTATAAAAATAACAAACTAATTACCATATATGACAAATTAGAATTAGGTAACAATATATATAATCTTTATACTATCAATACATTTTAATTAAATTCTTTATTTTTAAGTTTGAAAATCGGCAACCATGGATTGTCATGCATTCTGGCGATCATTTACTTCCCATCTTGTCATTGTGAATTGGACTTTCTCCCTTTTCTTGCCTCCCAGAGTGATTTTGCAAACCTGCAAGCATCAATTAATTCTTATTAAAGATGTTGAAGCTTTTATTTTGTCTTGGTTATTGCTACAAAATAAAAAAATAATCAAATAGACAATAAATAAAATGAGCCTTTTGAGTGCTTCCTCATTGGTGCCTTTATCTGTAACTGGTTCATACAGACCCGTATCTAGATTCACCGAGTAACTGCTGGCCCACTTTTACCAGATTATCCAAATTCTCTTTAGTAGCCACATCCGCAGATGCTAAATCCCCCTTTAATGTATTGTTCTGATGGAAGCAAAGCAACCACTTTAAGATACTGACATGAATTTTAAAGAAAATCAAAATTATCAGAGAACTTCACCTATAGTTAGTAATACAAGGTACTTACTTGAATGCGGAGGTAGTTGTGGTAGTCAACCATATCAAAGCTTGCTTCGCCTAAACAATCTAAAATGGGAGTTGAATAACCAAGTTAGAATTCCCCATTTGGACACCATCTTAGCGTTGTATTTGTGCTCGCTCTTGTTTGATCCAGTCCCTATTGACAGAACAAGAAAACCATTATACTCCAAAGGGTTATTACTTATTTGTCACTTCTCTAATTGCACATAAAATCTGCACATATATATAAGAAGAAGCTAATTAAATCTTCACATTAGAAAAAATGCTTGACAGTTATTATATATTTTGTGTCGAGAATCTCACCGGATTATTAGCAGCCACACTGCCATCAATAAGGTTGAATTCTTTTATCACTTTTCCTTGTTCATCTTGTTTTGTAAAATAATGAGCCGGCAAAAATATTGGAGCGGCCGAAGTGGCTATGCAAATATCTGACGGCAGTACATCTAACGTTGGCTCCGTTGCCATCTGCACAAGATGCATGTTTCAAATCTACAAAATTCACAACAATTTCAAGAAAAAAGTTAACAATATACAAGTAATTAAAAGATCTAACTAATTACCTGATACGAGGAAAAGATGGTAGGTTGAAGTATCTTGACGTCAAAAGTTGGAATAACAACGTTTGTCCCCCTGTACTTGTCCCAGCAATTACATCAAAATAATCTGCAAGCCTTGCATCCTCACCGGGAGTTTTGAGGCACCTTGCAAGACAATGCATACTACATACATATATATTGCACGCAAACCATGAGATAGTTCGTGGCAATTAAGGAACTTCGCAATTATGTTTTATTTTATTTTTTAATTTCTTTTCTACAACTCTGTTTTTTCAGTTTAAATTTAGTCATTGGACCAGAGGTTGTTCTTGTAATACAAGTTATATGTGTGAAACAAGAATAAGAGAAGACTGACATGCCTAATGATAATAGAATAGTTCTTAGAGATGTTATGGTATTCACGTTAATTAATAGGAAGACGCTTATCATCATCCATTCATTTTTTTTCTTCTATTCCACTCTTATTTTATTTTCTTTCTTTCTATTATATTACTTATCACATTTATATTATTTTTCCTACTTTTCTCTTTTCTCTTTACTTTCCATTTTCTTATTATTATTTTTTCTACCTTTTCTCTTTTGTCTTTACTTTCCAATTCATCGTCCCATTCAATTTTGAAGTGTAAAAATATCATTGCTCCACATAAATATAAGACTTTTGACACACTTATTTTTTGGGAGTAATGAAATAAGTATAGACACACCAAGTTAGAAGGAGAGTATCTTGCAATAACAGTACTAAAGCTCTTAAATTTTCGAAAGTATCAAAGAATTTCTCTAAACATTATTATAACATCCTCTTACTTTGTATGATAAAGTTTTGAATATTTTCAAGGTATTAGATGTATTTATTACTTTTTTTAATTTAAAATCCTTCTGTAAAGTGCTAAGAAAAGTTATAGTAAAGTTTGTACTGGCATATAGCATTAAATTACTCATGACAATAATGAAAGAACAAGACTCTACAAATTACAATCAACGTCAGATTAATGATGAATGAAATCATTGATGTGGGATTTAAAAGTTTATCCATGCAGAAAAAACCGATAAGCATCCCAAGTTTCCAGATAGACCGGGTCTCTGCGTATATTATGTATATATTACACGCTATCCACTACGGTTCTTCACAGCTAGCTGTTTCTTAATTGGTGGTTAGCCCCTTCTTCTCAAGAAATCAGATATGGAAGAATTGTTGTACATTTTATTATTATCACAAATCACATTTTTAGAGAAATTTAATTATAGAACACGATCCTAACATAATGCATGCTTAGAATTCAGATTGACATAAAGAAATAAGTACTTTATCAATTAACAATCAACGAATTATTTGGTATGATTATTTTCTTTAATGCTTCCTCTCAAGTTATTAATGACATCCAACTTAATTACTGAGTAGCATTTCAAACTTTATTGAACTCAACGGTTTAGTGAATAAGTTGATTGACTAACGAGTGATGATACATAAATATTAATATTTTTTAGATATTTAACATACATTTTTTTTTCTTTTTATCTTCTTTATGTCAAATCATAATATTTATAGTTTTTTCACTTTTATCTATCTGGTTAAGTATCAATTGACATATTAAATGTCAGTGCATAAATGATAATTAGATTCTATGTATCTCACTCAAATGAATTTTGCTTTTTTCAATAAAAAAAAATTCCTTATTAAATCCTGACAACATACTTAAAGAACTTAATTATCTACTATCTAACTATGCTGAAGTGCAGCAATCACAGTCGTTCTTTGATACCATTCCCACTTGTATTTGTGTTTTACTTATGAATGAAATATCATAACCTTATGTTCCTTTAAAAAAAAAAAACTATGCAGAACTTATTGGTAATTTTGCTTTTATTTTTAAGTTTGTAGACAACAATTATTTATTTTCTGCACATTTAAGATGGCAGAAAATTTTACACTTGCATTATAACCGTAAAGGAATTATTAAGCAAATCTATGAAGACCTTCAACCATGGGTTGTCATGCATTCATTATGGCCATCATTACTTTGTGACTTAGACCTTTTCCCCTTTCTTACATCCGAGAGTGATTCTGCGAACCAGCGAGCATCAATCAATTTTCAACTAAGGAGTATATGAGTCTTTTTTTTTTTTTTGTCTTGGTCACTGCTACAAAATAAATTAAATAAACAAAAATAAAATGAACCTTTTGAGTGTTTCCTTATTGGTGCCTTTGTTGGGAACTGGTTCATAAAGATTATGCAAATTCTCTTCAGTAGCTACATCCACAGACGTTAAATCCCCCTCTAATGTATTGTCCTGATTGAAGGAACCATTCCAAGTTTTTTAGCAATTTAATTACGAGGATTGTTAAATAGACGACAATAGAACCACACCAAAAACGTAGTAACTGTTTCAAATCCGTTTATCATGTACAAGAAAAGTTTTTTTTTTTTTTAATGAATTGTACAAGAAAAGTAATGTTGCACGGCAAGAGAAATTAACCATAACTTCGGTAGCAAGTAATAAGTAATATAACTAAGATCCGTTTGAAGTTAAATTTGAAAATAAAGCTCGCTTAAATAAAATGAGGATGAAATGTTTTTTAAATCAGTTTTAAAATTATTTTAACTTACTTTTAGGAAGAAAAAAAAGTTCCATAACTCTGATTTCAAGTTTGTGAAAATTTGAACTTACTGCTGTGCCAATCACATTTATATATGTTGGATACTGGTATTCCCTTCATTCTCTCATGACCGTGTATAATGTTAGGCAAATTAGGTATTAGTCTAAGGCCCTAAAAAAAAAAAATATTTTTTAGGTCTCTAAATTTTTTTTATTACTAACTACTAATAAATTTTAACTGATCAAAATAAAATAATTTAGAATCTCTCTCTTTCCTAAAAATTAGTTAATCAATATCATTTTTTTAAAAATTAACCAATATCACAATTAATGTCATTTAAAGTATTTTATTTATCCCAAAAAAATAAATTCCTATTAACTTTCCTTTAACCCATCCCAATTCCCTAACTAACCTATCACAATCTCTCAAACTCCATTTTTCATGTTTTTTTATCTCCTCATCTTCTGTTCATAAAAAAAATCTATTCTTCTCATTCCCTGGTGGATTGGTGGAACGATTCATTTAACGGATATAACTCTGGGTACGCAGCAATAGTGCAATACAACACATATCACGTAACACCCTTGCGCCTGACACAACATCTAAACAACAAAATCTCAGTCTGTTTCCAATTTCAGGTTCTATCGTTTTGTTCATCGATCATCATTTTCTATATTTATTTTAGAGTTTAGTTTATTTAGATTTCTTTAATATTTAGTTAATTTTTTTTATTTTGATTATTTACAAAAGAAAATGTCAAATAGAAAGTATGAATCGGGTTATGAAAAATTGAAGAAAAAATGAAAAGTTGAAAAACTAATTGAATTTCAATGTGGTGCTATGTCTTTAGCAACTCATGAACTTGAAGATTTTGAATTTTTATTAGGAATGAATATTTGGTATGATATTTTGTTTGTTGTCAATTATGTTAGCAAGATTCCACAATAAAATGATATGCATATAAATGTTGCTATAGATCATTTAAAAGATCTTATCACTTATTTAAAAAATTATAGAGAAAACGGGTTTGCATTGGCTTTAGAATCCACAGAAAAAATGACTATCAAAATGGATATAGAGTCAAAATTTCGTGAAAAATGTAAAATTCATAGAAAACCTCATTTTGATGAAAATATTAGTAATGAGATCACACATTTACATGAAGAATCTTTTCGTATTGAGTATTTTTTATACATATTAGATCAATCAATTAATTCTATTGAGACACGATTTGAACAATTTTTACAATATGAGACTATTTTTTATTTTTTATTTGATTCCAAAAAAATTAAAGCTTTAGATGAGGATGAATTGAAAAAAATATTGTATTAATCTTGAAAAGTTTTTAAGGTTTAATGAATACTCTGATATTGATGGTCTTGATTTATTTTCAGAATTGAAAGTACTAAGAGAAGTGTTAAGAGAAGAAATTAGCACACCAATAGAAGTATTGAGTTATATTAAAACTTTAATTTTTTTTTTCAAATGTTTACATTGCATATAGAATTTTATTGACAATTCCTGTAGCAGTTGCTACTGCTGAAAGAAGTTTTTCAAAATTAAAATTGCTTAAATCATATATAAAATTAACAATGTTACAAGATAGATTGAATGAATTAGCTATTTTATCTATTGAAAGTGAAGTGTTAGAATTGTTTGATTATAAAATTCTGATAAATGATTTTGCAGCTAAAAAAGCTAGAAGATTAATATAAAAATTAATATTTTATATAATATACTAAGTCTCTTTAAAATTCTTATAAAAAAAATCCTTTAACATTTTTGCCTTTAAGCTTCAAAATGTCTATACACGGCGCCATGCATTCTCTTTAAATTTTCAGCTTGTGGGAACAAGAAACGACTGCTCTGGGGAATGGAACATTTGCTTTACGCAATATTGTCTAGCTTTTGGCTATGAGTCACGTTTGGTTTGTAACTTTATGAAATTTCAATATGGTGTTTTTCTTAATTTTTATGCCTTGGATCTTAGAGTGATGTGAAGATAAATTTTCTGAGCTTGAGGACAGAGAAACCCCCAAAGAAATAACAGAGAAGGAATGAATTGGACTTAATTCAGCATACTCATTCATGCAGCAAATACAAAGCTACATAGTAGTCTCATGAGCCATGTGCCTAGTGTCCAACCGAATACCACCAACAGAATTTCAGCATAGCAATTTCTAACAGAATCTCATATCAAACTAACAAATCATCACTATAATTCTCTATTTGTAATAAACATAATCAGAACACTTATTAGGCTTAAAACTGGTTCTTTTGGACCTACTAACTTGGGCTTCATCCTCTTGGGTCATAACGTTGAGCTACTTATTTTGTGGCATAGAAAAATGATGATTAATTTTGATGTCACAAATTGGGCGAGATAGGTATGATAGGTGGGAGCCACAGAAAATGAAATCAAAGAAGTTACGATGAATTTTTTAAATCACATTAACATGATTTTAGATAAATTTTTACATATTTAGTATTATATGAAACAAAAAAAGAGAAAATATGAGATATAAAAAATAATACTATAAAGAAAGATAGAGAATAAAAGAGAAGTTAATTATTGTATGGAACTATGGATGATATAATTCTTTTTTAAAACTACACCACCAATATAAATTTTGTTGGTGATTTATTTCTTTAAGTATTCATATTTCTTCTCTTGAATTTGACAGATGGTATCTTTAACTCCTTACATTTGTTGTTTGTATTGGTCATCTAGCCACTCGACTAATTTATAAAAGGTCATGATACTTTCTTTTTGTTGACAGTTATTCTTGTATTTTTAAGGAAAGTTAGAAAGGTATTAATTAATAAATTATTTCTATTAAATATTTAAATTCATCTTCAGATGGTCAGTCTAAAGCTTGTACATCAGAGTATAAGACAGCCAAAGCCTGATGCGACACGTCTTCAATCCAACAATTATCTTGAAATCTAATGCCAACTTTGTAAGTCTAAACATGTTTAGGAAATATTATAATATCTCATTTTGCCTATTTTCATGATAAAAAAAGATGTTTACAAAATAATTTAGATGTTTGGAAACAGTTTAAATTTAGAAAAACAAAATTTCTTAAAAAATAAGCTGTTTTTTTTAATCTAAAAATTTGTAACTTATGTTTATTTGTCAATAATTTTTTTTTCTTTTTTTAAACCGTTTTCATACTCTTCTGCCGTGTAAAAGTTGATTATCTTAAAATCATTTTTTAGCAAACTTATTCAAACATTTTTTATTTATTATAATCAATTATTGAAATAATTTAATTTTTTCATCTATCCCAAACACATCATGTATCCGTTAATCAAAACATTCCCAATTCCTCGTTAAACATAAAACAAAATCACATTGCATCTTTGATTTTTCTTCTTCTTCTTCTAATATTAACTTGACGTCTAAATTGAATAACAGCCAAAACGGTCTAAACTAAGGAAATCCAATAAAAAATAAAATTGATTCCCTAGTACTCTAAAATCTGAAGTACGTCTTTTATAGTCTCAAGCCTATTTTGCTACATGATTTAAACATAGTATGAATTTTCTTGATTCATATTATTGTTTTATAGGTGTATTTGTAAGGAAATGAACTATCATAAAAAAAAGAGGGAAATGAACTTTTTTTTAGAGCTATATTTGGGATGAGGAGAGGTTAAGCTTTACTAATTAAAAGATGTTAAAATGTGGAAGAATATGATAAAAACGATACAAATTATTTCATGCCCAATTACATTTTATCAAGCAAATTTGACTTGGGTTAGTGGGAAGCCAGATAAAAACCCAATTTGTATATTTGTTTGAGGCTAATCCCATATCGGACCATGGTCAACAAATCGGACCATAATTAGGTACGACTAAAAAATCTCAAAGGCAACAATTACTAACACCATTAGATTTATTATTTAAACTACTCTCGTGTGTTTTAATTTTTCTCTAAAATTATCTTTTGTAGGGAAATATGATTTCATCGTGTGAGAGAAAATGCAAAAAAATTATCCAATAAAACATTCACGTCATGTATAAAAAAAATATAATAACGATTTTTCATCTAACTTGATTTATGATCACTAGTGTTGTGTCTGGTACGAATGATTTTATTTCATACAAGACTTTTTACAAACTCTATGTGAAAAAAAAAAATTCATATTAAAGTAGAACATGCCAATATTTATAATATTTTCTCTTTTAAATTAAGAATAACACTTATCCACGTAACACCCTATAAAGAATAACATGAAAATCATCACATTTAAGACCTTGTCAAAATTTACTCAATAAAAACCATTACTTTTTTAATAGACTATAGTGTTTCGATCAAAATCCTAATCAAAATTAGAATCCAATACTAAATTAATACTAAAACCAAAATAAATAAAAAAACTAAGTTTCGCACAGAAATCATTGTCACCAAGCAAAAGTCAAAAGGTCTGGTCCAAGTAGCTTTTTTTCTTTTCTCCCTCCATCACAGTATCACACGCCTCAGCTCTTGCATGTGGGCCTCACTTACCAAACCACCGATACACACGGCAAATTTGTTTTATTTTTAAACTTGTTAATAGTGATAATCATCGTCGTCGTTATCATAATCGGAATAGTAAAAGAAAAGAAAAGAAAAGAAAGAAAGAAGAAGATTAATAAAAAAAAGTGTAGTATTCTGGGAGAAAGAGAGAGGAAGAAGAAACAGGGACAATAAGCATAGGGAACTGTGAAGAGCTGAAGGAACCTTTGTTTTTGTTGTTGTTGTTGTTGTTCGTCTGGATTGGGTTGGCTTTAGGGCTTTGAATGCCATCTGGGGTTTTGCTCTCAGGCAATCAAGCTCCAAAGCTGACCCCTTTCTCTCACTTCTAACTCACATACCTTGTTCCATTCTTCACTTTCTCTCTCTAGAACTACAATGGTAGAAGACATGTGTTTCCTCTACAAGGTATTTCCTTTCTAGCTCCTTATTGCTCCTTTCTACTGTTAAACCCAGCTGTATTGTACTTTTTGCTCTGTTAGACAATGTGCTTCTTCTCTTGCTTCCCTTATTTGCCAATTATGCTAAACTGCTTCTATGTGTACTGTTTTGCTGAAACGTTTTAACTTTCTACCATATTTGGGGGTTTCTCTATCTCTTTTTAAAATTTAATTTTGAGTGTTTGTTGGTACTTTATCCTCAAATTCTGGTGCTTTAACTCTGAGTGAATAAGGGGAAGAAGAAATAGTCGCGCGGGTTCGATGAAAAATTGTTTGAATTCGGTAAAAGAGATATTGACACTGATATATGGGTTTAAAGAGGAACACTTTAGCACCCCCAAGGAAAAATGAGGAACACTTTAAGCTCCTTTGCACGTTTCTGGGTTATTATCTGAATTCGGGTGCTCATTATTCTATATCGTATATGCTGATTGATGTGTATTATCAAATGTGCGCATATGTTGTGTTAAGGACTTGCCTCGCTGGAATTTTTTTGTACATGCCTCACCAAGACTGATGCTTTATGCCTTTAATTTTTTTCGCTTTTGTTGTGTTTTTAGTCATTTTCTTTAAATTACTAATATCCTATTAAAGCCGAGAATAATATCTTTCGTTTTGGAGAAAAATCCACATAGTTGGTATCAGATTAAGCACCAATTTGATAATATCCTGGGCTTCTTTTACCATTTATGTTCTTCTGGGATTTGGGGAAGGGGGAGGCTCCATAAATTTAACTATTCAACACCCTTCACAGTCTTTTAAGTTATCCCATCATTCACATTCTAGTAAATTTCTGCTCGTATGTGGTTGCAGGAAATTCTTGTTATGAAGCCTCCAAAGAGATCACCAATGTTGTTAAGGACGGCAGTCATAATATTTTCGATGGTTTGTGGCGTTTTTATCTTCTCTGTATGTCTAAAGCAGATAAGCACCCAAGCTAGGACTACATTTATGGACTTCAAAGTCATTGACAACCATTCTCAGAGTATATTGAAGCTAATGAATACTCACCTACTACATTATCCCAAACCTTCATCCTTTAGCAGGTAATGGGAAGTTTCTGTCAACTTCATCAGTTGACTTTAATTAGGTGCTCATTAATTGTCTTGTTCTTCGCCAGGAACGAGTGCGCTCATAATCCTGTATTATTCTTTGCCATATTGTCCAATCAGAGATCTGGTAGTGGGTGGTTTGAGACCCTTTTGAATAGCCACGTTAATGTAAGCTCCTATGGGGAGATATTTTCTGTTAGAGAGAGAAGGCAAAATGTTTCTTCAATTTTGCTGACTTTAGATAAAGTTTACAATTTGGACTGGTTCAATAGTGCTTCCAAGAATGAGTGCTCTGCTGCAACTGGTTTGAAGTGGATGCTTAATCAGGTACACATGCTTTTTGTTAGTTTTCTGAGTAGTGTACTGTTGTCAACAAACCAACACATTCATTAATATTAATGCTTGTCCAATGGCTTAGGAAAGTTGTGATTTTTTTGTTGCTAAAGAGACTGCTATCAAACTTTTCCTAATTATCTGTCACGGGATTGTGGTTTATACTGCTGTATTGTGTTAGTTTCTGTGGTTGAACGTGTACTGGCCTGAAGGATTGTCTAGATTTTTCATAATATCCTTCAAAAGTAATTCCCAATTGACCTCAAATCTATACTCTAATATCACTTGCTAATCATAAAATATGTCATGGTTTACTGACGCATTGGTTGCAAATTGAACTCTTAGTATGTTGAAGTTCTCTTGACCTTAATGGTTTTGTTATAGAAATTTCAAGAAGAAAAACATGGCTTATGCCATTTCTTTTAGTAGGCATAGTTGCATTTTATATATTACTGGTTTAGGTTGCATTCTAATTTTACTCCCAGTAACCCTTCCATGTATTTCTGCGGTGGAGAATTTAAGTTAAAGATAACCCCTATTTGCTGACTGCCAGTTGTGAGCATTGAATAGAAACGAGCTACACAGTTTCACATGAATGTAATCTGAGCTGTTAAACTCACAGCGCAAGTATTACATCTGATAGCAGTGACAAGTTTTAATAGCCACTCTGTTACTTCCATCTAGTTTCTGTTGGTGTTTGATTTGACTTGAAGTAATAAAAGAACCAAGACATCTGGATTATGCAGGGATTGGTGGAGCACCATAAGGAAATAGCAGAATATTTCAATCATAGACGTGTTTCAATTATATTTCTTTTCCGGAGAAACTTGCTACGCAGGATGGTATCAATGCTAGCCAATTCATATGATCGTTATGCCAAGCTATTGAATGGAACGCACAAGGCTCATGTACACTCTGCAGAAGAGGTCTCTTCATCCATCTTTCCTTTGATTCCTGTTATAGTCATGGAATGAAGCTCACATTTGCCTATTTGGTTTCTTTTAGGCTGAGATTCTTTCGAAGTACAAGCCTATCATAAATTCTACATCATTGCTGGATGACTTGAAAGATATGGAGATGAGATCTGCTAAGGCTTTAGAATACTTCAACAGCACTCGGCATATAATTGTGTACTATGAGGATCTTATGAGAAATCACACTGTAAGGACCTCATCATAAATACCTAAATCTTCTACCAAAAGTTGCAAAAAAAGAAAAATCCTTTTGAATGTAATACCATCACAATCTGCCAGTAATAACTTCTATATGATTCACAGGTACTGAATTTGAGTTTAGCTGAATACTTGTCCCGAAATATGATAACAAAGGAAGAAACTTCAATTTTATTAATGGATTTAGCTCTCCTAAAGTGAAGGGTAACACTTCAGAGAATATAGTTATAAGTGTTGATTAAAAAATGTCAGTTGCTGAGATTTTAACAACTCCATAATTTGTTATACACATACATTTTATCTAGTCTCAATCACCGCTTATAACTGCCTTTTACTCTCTAATACGCACCCCCTTTAGTGAAGTTAATGCTGACATTTTAACCTAGTCCAACCCTGTCTTCTTGCATTCACTTTTATTTCTTCCTAGTTATCACTTTTCATTATATTATGGGATTCACTGTGTGTTTCACGCAGAAGCTAAAAGACGTGCAAGAGTTTTTAGGATTGCCACAGATGGAGTTAACGAGCCGTCACGTTAAGATACATAGAGGACCATTGTCAGACCACATTCAGAACTGGGATGACGTTAACAAGACACTGAAAGGAACCATTTATGAGAGTTTTCTTGAAGCTGACTATTAGTCGTTATCTCTTCTATTCTAACTGCTGGAGAAAGGTGTAAATACCATGCCAACTTTGCTGATCTTTTGCCCCCTCAGGAAAGCCTCAGGGTTCAAAAGTTTTGGTTTTGGTTCTGGAACATTACCTCAGTGTTCTGATGCCTTTTTTTGTCACCACCTCGTGATCAATTAACACCGTTGATAAATGAATGCTTCTTGTTTCTTTGTAGTATTTTTTTTTGTTTTTTCTTCTTTTTTTTTTACCTTTCTTTAGTGAACATGTATATGGCTTTGCCACTAATTGATTTAAGTAAAGACGAGCATTGTTTTGTTCAAACCGGTGTTCAATGATTTGTTTGTTTGTTCAATTTTAACCCAATAGATAGATAATACTTGAGCAAATATGAAATGGCAAGTTGGCAAAGTATTAATTGTTTTAGGCATTTAGCTTCTCTTAGTCACGGGCATCCAGTACTTTTTAACTTATGATTTGTTTTTTTACACTGTGATGGGCCTCCAAGACAGTTCAGCATCGATCTTGGTGGCTCCTCTATGGGGTGAGCAAGCAAATACCAATGGCAATCAGGGTTTGTGCTAGATGAGAAACATTTTTGTAGAATAATTTCTTAACATTATATGCTTGGCTGATAAAAGTTAATTAATTTTGGTGTTAACAATATCGTCATAGTTCGATATACTTACTGACGTCACGTGATACTATTTTTTACTAGAAAAAGTTCAGAAAATCTAATTGTCTAAAGTTCATTAGGCAGCGACACTAATGAGTAATGACATTCGAACATATGTCAGCATTTGAAAATGACTACGCTTGCTACTTGATCAGTGACTTTGGTGACGTGGTACCATTCTTTCATTGACACGGTTACATGGATCTGTTGCGCTTTTAGACAACGAGTAAATTTGTTGCAACACAATTGATCACACAAAGAAAGGAAGAAAAAAACTCTCCTATCACTGGTTAACTTTATTGCTTAAATTAAAACAACAATGACAAAAACACGAGCCTAAATACAGCAAAGCTAAATCCTAATCTCAGACATCAATCAAACCATAAGCTAAGAATTATTTGGTCACATCAAGCCTAAATTCTTGCCAATTAATTACCTAAAATATTTCAGTCAACCTCTAATATGCCTAACTGATTTAATGACATTTTCTTATATATAGACTTACTCGCAATAAGAAATGACAAAACACAACAATAGATCAGGCGGTGTCGAGCTTTGAGACCGATAAGTTCTACATTGACGGGAACCATGTCTATGTTTGGTAATGCCAAAGTTTAATAAATAATTATTTTAAGATAAATAAATCTAAAGACACATTGTATTAAACACCCAATGACACTTGCTAATGAACAGGATTTGACATTTATAAAGGCATAAATGTGAAAATGCCCTAATGTTGGTTCGGAACCTTCTGATTCAAACAAGTATATATAAGACATAATTGTGATCCAATTCGAATGAACATGATTAGACATTTAGACCCAATTCAAACAGTTTTTGCTGGGTTGGGTTAATGGGCCAAAGCAGTCTCTTGTGCTCACGAAGAAGTAGCCTCCACAACTTTAGTATTGCATGTGCCGATAGTAAAAAGAAGTTGCACTAACAGCAACAGCCAAGGCTACTTGCAAGTTGCAACCAACCACAGCAAAATTCTTTTTAACCATGACACTGGAAAATATTCACCTTAATATTCAGTTGCCAGCTAGTTGGAAAGCTGACTCTAGTGAAATCCTAACGGAGATCCACTGTCCTCGGAAGGGAGAAATGGTAAATTAATCTTCATGCAGGTAAAAAAAATTAAATCAAAATACAAAATATATTGATACAAAAATTACACATTGATGTAAATTTCATAGTTAGTTATGAATTTACATACAAAATTAACACTAACCTCTTTTAAATTTAAATAAAAAATTATGTAAAAGGAAGTATTTTTTTTTAAAAGTTTGTTATCTCATTGGCCGGATTCTGTATTTAATTGGAAAGTAGTAATATAATAATGTATTTAAATTATGAGTAGTGCATTATAAGGTAAGGTTCAATTGCCTTTTCAGGTGCCTCTAAAGTCAGTTTACCCTTTTCAATAATTGGGGGGGGGGGGGGGTCATTACAAGGGCTTAAATGATAAGAAAACTGAAACACCTACCAATGCAACGATAATGAAAGTAAAAAGTCGAGTTTCAACGATAATTTCATATATTTGAATAAAAGGATACCTCTAAAGAAATTTGAAAACACAAAGTTACAATGGAAGACACAACACCATTGCTTATGACATAACCAAATACCCTTTTATAGTTTTTGTCATAAAAAGTCATTTGCCCCGTCACAAAAACTCATTAATTAAATCAGGAAGAATATACTTAGTCACTTTTATTATATATTGAACCCATGACTAAGAGTGAAATTGAATAATAAAGCCATTAATTTGCGTTCCATTTTGTCTTTTTATAAAACAATAACTCTATTAAAAAAGGAATAAGTTTTATACAGATATTTTTGATACAGATATCTTCTCCAAGCACGTTGAGAGTATATCTTCTCCAATACTGAAAAGCTCCTATACAAGAGAGACACACAAAAGCTGCGAAGCAGCTAAGGTTAAGGTGTGTTAACTAATTTTTTTATAATTTAAAAAACTTTTGTTTATTTTTCTTTTACTGGAGCTTTCCAAGGATACACACTCTCCCATACTACGGCAATACCGAAGTGAACCAGGCACTAGCATACCAACTTGCCATTTTATTACTACTTTATTATAGGTAACAAAGCTGACAGCGTAAATCCATACCTGAGCACATTGAATTATAAATTTATAATTGCTTGAAGTACAATGTTCCAGCTTTTGTCCCCTATACATTAATGATCTCAATCTTGAACAATCGTCACAAAATGGCTTCTTCTACCCAAGAAGAATTGCCTTTTCCAGTCATGTGATGTAAATTTCTGTTGACCCATAAATTAGACGGTGCAAAAGTGTATAACCACCATTTCATTAGCACGATGCATGCATATGACAGGCAAAGCGGCGAGTTCTATGAATATATGTATTCGAATAGAATATAGACCACAGGCGCACTTGTCTAATGGAATAAAAATATGTTTGAAATTAAGTGGAGTTTTGTGAAGAAGAAAATAGAGAATATAGTTTAGTTATTGATATGATAAATAATTAAAAATACTATATTTTAGTCTAAGTATGATGTCTGATATTGATTCCGATCGAGTTCAATTCTACAATATATTTTATGCAGTGGTTCTCAGTAGATGCTAGTGATATATAGCATATTTGGATCTATATTCCAGTGGGATAAACTTGCATATATTGAACATGAATATTAGAAGCTACTGACGGAAGCTTCTACGTCAAAACTAATTTGGACATGATTTTGGTAGAAGTGGATGCAAGTCCAAACACACGTGTAAATGGTTTGTGTAATTGTAAAGGGACTAGTGGACTACAATAGTAGAGTCTATAAAATTTTTAGTAGAGTAACAATGCGTACATAATATGGCTGACAATGACCTTATAATAAAGATATTATGATAGGAGCTAATTAAGGTGGATTGTGCAGGTCCAAAGCCTTTGTTAGACAATTTTGACTTGTTTAAGAGTATTATTATGCTCTCAATTTACTCTTGATCGAGATACAGTCCCTTGTTTCATGGTACATTTAATTCGCTTTGCAACTGGGATCACCTATATATATATATATATATATATATATATATATATATATATATATATATATATATATATATATATATATAATGACTTCAGCCCAATTTTTGTCATGAACTTTTAGGTTGGCATTACATTTTAGGTCAGGGTCAATCATTTGTATGGATTGGACTTGATTATCTAGTTCAAAAAACATGAACTTATAACTATTACAATGTTTTCATTTTTTTTTTATTAAATACTTTTACCCTTATTTTTATTAAGTAACTATCATGTTTTTCCACATTTTTTTCTTCTATTTAACATCCTGTGTTTCTCTGTAGAGTTAACTGCACCCTTCCATTTGCTATTCAACCTCTAATCTATCTCAGCTCCTTTTATTTTTTTATAGAGAGAAACAGGGTGCCTCTCATTTCCCTAATCTTTATTAAAGAAATGTCCTCTTTCTTTTTTCATCAGAGTCTAACTCAAAAAATTAAAAAAAGCCCAAAGGCTGCCCACTACTTAGGAAATGACACTACAGACCCTCCACGCACTATTCCTTAGCTCGAGTTCTATAAAAGGCCTCCATTGGGTTCGATTGTGTCAAAGCAACTTTCCACTTGCTTGCTAATTAGAAAATTACTACTAGTTCAACACTGTTTCAGCTTCTTAATTATTAGCCTCCCAAATATGGCTCAACACAAGTTCCTCTTGTGTTTGATTTTGCTTGCATTGATCATTTTCTGCCAAGGGTTGCACTCCATTGAGGGCAGGTATCTAAAGTCTGATCATGAAATCATCAAACATCAATACCAAATGCATAGTGGCATTTCAACCACAAATGTAGCGGCGCTTGTTGCTGACGTGTCTCCACCAACGCCACCCTCCGCGGCGGTTCCAGGTCGTGACAATGATAATTTTAGACCCACCGCACCGGGTCACAGCCCCGGAGTTGGACATGCCGCTCACAACTAAATTTAAATATAAATGCTACAAGATTAATTTAGTTATTGGATAATTAAGGTTGGAATTTCGCTATATATATATATGTATATGCGCTTCTTATTCAAGGAAAAGCTAGGGAGGGAAATACAAGACAAAAAAGGCAGTAGTGCGTAATATCTCTGCTGGGTATGTGGATTAATTAGTTTGAGATTATGATTGTGAAGCATGGTTCTAGATTTCAGACACACGCAGCTTATTATATATGAATGTTTTGGATTATGTACCCGACAAATGCAATAGTAATTTCCAATGTCTAATTTAGTACATACGTTTGGTTTAGTTGATTTTCAAAAAAAAAAAATTTTAAAAAATGATAGTTTCTTTTATAAGAAAGTTTTGACTCATTAACAATAAAATAAACCATATTATGATAATAAAATGTTAGACACTATTTTATTAATTTTTCTATTTTAACTCATTAAATGATTAGGGTTTTATGAATACCATAAATGTGGTGTAAAATTAGGATTTGAAGAATAACGAAGATAGAGAATAAAATTAGGGTAAAAAATAATAAAATAAGATGGAGAGTGCAATAATAAAGTTTAAAAAATAATAAAGATACACTAAAAATAGGATTTTTGTTATTTAATTTTATACTTAATAAAGTAGGAGGTGTAAATAGCAAAATCTAAAGATGTTCATTTTTGGACAAGTCTATTTAAAAACTTTATTACTTAAGTTAGGTTGGGATATTTAATTCACTATTTAATTCACTCATTTTGTTTTGACCCGTTGAGTAAGCTTTGCCGCAAGGCATATAGGTGCTTCAGTTCATTGGACTAACATTTTTTTTAAGCTTAATTATATATTTTATCATTTAACATTTCATCATTTCACAAATTTTGTCATTGACTTTTCTCTCTCACATTTTACCATTTTAATTTTCTACTTTCACTCAATTTATCCAACTGTTAATTAGTTCAACAACACTTATTATCATTAATTAATTGATGATGTGACAAATTAATAAATGACATGCCAATATTAAATGCCAACATGGAATTCTAATGCAAACATAATAATGTCCATGATGTTTTTTTTATTGGTAAATATTAGTTTTGTTAAAATATTAATTTTTGTTTAAAAGTAAAACTCAAGTATGTGTCATGCAATTAATTTATAACAATTCATAAATATTATTTAATCAATTAAGTTAAACTTCTTAATTAAAATCACTCTTTTAAGCACAAATAAAGGGACTTTGTATTTATTGCATGGAAAAACAATATAAGTAACCTAATCTTATTTAAATCAAATAATCAACTTGAAGTTATAAAGAAAAAATGAGGGAGAGATAGATCATGAGTTTGAATTTCTATCACTAGAAAAAATTAATAAATTAACAACTAATATTTATTGATAAAAAAATTGAATTCTTAATGTGATTTAAATAGTACTTTTTAAAAACAATATAATATTCTTTGACAATTTCTTGAACCCTAACCAATTAATTAACAGAGCATGCGGTCTGCGAGATATATAGGTAAACTACGAGTTCCCCAATCCGAGGAGCCATCCTTTCGGAAGATTCATTATCCCCACTAAAACTGGGTGGAGCAGTGACTTGAGCTTAATTGGTATCAACGACTTTGTCTTATGAAATGCTATATATGTTAATCGATTAACAAAATGACCGGCTGGGTGACAAATGTAAGTGGCAGTCACTGTGCAGCCAGCTAATTTGTTGCTTATCACTTGCCTGCCTACCATTGATACCTCTTCAGCACGGTTCATTTGATTAATTAACGCATGTTCATTATTGTCATCACTGACGCTAGCTCTGTGTTTGACAAGTTAGTCCAAGACTAATAGTTTATAAGCTAGTTTAATTAAAATAAGCTTGTTTGTTAATTACTATCAGATACGCAATGATACATTATACTCAATATACTTCTACATTTACTGATTTGCGATTGTTTAAGTCTTTACTGGTATCATCCCATATAGAGCAAAAGTTCTGTACATGTTCGTGCTAAAGCCGACTCAAATCACACAATAGTTCTATTCCTTAGTATGATCCTGAACATAAATAAATAAACTAAAATTTAAATTAAATTTAAAAAAATGAAAAATTATAAGTTTGAGTATATATCAACTCACAAGTTTGATAAATTTGAGTATATATAAATCCATTTGGTTTAACTTAACCCATTAATATTAGAGTTTAATGAAAATAGACTAATAGTATAAAGTGTAAAATACTTTTACATTATTTTTTAATTATAATTTACTATTTATATTACTTTTAAATAATTATCATAAAAATTAATAAATATATTACATATTATTAGTTATGATTGGATAAAATTATAAAAAAATTTACACTATTAATGTATAACTCTTTTTTATATTAAATTATGGCAAAATAAATTAGGTCAAAATAATATTGTAAGTTAATAATAATAATAATAATAATATATTGCTTATTAATTAACATAATTAATACGTGCAATTGAGCAAAGTTAGTCTTCTCGCAACCTACACACTAGGATGGTATAGTACGTTGACATTCTTTCTTTTTTAATTAGAATCTAAAGAAGTAAAGATTCCATGCCTGATATGATGAGTGAAGAAATTGCATATTCAAAGTAAAAAAGGAAATGCATATCATCATACCTAATAATGACTAAACTTGGTCAAACGTCGGCCCTCATGTAGACCATCCCTTTCGCTAGTAATTTTAAGTTTTATATTCTCTTAATATATAAAAGCTTTTGCTTGCAACAGAAGATGTTTTTCATACGTAACTACAGTGTGATTGATAGTAGTGATTGTGAGATAGGATTAATTGCCCCAAGTGATTGTTATTTTGAGAATTGACATTCATGGAAGTGAGTTGGATTAATTCATGATCAGCATGGGAGATTAAGCGAGCAGGGTTACTTGTATTGGTCTTATTAATGTACCTCTAGAATAAGTTTGATTAAAATTTTGGATCGAGTTATAACATAAATTAAAGCCCATTGTCAAGGATATTCTAAAGTAGCAAATATAGTCTGGTGGTTTGCTAGCTTCTTTCTAGCTAGTGTATATGTGTGTGTGTGTCTGTGGCTAGTGATCACCCAGCTATTAATTTACATCTAAGAAATGCCAGAAATGGGTTTTGTTTGGTCCTTTTGGACGGTGGTGCAGAAGAACAGGTACATATAGAAATGCAATCTCATGTCTCAACCACCAAATTTGTGATTCGGGCCTACCATGCGGTTTGGTTATTGATGCCAAATCTTGGTCTCTCACTTTCCAATCTACACGCATTTCCCAATCAAATAGACCATATTTTAATTAGTACTATCAAATCTTGTTGCAAGTGTAAAATAAATAGGAAAATGCTAGCTTTTGAATCTTTTCATTTCTTTACAGTTGCAGCAGCTCAATCATGCAACCCATTAGAACTCATAGCATTCCGTAAACAAATATATATTTGTGACCTTACAGACTTTCTAATTAAGATTTTAAATTGCAACCAGCCGTTGCAATTGCGATTCTTAACATTAATAGAAATTGTGGACAAATATAACTCATGTGATTGTAATTTCGGTTGCAATAAGCATAAAAACATGATGCTTGCGGTCAAAATTTGTAATCGCGGAATATTTTCTAAAACATTGAGAATATCCTATTGATAGATCACATAAGATTTTTCACTTGAAGAAGTTGTGAGGGAATTAAAAAAGATTTTGAGATTGAACAGAGGCCGTTCACAGTTCACTTATAGTATAATTAACGAACACAACTCTTTTAAGTGGAGAGAAGCAACAAGAGGATCCCATGTTTCTGCAGGGTCCATTTTGAATGGTGCGCGAGTAAACCAACTTTTCTTTATTGCTTTATATATATCGTAGCTCGCAAATTCGTACCAATCAATCTGTCAAAGAAGGAAAAAACAACAACTCTAGGACTTTGTCATAATCGCGCAACCATCAAATACTTAAAGTGTCGTAATATGGTGGGCTCAAAAGCAGCAAAAGAAAACAAATCCAACCACAGACACAAGAATTCAACGTATGGTTCGGTTTATATTATATGTTCATAAACAAATTAATAATAGCTATAGACGCTATATTAATAAATAGAAATAATAAGACGAAAAGTGTAAAAGTAATTATTCTATGTCAGAAAATGCACACAATGACACATTTAGGTTAGGTTTGACTAAGCCTTTTTTAGTTTAAAAGTTATTGTAAAGCAAAAAATTAAAATAAGAGTTTTAATTAAAAATGAAATAAAAGTTATTCGATAGTCTATTATTTTAATTAATTTTAAAAAATATTAGCAAGAGCGCAAAAAGAGAGATTGCTAGAGAGCAGGCTGGGAGAAAGACCAAGTGTAAGAAGAGAGAAAATATAATGGGGAAGCAAGTGAGACGAGATCATTTTAAAAAAAAATTTAACTAAATCCTTTTGTGTCCTAAATCCAATTAATGTTAACCAGTGTTTAAGGAGATAAAATATATTTAAGCCTTTAAAATATCTACAGTGTTACTGTTATCTCACTTGTTAATCCTTAATTTGTATATATACGCTCACAAACTACATCCTATGAAGATATTATAGAGATATTATATAATGCAATACAAATTTTCCTCTGCAATTACTTCATAAATGGCTTTGAAAAAGATGTGGAAGCTGTGACGCTCGATGTTGACGACAATTCGACAAATTCATCTTGAATCAAATTGGATGCACCAAATGATGGCTTGTCGAATTACGAGTCTCACGCAGCACAAGTGGACTTTGGTCCATTTTTTGTAGTAAAACCAATAACATAACACAGCAATCTCAAAATACTTTTTAAAAGAATTTTTCAATTATTTAGTATAGTCATGATATTAATGAAAATAAAACTACATCAGTAACTTTGAGTATTTATCACTAGTATCTTAACTTGTGTACGAATTGAATCTTAAGAATTTTAAAAATAAAATATTTGAATCAAAACTTTTTACTTTTAATATTAAATATTATACTTTGTATCAAGTATATATATTTTTCTCTGTTATTTAACAATGCACTAATGGCAGGTTCATTTTTTATAATATTATTTAGTAAAATATTTTTATTTGATAAGTTTTTTGATATTATATTAATTCCAAATATTTTAAAAGACTTGTCAAGAACAATAATTTTTTTAGTAATAATTCCAATTAGTCCTAATATTGTTTCTACGAATTATTAAGTAAGAAATTGCTTAAATTTAAATATTTAAACATTAAATATTTTTTTCCAATATATTAATAACAAAAAGCTTCAAAATATCATATAAAATATTAGAATAATGATTATTTTGATTTTGAGATACAATATTTTTTTATACTGATTCAATATGTGAGACTTCCTTAATAGATTATATATATGAAATTATAAAACCTACTTGATGTTTAAACCCAAAAGAAACATAAACATGATAAAAATTACATGATAAAAATCACATGAAAAGTGAATACAACAAACAAATAAAAAAATTTAAAAAAATCATATTCATTTTGAAGTATTCTTGAGATTCATTTTTATAACTTTGTAAATCATATTTATGATCCCTTTTGTTTCAACATCAGTCAAATTTTATAATTTTCATGTAAGTCTAATGAAATAAATTTTTCATTTGGAATCAACAAAATAAGAATTTAAAATTGTGTATCAAAATAAAAAAATCAGTATTTGAAAAGGACTATTTTGACTCAACTTAAAAATATAAAGAACTAATTAAACTTTTTAAAAAATAAAATATCAAATTAAATATAGTTAAAAGTATAAAGAAATAAAAATAAATTTTATCCTTAAAATTTTGTTTTAAAAAAGTATTGAAGTAAACCTTTGTGCTCATGTACAGTTATACAGGCATTCCACGTATATACTTGATCTTGATGAAGCAAGACCATAATTAACGGTGGTCATTAGGATGAAAACATTATAAATACCTGAATATTCCTGAGCTTGTCATCATATCATTTCAATTCGCATTAGCCTCACTAACCAAAAAGCCCCTCCATTACTTTCTTGCTTCAATTCTCTAATAATCTGATCATGGATGAGTTTCAGACTATGCACAAATATTTTACTATTTTTGTTGCACTATTTGCCTGCCATGGTTCTCTTTTCGCTCATGGGAGGCAGATAAAACCATTGAATCAACATTCCTCGCTAAACACAAACCCTATACTTGCTCCACTAAGCAGAACCAGCATTAAAGTAATTGAAGCACCAATTGTCCCAAAATTCAAATTTTCTGATGTCGACTCTGGAGATTCAGGTGCAGACCATGCAAATGCCTTTCGACCCACAACACCAGGAAACAGTCCTGGTGTTGGTCACAAAAAATTTGAAGAAGATAAAGTTATGAAAGTGATGGGGGCATTAGTTCATAGTCCAGATGTTAAAACTTCCGTGGCCGAAGGATCATTTGAAAACGATTTCAAACCCACAGACCCAGGTCACAGCCCTGGTGTTGGCCATCCTCGTCAAAACAAGAGGAATTAATTAGTAAGGTGTGCGCATTATCAACAATTAATTAGTTGTGTTATTTTTCGGTTGTGCAACTTAGTTCTACGTTAATTATGTAAATTAGTAATTAAGAATTTGCATAGGTCTTGTAGACTTCCTTGGCATGTCTTTACGTGTAAGATAATGATTTCCTCAGTTTCTTTTGTTCTGCACCAGACCATGCATGCCGCATGTGTTTGGCTTCAAAGTTTGTGTAATGTTAATTGCAAAATAAAAACGGTGACGTTGTTTATATAAATTAATGGATTTATCCGGCTTGACGACTTATTATCTTCTTAGTTTTGATATATAATTATCTTTTTGAGGCGTATTAATTACATGACTGTATATAAAAAAAAAATTACATGACTGTAAGCTAGGAAGCTTGAATGAGTGTAAAATTAAAATAAAATTACAAGGGGCTCTTGAAAATCCAAAGTAATATAATAAAGATTACGGTAATTATATAATCGGAGATCATCTAATATAAATGATTTTATCAAATTAAAATTTGAAGAATAACATGCATAGTCTATAATAAGGATAAAAAGGTCAATATTATTTGATTTTGGTTTCTAGTTTTCTTTTTACCTATTTTACCCTTTAACTGCATATTATAATTGCTTTTACTTTTTCATTTTTATTTAATCTTTATTTTATCTTCTTATAGCTTTCCATACATCTCTATAATTACTCAAAAGAGATAAAATTAGAGAGTGATTCCTTTCTTCCACTTGTAAGGGTGAAAATAGAAGACATTTAAAAGTTAAAGATGCGCATAGTTTCAGGATGTGTTTGGAATAATTACTTATGAAAAACTTTATCCAAATACTCTGAGATTATCAACATGCATTTCTACGTTAATCTCAAACCAAAAATTAACGAAGTGCGCATAGATTAAGAAGGAGAAAGGTGTGGCTGTGTGAGGAAGTGGATAATTTTGTTGATCCAAGCCAGGGTCTCGGATCGAACGCTCTTGCGCAAGTACTCCTCTCCCATCATATCCAACACCAACTGAACGGGCAAGAAAATTGAAGGGAAAAGCTGTATTATATATATTCAATCTGAATGAATGTTATTTACATCAGATAAAATAGATCGAAGCACTGATTTGGTGGGAATAGTCCTCCAACCAAAACATTTCCTTAAATGAAACAGCAAGGTTGGTTAATGGATATTTGATTGGGTTGTTTTCTATTTTTATTTTCACTAAAAATATAGAAAATAATGATAAAAATGTATTTAGTTGAATTTCTGTTTTCATTTTCAGTAAAAATATTTTTTCAAACAAATCAAAAACTGAAAATAATATAAAATTTCATTTTTTAGTTAAGATTAGGAATTTCATTTTAGGTGAAATGAGAATACTGTGATAAAAAAATATAATTTTAAGTAAATCTAAAAATACATTTTTGTTTGAAAATATATTTTCAGGATTTTTATTTTTAAAAATAAAAAATAAGAAGTCAAACTAAATATATTTTCAGAATTTCAATCTTTTGAAAATAAAAATAAAAAATGAAAATGCACCTAGATCATCAGATGCCATGTTACCAGCTCTCTTTGTGAATTGCAGCTCACATGTTGAGAAGTATGGCATTTTGGATCTGCAGTCTTCTAACAGACTTCGAAAATAATTGCGAGGAGAAGCACCAGTATTTTGATTCCAGGCCTTATATATCTGTAGGTTGTCCCGTTTCAAAAATCACACTTTGGAAGTCCATTTGAGACGCAACATATGCAGAGCCCATCCGAAACAAAGAACTTCAGCAACAATTGCAGGTTGATAGAGAGTGGGTAAACAATCAGTAGCTGCAGCCAATACATTGTCTGATGAGTCCCCAAAGACCACCCCAAAACCATTTCCATTCTTATCTTTCAAATAAGCATCAAAGTTTCCTTTTATGCACTGATCAGGTGGAGGAAATCAAAATTAAGCCCAATAATTTAATAAAAATAAAATAATTAGGATGAAATCAAAAACAATGATTCAGTGGTCAATAATCGGGAAAGAGATCAAAGTGGTGGAATTTGGAAAGAACATTTAGGATTTATCTAAAACAAAAGGTTACAGCTTTGATCAATTCAAAAGGCACCCGGAGTTAAAAGAATGAAGAAGAATCAAGTGTGGCGTGTGCGTATATATAAAAAGATAAGAAATTAGAAACGTGGTCAATTATCTAAAATGTTTAGGTTTTGAATTTTTTGTAAAAGTTCTTAAGTTTTTGATGATCTAATAAGCATGAAAACTAATAAATTGATTACATTCAGGGGTAAATTAGTCAATATTCAAAGACATTTGCAAGTAGCAATTAAGCATGAGAGACCATAATCAATAAATAAAAATGAAACAATTAAAATTTAGTAAATTTGATCATCATCTATACTCCACCATAAACACAATCAGAGGCCCCTCCAACTTAATCTCAATTCCTAAACCCATGATAATCAATCTAGGCTTCTCCTTATAATAATTGAGCTTCATAATGAAGTAAACAAATTAAACAAAAAAAAAACAACAACAAAAAGAATCATAACCACGACAAAAAAAAAAAAGCGCAACAAAATATGAAATTGAATCCATCCACCCTATGAACAAAAAAAAGGCTAATAAAAAAACAAAGCTTTCTCTAGTTGTTTGTACAGTTGAAGAAGGGATCAAAATAATGACCAACATTTGCATCCAAAAATAGGAAAAGGAAATGAACCCACTTGTTTTCTCTTTGAGTATCACGCTGTAACGTTGGTTAGTAGAGAATTATATGTGGTTACAGGGCCTTTTGATGGATTTATTGGGAGAGAGGATTTTTACTTAGTTTGGGGGCTTCATCATACTTTATGTTAAGGGTAGGTACTCCTTGTACTCACTATCCTCTTTTTTAATAACTTTTGTTTGCTGACAAAAAAAATGTTGTAACGTTGGTTTCACACAATGGTGTGAAATCATTTTGTACTTCATGTTGTTGAACTCTTTTTTGCAGAAAAAGACGGTTCTTTTGTTTATTTTTCTTTCTCTACTAATTGCATCCACATTCCACAGAGTCCTTCATGTTTTTGTGTCTGCTGAAATTATATCATTTAAAAAACATAGTATAAATTAAATTAGACCACTAATAACTTCATTCATGTTTTCTGTTTATATATATATATGGAAAAGACAATAAATCATCGTTTAGTTCGATTGGCTAGCAAAATAATAGACATTAATCCGACGGTAAAAAAATGGCAGGCATTTATATATTACTTTATTTGAA
Source organism: Glycine max (assembly GCF_000004515.6). Lineage (NCBI taxonomy): Eukaryota > Viridiplantae > Streptophyta > Magnoliopsida > Fabales > Fabaceae > Glycine > Glycine max. Next base: position 53,149,911 of record NC_016088.4, on the reverse strand, counting down.
AAGTGTACAAACTAAAAAATTACAATATTTATTTTCATGGTCATTATTTGGTAACTATTGTGTACATGCAATATCCTCAATTAATATTATTAGGAAGTGTAAATCTCGAGTGCTTGCATTTATATATTTTCATGGTATCATTTGAAAGGCTACCCACTTGAACTCAATCATGTTTCCAAAAACCATTTCTTTAGGAGTTTAATTTTTAAATGTTGTTAGCATAAAATATTTTATATATATACGAGGAGGAATCGACTTTTTCCAAAGAATAATTATTTTAGAATTATTTCTCATTTTTATTATTTATTTTCTTGAGGTTTAATAGTTAAAATTAATTATTTATTATAATCATTAGATTTTAAAAAAATCAACGGTAAAAATAAAAAAAATAAAAAATCTAAAAGAATTACTTTAAAAATAAGTGAATACTCTCTTTATCTATCTAACTCTATATATATAGGTTTGCCATTGACTTACGAGAGAAAGAGAGCAGAATTGCGGAAACATTTATAAAAATAGCCGAACTTATATATGTATTGTATTATTTCTCACTCATTTTTATTTACTTAATATTATTTTTTTTATTTCTCTTCAATCAAACATCTTTAATTTTTACTTTATTTGTTTACCTTTTTTGTGTTCATCCATTATATTATTTCTTTCTATTCTATAAAACTGAGCATATAAAGTATTTGTTTTTTATTCAATATACTTTCTCATAGAAAGATTTATATGAATATCTTATAAATTTATGGGAACGGGTTCTCTCTAGTAGCACTTCACTTTTACCGGATGAATGAGATCCTGAACCCTTAAATAAATTTTGTTAATAACTTATGTTTTATTATAAAGTGAAAGTTTTTCAAAATAAATAATGAGATTATTATACTTAGCAATCGTTCTTTTTCTTTTATAGGTTAGATTCAGTTAATAAAATAAGATGGGTGAGATCGAGTTGTTATAAATTTTTGAATACGTATTTTTTATTCTTATATATAAAAAAACACTATAGGTTACATCAAATTTATGGGTTATTGTGGTAATTTTGACCAGCCGCAAAATTGAGACTGGATCCTGTTTGGCCTATGGTGTAAGCTAGATTCCTTATTGATTGGTTTAAATATTGTTCTGATCGTTTAATTTATTGCATAGCTCTTAACAACTTCATCCGCGCTTCAAAAAAGGGCGGCTATGTTTCCAAGGACAAAAGGATTCGAAAGAACGACAATTTGCAGGAGCTCACAAGTGTCAAGCTTCACACCATGTGCATTTCTGTTCTTTAGACAGTCTCAGCATAGTTGCGGTTGAGACACAATGCAACTTTGTATCACAAACAAACCTTCCTTTGCAGTTATATTTAACTGCGCAGATTCTGCTGCTGTCCATATATTATTAATTTTGTACTTGATTTTTAAGCTTAAACTGAAACGAGGCCCTAGAGAACAAAAGACATCTTCTCTGTACAATGGCAGAGAATAAATATAATTATATATAATTGTTGGGGGAATTTCGGTACCTCCCTATGCGGTAGACACGCGACACTATTCAGCGATCTCTCGCAAACAACGAAATTTCCAAAGACCTATACTGACATTCCAATATCCAAGTCAATAAATATGTGAGATGAGTAATAAAGCTTTATAAATGTATCCATAGGCATAAAATGTCTTATATAATGACAAAATAACATAAAAAATAGTTTAGTGTATATTTAGTTTATAATTAAAATATTGTAATCCACATTTCAATGTAACTTTAATCGATAAAAAATAAAATAAATATAAAAATAAAAATCATGATCCATTGACAAAATTATTTTTGTCTCCCTAATTTTGTACTGCAGATCAAATATATTCTTAGTAATTACTGTGAGTTACAAACTACGTGACAGGACTAGGATGGGTCCAGGACAATAACCAATACCCTAATTAAGAAATTTTCTTCAGTTTTACAACTAAATATAAACTCTCGAAATCTTAAAGTGTTTGTAAATCTATTCTTTTAACGTATTAACTATAAAGCAAAATAATGTGCCTATAAAAAGAGAGAGAGGCTTATTTATTTTTTATCCACCTATAGTGTGTTATGTATCATACATGCACTACTGGTACATATAGACGTCAAACTCGCTGGAATTTCATCCTGATGGGTCCAGATTGCAAAATAGCTAGAGCAAAATTTACTGTAGAACCAAATCTAGCTGATAGGTGATTATAGCTAGGTAGACTCTAGATACATATGTTTCTCCTGATCTTGAAATAAATGAACCACAAGGCATGCAGTTAATCACTTACAGTAAACGCTAACGTAAAGAATGGTGCATATTTGTTATTCTTCATATATTACCTGGCCATTCTATAGTGTAAGCACAAATAATGGTCGAACATATGCTTTTTTTGTTAAAATGTCTACTCTCCATTAAACATATATCAACCTTATAGATACAAAATCCCTTTCCACTTCTCCCTGTCAGCAGAAAAGAAATAAGCAAATGGAATCGGCATTTTAAACTTGAAGGTATTTCTGATCTCTCCCAAGAAACGTCCATGGTGTACTTAATTACCTTTTACTCTTAACTTTGCTTTAAACATTAAAAGTTGTAAAAGTTGCATGAGCAGAAAAACTTGTGGCCCATAACTCCTTTCCTTTTACCCAACAACCAAGTTACTTCACTTTTTGGTGTTGTTTATTCGTTCTTTTCCCCCAGACTATTATTTATTTACAGTTGAAGTCACGAATATGTATGGCAATGGAATCTTCCCTAGTTTGATTCTTGGCTCTTCATTTTTTTTTAGTCTTCCCTCAGTGTTTGGAGCACATGCTTTCCCCTTTTCATGGCCTATAAATATTAAATGCCACTGAAGTAGTGTTCATTCATATATCAATCTTCTCCTGCAATTTCTTCTCCCCAAACACCACCTTCTTTAGCCTTCAATATTCTTTACTTTCTCATCCTCCCCATTTGAACCTTTGAGTTTAACCATGGCACATTTCACTCGCACTTGCTTGCTTTTGGTGCTATTGTTCCTATCATGTGAACTACTTTGCATAGAAGGAAGGGGTTTGAAAGCAACCACTAAGTCACCAAAATCCGTCTCCGTCAGGGCAATGAGCACCACAAAAGGTGCTGTTGCAAAACCTAGCCAGTTAGAGACTATTGCTAAAAGTTTGAATGGATTTGTTGAAGCTTTTCGACCCACAACTCCCGGCCATAGCCCTGGTGTTGGCCATTCTGTTAACAACTAATCAATAAGTAACATGCAAATGCAAGTGCTCTTAATTATATCTGTGTTGCTATCCTTATTATAATGCTATTTCATTTCAATGTTAGTGTTAGGAATATTTTGTGGTCGCGGCAATCCATATATCTGTTTTAAGTTTAGGTTCTTATTATGCATGCGTGTATTAGCACAGTTTGTAATAAGCTTTCTGTCAAGTGGGACTCATAAAAATATTTGTGTTTCTCCATGCAGCTGCTGAAGAAGATCCAAATTGATAATAACATGTGATTCTTAATTATGTTCCACAAAAACATCACGTCTTTCTAGCTTTTTATATATCTCTTTCGATATCTAGCTTTTATTTATTCGCTTTGTGCAAATAATTAGTACGATTGTATTCTTTGAAAATTCTCAAGTTCAATCTTCTAATACATATTCATTGGTTGACAAATATGAAAGAAAAAAAAATGTTGGAACCATTTAATCTCCCTTATTAATCTAGAATAACCACGACACTTTTTTTTCTAATGAAAAGTAACCGCTGAATTTAGGGTGCTTTGGTAAAATATTGGGAAGATAGAATAGATGGGAGGAGCAAAACATGATACTCGAAAATAATTAACCAAAACAACTTCAACGAAAAGTGCAAAACCTAGCAATATCACATATGTGCTTTGCTTGGCAAGCAAGGCTGGAATTCAATATTTTTCAAGAACTGAAATAAATAAAAAAACAAAAAAAAACTATTTGATGTAATTAATAAATAGGTGCATGTAACAATTCAGACCAGTCGTTAAATACTCAAAGACATTGATTCAAAGTTTACTAGTGCAACAGTGGTCAAATAGTGATTGAAATAATTATAATTAAATACCTAATTTTAATATTATATACTAAGTAAATCACACTATAAAAAAGTCATAAATTAACAAAAAATAATGTTACACATTAGACTTGCGTTTGTTGGTATAATCTTTTATTTAATCGAAATTAAACTGGCATGGTAATGTATAATGAGTTTTTTGTATTAATGATATGAGGCATTATATTTTTAAATAATTAATTAGTATAATATGCCTACAAATGATAATAATTTAACTTTTATTCAATGCTTAACATTTTTCATTAGTATATAATATTTTTTGTCATATAAAAAATAATATGAAATTGTAAGAAGCAATAATTATAAATAAAATATTAAATTATCATATAAAAACTATCATAATATATGTTTTACATATATAATAAAATAATATGTTGCATTATTACAATTCAATCGTGAATCTTAATTAATTTGTAACTTAACATTGATTTTAATTCTCAAAAATATTTTTGGTTAAACTAAAAATATTACATAAATTAAAAGGGAAAACAACCAGTTTAAATCTACACCCCATCACTGGTTCTCACAACTTCCTAACTATTGTTAGTTTTTGTTTGATTAGCATTAGCTAGTTAATTTTTGAAGTGTGCCAGACACCGGCCTACTCCCCTTTTTCAAACAATGCTAGGTAGTTAGTCTCCCCACCACCTCTACTAGTATAATTTTTTATTGGAAAAGTATATTATTTTGCATAAGCTGCTGATTGATATTGTATCATCTACCTAGCTAGGTTAGGTTACTGTAAGAATATGCCAGACAGCTGCTAGCTTGTAAGTTCCAATTCATCAACAGAAAAGTTGGCTAGGCAATATATATGTCTCAATTTTACATTCTAACTTTCAAGTGTAATTAGTTGTAAACTTGTTTATATATCTTCAGCTACTAACGGACAGAAATAATTTAGAGGAGGCAAAGGATGATGAGCTGGCTCTACTAAACCCAAATTTCAGATGACGTACGTGAAGAAAAAAGAGAATACTAAGACGAAAGACTGATGAGAGTTGACATGGGACCTATCATCCTATTTTGGTTTGCTGACAATCAACTGTCTCCTTTCTTTTCCTCACAGCAATTTAGAAGTAGTTAGTGTTGATGTTGATATATAGAATGTCTTAATTAAATTAGGAAGTGTTTAAATATTATTATTATTATAAATAATAATATTTTTGAGGTTGTGCAATCAAGTGGTGAACAGTCTAAATTTTTTATGTTTCTCATAGAAATGATATGAAATAAATCATGAATACAAATAAAATTAGTATTTTCTTCTTAATATGATTTATTTTATATCTAAATTAAGAACTATTATCATGTATATTAATCGTTATTAATGAGTTGAATTTTGTTAATTTCACTTTTTTTAACTTAAGATGCATATTATTCTCTTGTTTGATATTTCAAACCCAATAAGTTTTTATGTTAATCAATTAAAATTGGTATTTTATCTTATTTTTTTTAAAATAAAAGTTTGCACTACATGGTTACACATATAAGAAATATTAATAGTATACACTTTAATTCACTTTCTAAATACATTATTTCTATTTGTAGTGTTATTAATATATTTTCTAACTTAATAATCTTTAACCAATAACAGAGGGACTATATGAGAGAATCTATTGCTAACACTCTTCTTATTCCACGTATTATTGGGAAGAAACTCTGTTTTAATTAAAAATAATAATGTAAAAATGCATAAAAATGTATTTAAATTTTATCCTTTAATCTAAAATATTTTCATTTAATAATGCATGTGATTCTAAAAACAATTATCATAATCCAGTCAGAGGGCAACAACGATCATTTGTCATTTATTTATGTTATTTAAAAAAAAATTGTTGTATTTCTTCTTTACTTTTTTTTAAAGAAAATGTTAATCGGTATTTTAAGGACAACTAGTTAAAGAATACAAAATGAAAAGTTTTTATTATAAAATGTAATGATATACTTTTTTGTGATTTTCATATAAGTCTAACGATAAAATTTATTGCTTCATAACCAAGGATTAGCAAGACTTTGTTTAATTCATTTGGGTACTGTACCACATTTAGAGCCTCGGTCATTGCAATTTTAGTTTTGCCAGATGGGAAGGAGTAGCCGAGGACAAACAAGGAACATTTTCTGATGTTAGCCAAAATAAATGGTTGGTCGCTGATTACTTTGTTTTATACTACTATATAGTATGAACATACAATCCAAGAAATAATATTAACCTGGGGTAGTGAACACCAAATCCCACGCAAAAAGGGCAAACTAATGACTTTGAGAACAGAATGGCTATAGTGGAATGGCGCATGCGGACGCAGGCAGCGTCAACAGTGACCTTTCAAAAAGAATTCTAATGTTTAGAAACAACCCTTGAGTGGTATGATGGGAAAAAGTTACTGCTTTTGTCTACGTCGAACAAATATAATTAATATGCTACTTGCACGATAAACTATACTGATCATAAAGCAAATATCCTTATTTGATATACACATTTTTTAATCTTTTTTTCCTTAAACTAATTCTAAAAATTACCCCATTACAACAGTTATTAACAGTTATTTACTTCACTTGACCCTAATTAATTAAAAACGTAGATAGGTACGGCAGGGAATGCCTGTTTTCAAATAATAATAATAACACCTCTAGTCTTTTATAGAAGAAATGAACGAGTGTATTTTTATCCTAATTATAAGAAATACATATTCAATTTTAAATGTACTACGGTCATGGGAGGCTTGAGTTTTGTTGTGGGTGCTTTCTTGAATGTAAAAGGGGTACAAACTAATTAAGAGATCTTAATTTGATTAATCCTTGATCTAAACGTACTCTTAATTTATAATGAAGCTGCTCTCTCTTTTTGGTTTTGTATTTTTGTGTCGGCAAATAAAAGTGCATAAAACATATGATACAAGGGGTACCTCAGCCCTTTTACAAAATATATAGAACCTGGCATCTCTTTTTCTAAATAATTAACAACAGTCCTACAAAATACCATAAATTCTACTATCATTTTCTTACCCAACTAAACCTACTGCTGTTTTACATGCAGCATATATACAAGTATATCCATGTAGCCTATAATCCTTTTAGGCATTAATTTAATTTCCTATGGTTGAGTCTATCCTTTACAGAATGGCCATTATCTGCCGTCATAGTAGGTCCGTTGATCCAACCACGTAATCTTGTGTGTGCAATTTTTTCTCCTCTATCATTAATTTTCTGTTGTGATATCTTTAATTACTGCACATTGAAAATTCAGTTTTCTGCGTAATTGTGTTTTATCTATTTTTATGCAATTTTGGTTTGTGCGTTTTTTCTACTATTCATGTTTGCTGTTCTTTTGGTTTGACTGGGTGTAGGTAATTTGTGTCTTCCTAATTCGTTTTGGACCAACAGCTATTTCAAAACCGTAAAAACTATGTGTTAATATGCAAAGACTATTTTAAAACAATAAAAACTACTTAATACAAAAGAATATTTTAACACAATGAAAGACTCGAGGGAGTAATAAAAACTACAATAATAGTAAGTTAATTTTTTGTGACATTTTTTATGTAAGAAATGTGTAACCAAAGAGTCCATTTACTATAAACATTTTTATTCATTTCCAAAAAAAAATAAAAAATTGTAACTAGGGGTCCATTCACTATAACCATGCACTTATTTTCTTCTAATTTGCATATTTATCTTTTAATTTATATTTTAAAATTTTAATTAAGTTAAATAAAAAGAGAGACGCTTATGCAATATATTGAGATACTAAATCACTAGTTATACTTTATTCTTCTTTAAGACATGATTTGACTGTTATTTACAATGATGATATTTTTTATATATTTTAATTTATATTTATATTTTTTAAATTGATCTAAATTTAAAAAAAAAAAAAAACAGAATACCAAATAAAAGATGACCGTACCCGATAGAGAGACAGGAAGAACAATACGAGCAGACAAAAGCAAACAAGATACCACAACCTTTATTTTACTCGAGAGGTTGGGCTTAAACAGTTAATACACGCCATTCGCTTTAGTTCATAGGATGTCTCCGTGGAATCTTTCCCAACGATCGGGAGTGAAAGACATCACGTGCACTGGTCCAAAATCGTACAATTAAATGAAGTATTGTATATCACTCCTATTATTTTATCTCTTTTTTCATAACATATATCTCATGTGTCATCTACAAAAGGCAACCTTACTTAATCAAGCAGGACTATTGTAAATATTAAATTTTAATATTTAATGTAGCTGCATAAGTAAAACTCAAACTCCTCTTAATATTATTGATTAAACTAAAATAATGTGGGTGAATGGTTTATTTTACATCTTTTCATTACATTTATCATTATATATCGCACATTTTGATTTTTTTTTTCTTCAGTTCCTCTTTATTATATAAAAATTTATCTAAACTAGTCGTGTAAATACAACTTCTCTAATTAAATTATATCCAACTTTGTTTTAATTAACTGATATAAATATCTAGGCAGATGCAAGAGCTTTCAGCATCAGCTTACTACATACCTTCCTCTTCCCCTCTATTAATATTGGAGGTAGCTAGGCACGCCCTTATCCATTTCTCTTGTATATTCATTTATATCATTCTCTTTTCGAATTAATCACATTTATATTGCTCATGGAAAACATATACCTCCGAATTGTCTGCGTTCTCCTCTTGTTTTTTATCTTACACCACCAAGATCTCTATGTTGAAGGGAAGAGGCATTTGAGGCCTCGGTTGAACAAACGGTGCACGAAAGATGGTGAAAATTTCAGCAATGTTGTGGCTCATGGTGTTGGTGATCGTGAAAGCAGGGCCACCACTGATGATGCTGCACACCAAGGAAGAAAAGGGCGAGTAGAATTTGAGGAGAAAGATTTTAGGCCAACTTCCCCTGGTCATAGTCCAGGTGTTGGTCACTCCATCAACAATTAATTAATTGTCGAGGCCCAAATTTCCTGAGGTCAAATTAAAATGCTTATATTGTACTACTATTTAATGATGTGGTGCAACATGAAGCGTTGTGAATGAGTGTAAATATTCATTTTGACTACAGTAAATTCCAGTGCCCTAAACTCATATACACGGACATACACGAATACACTGTATTTATAGCTGATGAACTTATATATAAGCTTAAGAAATCGGAGTGAGAGAGGAAAAAAATGCATGGTTAGATTAGCTTGGGAAATGTAGTCCTTCTTTTACATCTGTATCTAAATATCTCACGCTTGATTTCATTTCAATGTTAACCTGTTTGTGTTCGGTGTGCCACTTCTCTCTGGTTAATTTTCTGGATACAAATACAAATTGATATGTTAGTAAGCATTTGTTGCCTTTTTGCTATGGATTGAAATCACACATATATATCCTTGATCCACACCTTGTCTCTATCAACGGGATTGGGTCTAGATGTTTTTGCTTATAATTGGGCACAGGGACAAGAAAGGTGATATACTAATTAACCAAGAATTAATAGATTATTTGGTTCCTTCTACTTCTAGCATGTGGTGTGTAAATTTGAAGAAATAGTGAATATTTTAACCAAATTAATGATTATTTTCTTTGAGCATTTTATTAAAAGATAAAAAAATAAGTAATTTTCACACAATTTTATAAAATTCGAAATTCGAAAAGAAATGTCGTTTGCTTCTTAAATAGAGTTGTGCATGGATGTGAAAGGTTGCGTGGAAGGTTGTATAGAGTGCAATGCAATTGGCAATTGAACAAGCTGATTCTTCTTTCTACAGATGTTTCTGGAACATTCCCTGTCCCATCTAATGTTGCAGCATTAATTTGCGTGGAGGGTTACACTTGAGTACTTGACAGGATACAAACTAAATTCAACTTCAGGAAGCAAAACATCATGTTAATAATGGACCAAGACTACTCTTTTCCCATTTTGTAATTTGGAGGATGAAACTACTTCCCATTTAATGTTCTCATTGTAGGTTCTCATCTTTGGTTTGGATCAGTTGCTGCTATAATTGGATTGGATCCAAGTGGCTTTACCTTTGGATTCCAAGTGTCGTTCATTTTCTACTACACAATTGTGGGCTCTACGGGAAGAAAGTTACGAAAGCTTAGTTGTTTATTTGGTTTGCCTCAATTTCGTCCTTAATTATGGCTACATAGAAATTGTGTCATTTTCAAAAGTGAGGAGCCTAACAGTGAACTTGTGTTTGATCTGATTAAATTTAGAGCTTGGTCATGGTTTCTCCTTTGCCTTCTATGAATGGTCGACTAATCCCTTTGGAGAACTTGAAGTGGCTGTAGCTGTGTGATCTGTTATATAGGTTGCAGAAACTGATGTATGTTTTGTGTTCTGCATGCTGCAACTGATCTGTAGGCAGCATGTTTAATAAAATTTTATTTGGCTGATAAAAAAATGAACATCAGCAAGAATAAAATAAAAGCTAAGAAGAAATTTCACAAGGGACAAAAGAGGAATGGCTAGTAATTCTCTATTTAACACTCTTTTTAAAATTCTTATGTGATTTGATAAAATTTATTAAAAATTATTCATTTTTGTGGATTTCAATTATAAAATTTCACGAGGAACAAAAGATGAATGCTAGTAATAAAATTTTATATCCTAATTTAAATAAAATTAATGTTTTTTAATAAATTTTAGTCAACTACAAAAAATATTTGAAAGAAAATGTTGTTAGTATTTTCTAATGACAAAAACAACCAAAGTAAAATTACATATGTACTGTTGTAGAAGATTATAAACTATCAAAATCAACAACTCTATTCATGAATTTTTTTTTATGTTATAAATTGGCGCTGCAATTGCATCAGAATGACGGATCATATGCCCACTTAATCGTGTGATGGCTACGTTCTTATTATACACCAGAAGCTGAAGTTGGAATATGTTGATCAAGGATTATCTTTTAACCAATAGTGACAACTAGGAAGTTACTATCATAACACTAAAGATTCCATTTTTGTTCACCGGTACTTTTTGTAACATTCTTCTACTTTGCTTTTGTTATATTTTTTTTCCCTAAGATACACTCAAATCTTATTGATATGAATTAAAATAATATTTTGGGGGTGTGGAACGACTATACAATCTATCACTAGCTCCTTACATATTTATAACTTGGATCTTCATAAATATATACTCACTTTCTTTTCCATTTAATATTCCTCATATCTATCTTTCCTTCTTTCTTATCACATTTTTTCTACCTTTTTCTTTTCTCAGTTTTTCTCTTCTTTGATCTTTCCACATTCACGCAATAATTTCTTAAATAATTAGGTTTGATGAACATGAGAGGCTAATGCAAGTGATGAATTGAGGATGAGACACGAGAGACCACAACCTAGGGTAGTAATACAAGTGGTGTGCTAGATATATACCATTCATCCTCCTTGTGCATATTAGACCTAATGGCGGTTATGGTAGTTTAAGCTGAAACCAAACACCTGTAGAATCTGACCCCACAAATGAGACTTTTTAACAACCAACAACATAAACACACTAATTCAAACGGAAAGAATGCTGTCCAAAGTGCTAGGACAGCTGTTTGTAGATTTCTCAAAAACAGTTTTCTTTTCTATCTTTTAGGGTTTGGTTGTACATGGGGACAAACACTCGTTCTTCAGCTAATAAAAGTTGCAAGTTGTGGCATGCGTTGTGTACGGCATATAGTTTGATTAAATATTCACTTATAAAGGCACACATACACAAACACACACTTTCTCTCCCTTAAAAAGTTCATTTTCGCTTTAGCACTTGTTGGACTTACTGACTAATATTTAAGCAACGATGTCAGTACTAGTCTGAATTTTATTGATTACTTTATAAGATTCTTGAGGCACTGAGCATATATATATATATATATATATATATATATATATATATATATATATATATATATATATATATGTGTGTGTGTGTGTCTAAGGGTCTTGCTGTTTAAGTAGTAGTACATCTAGTTTTTCCTGACTTTCAAAAGTATGGAAGGGTGAGAGCTGAGAGTGCTCATGGTCACGATAAATTAATTAAATAATAAGGTTTTCAACCGGATCTTAACGAAATTCTAGGAATGCCTAAATAATGTTTCCTACGTCCTAGCTAGGTAGATGGCTAGAATTTTGTTCACAGATCATACTATTTGTAGTCTTTTCTTCACAAGGTGCATGGTGAATCAAAACTTGAATTGTGTCTGTATACATTCTCTATTTCCATTTCATTATTTTAATTAAGTATCCAAAAATATGCACTGAATCCTTTTGGAGCGTGTTTATATAACATATCAATATCTATATTATCGAAGCAATACGTAATCGCAATTGCACAAACTAGTTATAGCTAGCTAAATTCTGTAATCTATAGCCTTAAAAAAGCTAAAATGATACCACAAAATAGTGCTTCTTCTCATTGAAAAACGAAGGAATGAATATTCTTAACTCCTTAAGTAGACGAATTGTCAAGTGTAAATAGAGTCTAATTTTTGTTTTGATGTTGATCATTAAATACAGCTTATTTATTTTCATAAAAAAAAACATACAGCTTCCTCATTTAATATTTATCAGGAAAGATCAATACGATATTTAAATATATGATATGTTGAATAAAAAAAAACATTAAAAATAGGTAACGAATAAAACTAAATCGATTACAGTATCAAACTTTAATTAATTGATAAGCGTTTCGCCTTTGATGTAACCTTTTTGGACCATTTTAATAATGTTAAGAATATTGCTGCTCTATTCAGCAAAAAAAGAACATTGCTGCTCTTAATATCCAAAAACAAGAGCTTACTAATTTACGAGCAAGAACTACAAATCCAGAAGCCGTAACCATTTGAATCAAGATAATAATTAGCAAGAAACTTTTGCTTCGTAATTGCCATGCATTTTTTACTTCGTTTACCTCGAGACACTTTCCTGTACAGTTTAATTTCAACACTTTCCCAACTTATTCCTTTTTTTTCACTAAACATCTTAATGTTTCAGTTAGGGTTAAATTCAATTAAACTTACTTAATTTAACTATAGTTTTTTGTTTATCAGTTGAGGTTATAATATTTTTTATTTTAATTCAATTTTAAAAAGAGGTTTAGTGACAAAAAATTAAGTAAATAAATTGAGAAAATGTTAGATTAAAAAAAAAGTACAATTTAACTTAAACACACTGTCCCAATGTGCATAAAGAAGCGCAAGATTGAAGAATTTTGAATCCATGAATAGAGCATAAAGAAATTGTAACTTGGATCCTTGAGCTTATATTCGAGAAGGTTAAATATAAGGCCGATTTTAAAGGGATGAATTTCTTCTGGGCTCTTTCTTCCTACACTCCAAAAATTTCTTCCTGCACCTCCTTTACATTCCAGAATGTAAAGCCAAGGAAAAACACCCTTGTTTCTGTGGCAAAACGAGCCATTCTAATTTTTTTTGGACCGAAGAAGCTTTGCTCTCTTTTGGTCAACTGAAGAAGCAAGCTTTGCTCTGTGCTTCATTTTGGGAGTTGATATTTACACTCTTGTTACTGCTGTGGCACTAGTCAAGTGTGCTGCTCAGCCCTAGTGCTCAAATCACATACAAATTAATAAAATTGTCTTTGCAACCTTTTCTCCTCTACTTTATCTCCTTTCTATGTTTATTACAAAATGGAAGCAACTTGGAGGTGCAACAAAGTGGTGGAAAACCCTTTGGTGTAAGTGAAATTGGGTTTCCCATGATGTGGAGGTTAAGCGCAACAAAGATGGACGGTGAATTACGAGTGCAAAAACATTTGAGTGTGAAGTTAATTTGCAGGACATTCTTGGAAAAAGAATTACCATGGGAGTGTATCTGTAATAATGGGAAATGAAAATAGCAAATTCCTTCATTTTACTCGGTTAAAAAACATGTTGGGCTTATATTGCCCATGGTGAGCAGGCCACACTGGTGTCTTGCAGTGAGATGGACCTTGACCTTAATATACTTATGGTTTTAATTCCAGAACTAAGTACATTATACATACAAATTTAATTTTCAGAAATTTGCATAACATGGTTCCAAATTTATCCTTATTTCTCCACCCGTTGTGGCGTACGACTCGACGAAGGTGGAAGACGACATCGACGGTCACCGGCTCTGAATCCAACCCCACTCTCCGTCACCGATGACGTCATCTTCATCAACGCCGATCCCTACAACTCTTTCCAGCGACTTCGTGCAACAAGCCAAGTCCAAAAAAAAAAAAAAACAGTGGCCTCAGAAAACTCAGAAACGCAGTCAAGTTTGATGACTACGCTTTGAAGTTCAAGAAGCACCCGGGGAAGGGAAAACTCAAAAATGCAGTGAAGCTTGAGATTGTATTTATGTTTAATTGCAAAGGGATTCGACTTATTATTCCTTTTCCAATGGGTTATCCATTTAAAATAATATTGCATAAATGTGTTAATATTTAATTATATATACCTACTCCATAAAAATCATTAAAAAAATAAAAGGAAGGATATGTTTGGAAAAACAAATATTAATTAATAGTCTATATTTAAATCAGTTGACAAATGTCAACTTTTAACTGGCTCCGCTTATTTTTGGCCCACACCAGTCTTAGGGCTTCAGGTGCCCTATTAATGCATTAGGTGGACCTTTCAATTCAATCCAACGGTCAATAATTAGGTCAATGCCTTCATCAAACGGGCCAGATTTCATCAAGTGATCATCATCATCATCACTGGGGCTGCCCCAAAAGAACAAAAAAGCGTTTGCGATAGTGACTGCGCCGCCATGTCGGTTTCTTTTCTTTTTTTTTTCTCTTTAGAATGGAGAAATGAAATAAATTCCCCATCTTAATTCAGCGTTGTTTATTTTTTACTTGACAAATTAAGAAATACCAATAGTTATAGTATTGCTAATTTTTCATTTGTCATCCCTTCTTTCGAAAATTGCAACTGAAAAAACGAAATGGGGGGTTGGTGTGATGCGTATTGGTGTGGACACTAGACAGTGACAGTTGAGTAGTGGCACATCGAATTCAACATTTGTGCTTTGCACCAATTACTGGAGTCAAGACACGACGGTTATATTCGATTCAAGCCTTCCACCAATATTTTCAATACTTGTGGGGGCAACTGACATGGCATTACAGAAAATAAAGGGAGTGCTGATGTTTGTTAATTAATCTACTCCTATAACTACTCTATTACGACAAATATCTTTGCCGTGCCTGGTTTTGATTCCTTTTCCCCTGCCATTTTAGTTCTTGAAAATTTTCATTCATGAAACGCACCATACGACTACAAAATTAGCATGATGCCTTGCAAATTGCTATCTTTCCTCCAATAAAAGTAAGTTTGCCAGATTAATACGTTTATTACAGTAAACTTTGTCCGTGAGCATTTCCCCCAGCAAATTTATTTTCTTATACTAAAAGTTACTATATTTTACTAAATAAAATCTCTCACTTTAAAAGTTAAATAAAGATAATGATAAAAAAAATGTAATTTTAAAGAATTTAGTTTTCATTCTTAATGTAAAATAATATACCGTCCACTAATTCGAATTGACATTAGAAATCATTTTAAAATAATTATTATAAAATTTAACAAATTAAGCATACATAATATTTTATAATTTATGATGAATGATAGTGTAAACTATCGATTTATATTTAAATATCATGCATAAGTATATTTTTTCTTCTTCTCTTAAATAAGTTTTTTTTTATAAAAAAAAACAAACTTATTTCATTTCATTCATAATAAAAAAAATGAATTCAATTTAAGATGTGATTCAATACTTGGAAGTAACATCAATGTTAATATAATGTTTTTAACTACCTATAGATAGAAATAGATATGTCTAACTAGACTTTTTCTTTTGTCATCATAATAATATTGGCGTATTCATTAACTTTATTTTAGTCTTGCTTAATTTCTATTGGAAATTTTACTTAAGTCTATCTTTTTAATCATATTTTTTTATTTATAAAACATTATTTGAATATGTATAAGTTGTTTTTTAAAAAGTTAAAGCACAAAAGTTATTTTTTTATTTGTCATGGCCTTATTTTTAGGCCTAGTTTAATTTCTTTGAAAGCCTTAGTTAACATATACTTCCTCTGTACTGAAATATAAGAGAAAAAATAATGTATGTTGGATTATAATATAAATAAATTTTAATTAACTCTCTCCAATTTAATGGAAGTATATCCAAAATATTTTTCATTTGATTGGAGTTTTATTTCAAACAATTTTATCTTTTTTGCCCCATACAATTAATACACATGGTAGTTTTTATTTCAAACAATTTTTATCTTTTTTGTCCCATGCAATTAATATATGGTAGTTTAGAAAATGAACTAACTTTTTCATGGAGAATATCAAAATTAAACGATGTTGACTAATTTTTATGATGGGAGTGATTATTATTATTATTATTATTATTATTTGCTTATATTTCAATCTCAAGGGAGTAGTATATTTTAACCTAAAAAAACATATAGTATATTTCATATTAAAATACTCCCTCCAAATTACAATATAAGAAGAAAAAATGAATATTGTTCATAAAAAAATTAATTAACATCATTTAATTTTGATAGTCTTAATAAAAAAAAGTTAATTCATTTCCTAAAATGTCATATACATTAATTACATAGGATAAAAAAACAAAATTATTAAAAATAAAACTCCAATTAAATAAAATATATTTTGAATATAATTTCATTAAATAAAAAATAATAATTAAAAGTTACTTATATTTTAATTCAATACACATTATTTTTTTTCTTATATTTGAGTACAATAACTTATATGTTAAGCACTTAAACTATAAGTCCTTATCCGGCAGCCTCGCCTGTTCCTATCATTAGTCTTTCCTGAACAGTGAAAGAATTTTTTTTAAGAATATTTTTTATCTTTTAAAAAATGTCTAGTATTTTTTTAATCTTGAAAAAGTAAAAAAATAAAATGTGATTCTTCACTTGTCAGTTGATTTGTTTTTCCTTTCAAAGTTATTATATTGATGATTTCTCATTTAAAAATTTAGAGGAAATATAAATTTAAAGACAAAATATAACATACTGTAAATACGTTCTACTAAATTTATTATTTAAAAATAAACGTAAAAAAACGTAACATATACACAATTTTTACTCTTTAGCTACTATTGTTATAGCCTTACACGTATTCATGCATCAAATTAACTTGATATCTATAATTATATTTTTTTTCTCCTATTTATATTCTTCTTTATATGTCTAACAAAACACACTTTTTCATACATTTTTTTTTCAATCACAATTTTTTTTATTTATAAGACTCAAATTTAAAATTTTATTTATTAAAAAAATTGAATTTAATATTACTCAAAACTAATAATTTGTTGGTATACAACTTATTTATTATCAATAATTCAATTTTAACAGAACAAACAATATTGATTCTTCTTCTTCTTAAAATCGAGATATTATATTAGAATCTTATTAATGAAAAATCTTCTCACACGAGTCCGCTTGACACAATTTAAATTAATTAAGATTTAAAAGTGACTTTGTGATTATCACGATTCCAAACTAAGCTATGCAAATAACACGAGTCAAACGAAAGAAAGAAAAAAAAAAAAAAAGCTTTGCATATGAATTATAAATGAAATTCACCTAAATTAGAGTTTGTTTTTATTTTAACTAAATATTGTTAGACACACTAAAAAATATTTTAACATTAAAATTGAAAGTATGGATAAAAGAAAATACACACTAAGAAAAAATCACGAAACCTTGCAAGTCAACTGGGAACAGTAATAGCTTTGTCGCCCTTCCTACTTCCTAGTCTAATTTGATAATCTCAAACGAAACTAGAGACTGGGAATCTTGATTTGAGATTTTAAATTCTTAAAAAATAATTTTAGCACTTATTTGTACTAATTGTAAATTTTTTTAAACAAAAAACTCTCAATTCAATTCTTTAATATTGTTCATACAGTCAAATTTTAGAATCATATTAGATATTAGAGCAGTTGTAATTGAATTCAGTTCAGTGATTGTTAATCATTCTCGTGACAACAAATTATTATTATACTAATTAATTTCTTTTATCAAACAAAATTTTAAATCTACACATTTATCAATAAAATTATTCTAATGGAGAACTAAAATAATAACACAATGTAATAAATTAATAATTTTAACTATTAATTTAATGGAAACAAATTTTGAGTAACTAATTTGTTAGATACTAATTTTATTAAAAAAAAGTATTTAAAGAATAAATGTAATGATATTTTAGTATTTTTTAATTCTCCATAAAAAAACATTTTTATTAATAATTATTTTAATATTTAATATTAGTAACATATTTCTAATAATATTTAAGATTAATTAAGTTTTTAGTACCTCAGTTTTTTCATATTATAATTTTTGGCCCCTCAAAAATATTTTTTGTAATTTTTAATCCTTCATTAATTTTTTTCATCATTTTTGGCCTCTTTACAACTTTTTGCTCAATTTTTAGTTTCTTATTTAGTGTCACTGCTCAAAAGTAATTCCAAATATAAAATAAATAAATAATTAAGAATTGATAAAATAAGAATTAATTTTGAGTAATAAAAATAAATAAGGGACTAAAAATAAATAAAATTGTTTAGAAGGACTAAAATTGCTAACATAAAATTAACAAAGGATTAAAAATTATATAAAAAATTTGAAGAAACTAAAAATTAGGATCTAAAAAAAAGTTAAGTAACTAAAAACTTAATTAATCTTAATATTTAATAAACTTATTAATCAACATTTTCAAAATTACTGTTGACATATATTTCATTTAAAAGTGTAGTCTTGCTTGATTATGAAATTCATGCCTACAAGTAACACTAATATATGTAGTAAATTATTACATTTTAATTTTATATATTATTTTTTGGTACATTTTATGTTATTAATAATTACTGAAAAATTATAAATATACTATTTAAATAATTACCATAAGAATCAATAAATTTGAAAATACATAATTGAATACCATAAAACATAGTTTAAATTCAGTAAGTGTATTTTTAAACATTTGATAAAATATTATGATTGATATATTATTTTATTTAATTCAAACATGGTGTGTGTATTTATTGAACCGGGATTTCTTTACCACCCTGTCTGCAATTTCCATAGTAGTTGTCTGGAGCCACTCATCGGGTCTGTGTGGACACTAAGAACATCCCAAAAAATTTCCTCTAACGTTGTGTCGTATGGGTTTCCCTTCCCCACCACTTTCTGTTCCTTCCACCGTCAAACCCTAATCATCAACCCACTCCCTGCCACATTCACTCTCCATGTTCCGCCTCCGGTACGCTATCTTCTTCCTCCCTTTCCACACTTTTCCTCTTTTTTCGAACTTGATCACTTTCTTTTCTCTATTTTTTTCTATTTGTGTTTGGGTTTTTACTCCTTCCCTGTGGCTATTTTTTCGCTTCTTTGCATTTGGTTTGAATAGGTGTTTGTTTCCTTTTTTAGTCTTGAGTGGGAGTACTGTGATTGTTTTAGGTTAAGCACGTGGTGTGTGTCTGGGTGGGTGTTTTACTTATTTGCTTATTACTACTTTATTTTTAATTCGGGTAAATGGTTCGGGGAAGCTAGATTTAGAATGGTCTGTTTAAGTGTTTATTACGTTTTTGTTTATTTATTTTTCGTCAAATTGATTATTGGCTCTAGCATGGTATCGTAACTATTTAAAGTTTTAAACTTTTCGCGCAAAGGATCCTTATCTTTTTCTCTATTTATAGCTTACAAAGGCTGAATTTTATTCATTGCTTCATATTACTTGCTGTAGCATGTGTTTGTTTGTTTGTTTATTATGTGCTGTTTGATATCAATCTAATTTGAACCACATGAAGCTCGTGTGAAGAATCTGTAATAAATGCTGCCAGGTTAATTGCAATCGGTTAAATTTGTTCTTATGTATTTATATTTGCACTGAAAGCATTCTCTACCCTTGTTTGCGCATAATTTATTTGTGAGGTGAAAAAGAATAAAAGTTTCTAACTTGTATTTATGGTTTCAACTAGGGGATTGCTTCACAAAACATTCACTTGTTATGTGGTTCTGTCGTGCATCTTATTCTGGCTTGCTGGATATGGACTGTGCTCTTTGAATGGGATACAAAACCCACCAGATTATGATGGTTGTGCATCTTTTGAGAGAAGTTATGATTTGGGTTCTTCAGACGCTACTGTTAGTGACTCTAGTTTAGGCTATGGGTTTCCATCTCCCCATAACAGTTATGAAAATGTCTGTCCGAAAAGTCATTCGTTCTGCTTTCCATCAATGTTGTCTGGACTTTCACATAAAGAGAAAATTATAAAGGAAGCTTCTCTAGGAGAATCTGGCAGTCAATACAACAGTCCATTTTGTGCAGAGTTACCTCAAGATGGCAGGCAAACAAGTAACCAAAGCTGGTCAGCTGAACATGGTGTGTTTAGGTTACTTAATGGAGGGGTTGTCTCATGTTCTTTGAACACCAGAGAGGAAGTGGATGGCATACCACCTCTTCCAACCGAGGTTGGTTGTAAAGATGACATTTCTTCTTGTGGAGGCTCTTCACTTAAGCAGAAGACAACACGTTTTTGGTCAACGAACTCTGAGGTTTCCAAATCAAATTCTTTTGATGGTTCTGTCTCACCCAATGTAAGGATTGGCCCTACTATGCTGGACTGGGGACAAAAATACTTGTATTCTTCTTCAGCAGCCTTTTTAACTGTGACAAATACATGCAATGATAGCATATTAAACCTCTATGAGCCATTCAGCTCAGACTTGCAGTTCTACCCTTGTAACTTCAGTGATGTTTCACTAAGACCTGGTGAATCAGCTTTAATTTGTTTTGTTTTCTTCCCTAAAAGTCTGGGCTTGTCATCAGCTAGCCTGATTTTGCAGACAAGTTCCGGTGGATTCATAGTAGAAGCTAAAGGATATGCTACTGAGTGTCCTTTTGGAATTCAGCCCTTATCAGGTGTGCAAATTTCTCCTGGTGGAAGGCTGAGCAAGAATTTTTCATTGTTCAATCCCTTTGATGAGACCCTTTATGTGAAAGAAATAACTGCCTGGATATCAATTTCTTCAGGGCATAATTCTGTTGAAACTGAAGCAATTTGTAGGATAAATGACTTTCAGGTTATTGATGCTTGGCTCTTCCCAACTATTAAGGATCGATTGGTTGTGAATAGTGGTCATTCACCAATGATAGCAATCAGGCCCCATAGGAATTGGGATATTGCTCCACATGGCTCTGAAAATCTCATGGAGATGGATATTATGGTTGGATTTGAGGGAAAAATCTTTGGTGCATTTTGTTTGCATTTACTGAGGCCCTCACAAGACACATCTGATACTATTATGGTTCCTATTGAAGCTGAAGTAGATAGTCATTCTGCTTGTGATACTGTTGGTATATTTATTTCAGCAACTCTTGAGGGTCTAGCCACATGTGATAGTGGTGAAATTGCTATCACTATCTCTCTTAGGAATGATGCCCCGTATGTTTTAGGTTTTGTTAAAGTCATGGAGGTTTCTGACACTGAGCTTTTCCGTATTAAGTTCAAAGAAGGTTTACTGCTTTTCCCTGGTACTGTGACTCAAGTTGGCATTATTTACTGTAGTCACCTGCACTTGGATTTGCATGACTTTGCACCTAAAGTCTCCAACTTGCGAGAGAACTGCAAACTGTTGATTCTTACTAATGACTCAACTAGTCCCCTGATTGAGATTCCATGTGAGGACATTTTATATATTTGTTTTGAACATCATAGGAAAATGCATTCATCTGATCAAGTAGAAGGCAAGTCCAAACATACCCAATTTGACAGTAGGAGAACAGGGTATATGGGCAGAAGCATGCAATTGCGGCCAAATCTCAAGGTAAGTTGATTCAGTTCTCGCTGTCTGTATTCTGTTTGAACACAGGTTGATGAACTGTTTTTAATTTATAACTCAAAAATTGAGACTACTAACTACTGAGTAATGAATATTGTTTTTTATTTATTTGTTTATTCAATGGGACATTTCTACTGAATCTAGCGGCATATTTGTAAATGCATTGGAAGTATGTTCCTTTAACTAATTTATAGCTTTTCCTCTGGGATATTATTGTATAAAATACTGAACTTGACAATTATTGTCAGCTATACTTACATTTTGCATGTTAATTAGTTGACATGGGGAATTTTTATGAAAATTAATTTTCTGCATTAATAATATATGCCTTTTATTTTTATTTTTCAATTTCTTTTTTGATCTGTAGATCCAATCCCTGAGAACTTTAAGTATGACAGGTTTGAGAGTTGAGAAATAAAATGGCTAGGGTGCTCTAGGATATAAAGGTTTTAAACAATTTCAATGTAATTAGTTACTTTTCAGGCATGACAAAATATTGATTAAATAAACAAGCTTATTCTCTTTTCTATGTTGCCCAGTCTTTGATACAAATAAATGGCAGGATATCTCAGTGATGACTCAACTGCGGGAGTTGGAGTCTCATCAACTTGTATAGTTTGCAGAAATTGTCCTATGAATTGCATGGAAATTTTCTGTCTAACCTACTCCTCTACCACTTTTCCTTCATTGCTACTTTTATTGCCATTTGTCTTTCCCCAAATTGCTGTATACATGCATCTGTGGTACAACAGCAAATATTATTGGAAATAATTTTACTGTTTCCTTAAATTATTTAGGCACTGTGGATAAACTCATTTCCACCAATAACTATTAATGTCAAGTCTTTCTGCTAATTTTTATTTGAAGGTTTTAGAGACGAGAGATGTAGATGAACTGGTTCTGGCAAACTGGAAGTCTCAGGGAGTCACGGGTAGCATGTCTGTGCTTGAAGACAGTGAGGTGTTATTTTTGATGATTCAGGTTGGAAGCTATGTCTCTAAGTGGATCACTGTAAAGAATCCCAGTCAACATCCAGTGGTGATGCAGCTTATCTTGAATTCAGGAGAAATAATTAATGAGTGTAGGGATTTAGATGATTTATTATTCCCTTCTTCATCTAGTAATTTGGTTCTAGATGAAGGTGCTACTCCAAAAAAGTATGGATTCTCTATTCCAGAGAATGCACTAACAGAGGCTTATGTGCACCCTCATGAACATGTAACTTTGGGGCCAATAATTTTTTATCCATCTGATCGATGTGGGTGGAGTGGTTCGGCATTGATAAGAAACAATCTTTCAGGTGTTGAGTGGATACCTTTAAAGGGATATGGAGGGTTGCTTTCTCTAGTTTTGCTCGAGAGGTCTGAGCATGTTGACAATGTAGATTTTGATCTTAAAATGCCCAAGACACTCAACTTTTCTCTTCCATATACCTTACTTCACATGAAAGAGATAAGTTCTGCCTGTTCACAACATTTAGTGAAAGAGTTATATGCCAAAAACACTGGAGACTTGCCATTGGAGGTTAAAAGTATCAGAGTTTCTGGGAGAGAGTGCGGGTTGGATGGTTTTAAGATTCTTTCTTGTAAGGGTTTTGCTCTTGAGCCTGGGGAATCAACTAAACTTCTGATATCATATCAAACTGATTTTTCTGCAGCTGTGGTGCATCGAGATCTTGAACTCGTCTTGGCTACTGGTATTTTTCTGTTACCCATGAAAGCAAGTTTCCCTTATTATATGCTAAGTAGCTGCAAGAGATCCATGTATTGGATGCGATTGAAGAAATCCCTTGGATTTATTCTTGTTGCATCCTTAATATTTCTGATATTTTGTTTCATATTTCCTCAAACCACTGCATTGGGCTTCTTGGATTTCTCTTGCAAGAGTGATGATAACTTGGTCCACACCACCATAAAAAGTGCAGAGAAAACCCCTATGCTACATCATGACCAGAGAAAGAGTAAGCTCTCTATGGCTAGTGAGATGAATCATCTAATGGAGGCCTCTAGTGGCAAATATTCCTATGGCCAAGGCAATCCATCTGAACTGGAAATATCTCAACAGTTGACACACAAATCTGAAAATCATGAACAGACTAGTCATGCATTGGATATTCAAAGTGAAAGAAAATTGTCATCCTCCGCAGTTCAGAACTCTGACCCAATGAAAGCATCTCAGTTGGGTTATCTCACGGTCAAAACTGGTAAAGAGAAGGGTAGAAGAAGAAAGAGGAAGAGTCTCGGTGCCAAATTAGCGGCATTGTCTGAAGTTTCAAGTAGTCAAAGTGGTAATTCTACACCCTCGTCTCCTTTATCCCCTACTCCCTCTGCTACACCTAAATGTAACTGGCCAATGTCTCCGGACGAGGAGCAACCCCCTGAGGCTCCTAGTTCAATGACACAGGTGGCTACCCAACATTCTGCCAATGATCAAGCTTCTGCCGCTGTTGCTGTGTCAAATATATTGAAGCCTGCTTCTACACAAAGGTGCACTAATAGTAAGTCTTCTCAAGTACCACATTCAGCTTCAAGAAGTGCTACTAGTTTACCTGTTCAGAAACCTTGTGCTACTTCTCCCATTCCTGCAAGCACTTTTCCATCTCCCTTGGGGTCAAAATCTACTGTTAACTTGCATGCTCGAGCTCCTGGATCCCAACTTCACAACCAAACAGCTGTTCAAGCACGAGAGACAGGACTTGCAAATGAGTATACATATGATATTTGGGGTGACCATTTTTCTGGACTCCACTTGTTAGTTCCAAAAAATGTTACTTCCATGAAGTCTAGTCCCGTGGAAAATAATTTCGACAGCTTTTTTGTAAGAGGTCCACAAACCCTTGTGACAAATTCTCAAGAAGGCTAATAAGTTGAAAAAGTTATTTCAAGTTTTCTTGCCTCCACTCCTGGCCTATGTTAATAAGAAAAACAAAGGTCTGGATAAAGCCCTCATCTGCACACATGCACACTCACTATCATCTGTTAGTGTAAACAATTCTAATTTTTTTTGACTATTTTAACAAAATTAGTGCATGAAAATCCTATAATTAATTATGCATAGTAAAGGGAAAGTAAAATAACGAAAACCAAGTGCTTGGTGTGGTTGGTCCGAACTTGATGATGTATAGTAGGTGTTGTCATAAGATCATGAAAAATGCTGTTTGGGGTGTCTGAGATTTAACGAGGTTAGTTTTGACTTTTGAGTATTGAAAGAAAAACACCCGATCTTTCATAACATGGGATTTTTTTAGGTTGACGAGAGCTCCTAGCCGTTGCTTTCCTAGACGAGAAATTATTGGTACTTGGTAGTCCTCTATAGCCTAGCAATAGATGTGAGATTACTTGCTTTATAGTCCTCTAGCATATTTGAAACTATACAGGAATTTTGAACTTTTAGATTACAGCAAGTACGTCGCTAAACTCTGGACTGGATCGGTGTGGTTACAGAAAGTTTGATCTCAACTAGGCCCATTTATGCGTATTTTTCTTGTGTTTGAGCTTGCTCTGAATGTCTTCAGTTTCAATAAAGTTGGCTTCAGACCAGTAAATAAAATAAAATTACAGGGATAGCGTTGTTTACTTGCCTATCTGGGCTCCATCTTGAACGCTGATGCCCGTACTTTAACCACAATTTTTTTATTATAGTTTTCTTTTACTCTTGGTCGTTATTCTGTAACCTTAAGAGGCATGCTCTATTTAAGATCTAATTAATAGTAAAGAAAAGGAACAAAGACATTCTGTGGTATGATTTCTGTGAATACACTTTTTTTTTTCCAATAAATTTGTTTCCTTAAGGGTGCTTTTGGTTCGCTAAACATTAAGGACCGGACAATACAAAAATATGTCAAACACTTGATTTAAAGAATGACCGAGAAACAATATAAAGTAAAAAAATGATGGACTAAACAAATATTCAAAAACTCCTAACTCACTAAACTTCAGTATAACTTTTTATCCATCAACTAACAAAAGTAAAAATATAATACTATCAATATTTTCTGTCTTTTCATTATTCCACACTTTTTTTCTTTTTCCATATGTGTCTCCTCTAAATCTCCCTCTCCAAATGCCGTACCTTGGTCACCGACGAGGACCGTATGAACTACTGTTGCTTCCTTTTTGCTCATTATTTATTTTTTTCATTGTTAATTTATTCAAATTTTCCATCGTCATCTTCTTCCTTCTCACTATGTTTTTTTTTTGCCAACTCCGATGAGTTCGCGTCGCGCCGCTATGCCGCCGTGACCTTGTGGCGGCCTCGCACCACTAGGCCCTGTGCCCGGTGGCATTAGGGGCCGTGCCTCCTCTGTGGACGTGCCTCTCCTTTGTTGCATTGTCATGGTGTTGCTAATGCACCTAAGGTTTCATATTAAAATTTACATTATTATTTTGTCCAGTACATAAGAACATTAAATAAAATATAATACAAAATTATTTGTATTGTGCATCAACCACCGAATAACATACAGTACAAAAAATTGTCATGTGACTCAACTACTTGTCCAATGTTGTTGTATCTTTTTAGCAAATCAAACGCTCTCTAAGAGTTATCATAACTTAATTTCACTTAACAATTAATGATAGAATATCAAATTTTAGTGAAATTTGGGACCATGTCTCTCCACAAATTCACAGCGGCCATAATGCACGAAGCAAGAAAGTTTGCAATCCTTTACTTTTTGAATATACACACACATAGACATGTTGCATCCTTTGTTTTCAAGTTTAAAAATGTTAATAATGAAGTGCAAAGTTGCATAAAGTTGAGAACGTCTATATAACCATACTTTGGTTATACTACCGTTAAGGCCTCATTAGCTGTCTGGAAAGAAGTTGAAAGGTACCACTCAGGCTATAAGTTCGTTCAATTGGTCCCGGCGGTAGTAATTGAACCACTATTCACTAGTAAGAGGTGGTCCAAATTCTAGTTCAGGACCATGTTCCACAGCATTCAAAGATTACAATTGGCACCATCACTGTGTAGTACAAACAATGGGTATTGAGTAATACTTCCAACACAATTCTTATTTATTGGCTTTACCATTATATACGCACAAATTGTTCCTTTTTAAAAAAATAAAATAAAATAGTGCACTTGTGCCCAAACACACTAGGCATATTCACTAGAGTTCACGTGACCTTTTTGTCCCTTTAGAAGCATCGAAGATCTAATATTATATAAACAATACGTATGAAACATTTATCTTGCATTATTATACAGGTTAATAACTTTACTCATTAATTAAATGTAGGTCGAGTTTGGACTGGAGTTCAGTATCCACTATAGTGGACAGCTAACTCGGAAAAAGTTATTGGGCCGTGGCAATGTCCCACCAAAGCTGGTTTCTTTGAGTGACAACAAGAATGGTGTTTAGGCTTTGAGCTCTCATCATTATGTTTCAATAGTTGAGCAGAGCAGGGCACATACATGTCATTATGGTTTTGCATTGAATGACATACTGCAACCTTGTTTATATATATATATATATATATATATATATATATTCAATTATCAAGTTTGTGTATATAAAAAATAGCGTTGAGAGAAATTAATTCTTTAAAGAAATTTTATATCGAGAGAAATTAATCTTTTATTTTTTGCTAAAATATTTAGAATTCACCTGAAAAAGGACACAAACATTTCACATGCTATCTCGTAGTTTTAGCTTGATCGTTGGATCACGTGCGAAGATTAAGATAACAGCTATCGGCAAAGATCTAAAGCCCATTTACAAATCAAAGGCAGCAAGACATTAAACCAACAATATCGATAGTCAAAACTATGAGAAGAAGGCGATGATCAAATAAGTCTCTGTCTTGGGGCAAGTTTTCTACATTGAAATGGGGTATTTTCCCATTGATTGAAGCAATGTTATATAAGATAATTAATTATTTTAAATTAAGAATCTTGCTGCTTTTTAATGATAGATATTTTTATTAAAAATTATGTTAGAAATGTATTACAAATCACGATGAGGTACATTAAATATTTTTAAGGCGTAATTATCAATTTAGTCTTTAAATTATATTAAAATATTTAATTTGATCCTCAATTTTTTAAAAGATTTACTTTAGTCTCCAAATTATTTATAAATAGATCAATTAAATTATTTTCGTCCAATTAAGTTAATTGTCGTTAGAATAACAAATTCTCACGATTTTTGTTTAAGAATAGTGATGATTTTTAATCATCACTATTTTTGTTATTTTTAAAATAAACACAATGAATATTGTTCACCTCCTTCCTCCCTAAACATCATCCACCATCATCTCCAACATCTTTCTACTCTAGGCTCCGCCACCATCACTACCCACAACTAACCCATTTCTTTTCTCCCTTCCTCCACCCTCTACACCCCCACCCCCTTGTCGCCCCTTCATTGTCTGCGTCGCACCTTGACAATAGAGCCACCAATAGTTTTGCCTCCACCCAATCATTGTAGATCAATGCTTGAAGCTCTGAGATTTGCGCTTCTAGACGACTAACAAGTCTTGCTCCATCCCTAGATACAAAACTCATTAAGTGTTCTCCATTTTTAAGTTCAAAAATATTTTTCAATGACAATTCAAACCACAACATCAAGCAAAGGGTGATTAAGTCAAAACAAACATTAATGCATATAAGAGAACACTTAATAAAGAATAATAAACATAGATTAATAATCAAAATGTAAACATAAAGATGAGTTCAACTACATCAACCCTTAAAATGGGTAAATCTAACTACATAACTACAAGAAAATAAATGAAAGAAATGATATAAAATGGTAGGGAAGCCATGGAAAACAATATGATAAAAATCACATATCCAAAATTTCATTCAATTAATACAGAAACCCATGACACAATGTCATATCCTATAAGAGCATTGTGTTCCAGCGTCCTCTAACATGAAATTCTCCATAGCCATCCACCTAATCATCTACTCCTATGAACACAAGGTTCGAGATCATTACATGATCCAAACACAAATAATATGGGGGAGTGAGTTATCATATTCCTAACTAATAGAGAAAAACATGATAACATGTAGATATACATATTATATAAATGAAATAAACTTACTTAAACACAACCCACGTCACTCCACCACTTGTCGCGTAACATCACATTTCAACACAATACATCTAATTCATTTTCACATCATTCACGTACTCAAGGATCAAAATACAATATCACTCAACCAATCAATATCGATCAATACATAAGCATTATGCAACAAATATACTAAGACTCAATCCTATATGCAATGTGGTACCATGTCAATGAAAAATCTCATCGGGCGTCCAGGAGTACATGACAAGACAGATCACACATTGATAAGTCAAGTCACTCTCACTATGTAAAATCATAGGAAAACCAATCAGGGTCACTCTGTTTGCGAGAACGCTCCAACCATATGGGATCAACATAGGCTTCAAGGAACATTCAAATCGTGTGTATTTACCCCCAAGGCCTACACTTCGAAGAGTCCGTTAGAGCCTCTTCCTCCTAATTCAAGTCCATTCGAGAAAACATTTTAGCACGCAGACTCTATTTATAAACTGTACAAAACACACGACTCCTTAATTGTTTTCAAAATAATTTTAACTCGTCACGCCTCAAAGTGATTAAACTCGTTGGGTTCCCACAGTGGATCCCATCACAATACTCGTCGAGTATTAACTCGTCGCCCTCAAAGGGTCTTACAGTTGTATGATTTTACGGTTCATAGCTCACAACTCAATGCATACAACATCTCAATACACATGTGTGATCTCACAATTTAACACATACTCAACTTGTCACTTATACATAGTTCATCACGCTTCCATAATACCAAAACAACACGTTATCACGTCTCATGCATTATATACATGTCACACAATAATAATATTAATATGTTATGTTCATATGATTAAACCCATCAAACAATTTCACATAATCATATCAAAATCAAATGAATCAATATCATAGGTCAAAAACATGAAAACACTAAGAGCACTCAATTTTATCAACCAATTCGCATCAGGGCATCAATTAGTCTGTCAAGCACAACAATCTCCTAATTATAAACATAAAGGAAGAATTACAATACAGTAAACATCCCAAAATAAATCTCAATTTGATCCTCTAAGGATCTCTACACATGTTTATTCTAACCCCAATTATGATAAACTCATTCATTACCTCTAAGTGGGCTCACGTGTGTAGTCTAGTAGTGATAACGATGTCTCTAGAGGTTCCCTAAGATTCCTCAAGCTTTTTCTCTGGTTGTTATGCTAGGGTTTCCAAGCGTTAGAAAGAAGAAGAAGGGATTGAAGCCTCCATTTCACTATCTCTATGCGAGAGACATTTCTCTCACCACATATATTTTCTCGCAAATCCCAACGGTGGTGACGTGAGAAAATGAGTTCCAAACAAGGTGTTTAAATTTCTATCCAACAATTAACGAGTTTGAGATCGTAGTTTTATTGGGACAATTTTGAGTGTATACGGGAAAAAGAGAGGATTTTGGGAGAAGGAAAAGGAAAAACGAATTTGAGAAAAGAGAGAGCATATAAACGTATCATAAATGTAAAAATTGATCTACTATGTCTCTATTTATGACTAGGGTACTCCCAGCCTATTATTTACTCTATTTTTTTATTTTTATTTTATAAAAAGAAATTCTATTCTACTTTCTATCAAATGAATAAATAAAACATCCTTTTTATTTTCTAAGAACACAATTATTTTGTTTACCTCAAAACCATTATTTTAATTAATAAAACTATTTCTCCTTATTTACTTAATTACAAAAATCTCCTTATTTTCCTAAAACTCTTTATTTTTAAATAAAATCATTTTTAATTTATTTTACAAAAATTGGATGTTACACTTGGAGCTTAAATAGGATCAAACACATTGTATTGTCATTTCTACATAATTGCATGTGCGCTTAGCCCAACATGTTGCGCTAAACGCACACACAACAACAATATTGGATTAAGTGACTGCGCACTAAGCATAAATTACGTACTGAGCCCAAATACCATGCAGGGGAAACCATTTGCTCGGCCTGAAGTGCACACTAAGCTTGACATGTCTGATCCTTTCAACCTCAAAAATTTTCTTTAAAAGGACCTTGAATTAGATCCCAGCACCAACTATCTTCTTTCTTCATTTATTTCTACACCAAAATAAACTAAAATTAGATGAAAATGAAAAATCAAACAAACTAAAATTAGATTAAAAATCAAACATTTGAACTATTTTAATTTATTCAAAACTTAATTATAAATAAGGCCAAACAAATTTAAATATATTAAAATATTAAGATAATTGCTTACAAAATGATCACTAAAATAAAGTTCCAAAGACAATTATCATATACACTTGAGACTTGTTTTATTTTTTAAATAATAATAAATATAGTGACAGTTTTTAACCGCAACTATGTGTAAATAAAATCGTTAGTATTTGGAATTCTAACGATATCAATTTAATTGGACATAAATGATTAAATTGATGTGTATTTTAAGAAAACTTGAGGATCAAATTGAACCTTTTAATATAATATAATATGAGGATCAAATTGATAATTAAGCTTATTTTTAATTAAAAAAAAATTCACTTATAATTGTTAAATAGTGATTTTGTGACACTGGTTATGATATATTTTAAATTAAACCATATATCCATTATGGGATTTTTTCACTAATTATCATTTATCTTAAATTAAACCATATATCTATCATGGGATTCATATATAAGGTTTAGGTTTTAGATATTTTGATAAGGAAACAGAAGCAGTATTGCACTCCAATGGAAGAAATGAGTGTATGATGGTTATTAGAAGATTAAACCACTTTTTATTTTTTATTTTTTTCCATGTGCAAGTCCCGTGTCTTTTTCCTTTACACAAATCACAACAAAGTAACCTCTTGTCGTTGGAGTTTATGCTTTGGATCAACTTATGGCATCACTGCTCATTGGTTACCACTAAGTGATTGAGCCCAAAATTTTATGGTGGGACACTTTGCACCCTCCATTGACACACGAGATGGGACCATCCGGTTCATACCTACAACTTACACATGAAATATGTTTTTAAGTTAGTTTTTTTTCAAAAAATAAAATAAAATAGGCTTAATGGCATTTTAGTTTCTTAGAAGAAAAAAAATGTTCCAATTGAACTAATTGGAATCTTTCAGTTTCTTCTCATATATAATCATGTTCATTCGTTTTGATTTCATTCAATAGAATTAGTTGACATAACAATTTATGCATAATACGACATTGAATAAATATAGTATACGATTTTTTTTTATAAAAAAAAGCTTTGAATATTTGAACTACAATGACCTAAAGTGCTTTGATTGCTTGAGCTTTAACTGCGTTATTTGAGCCAGCCTTATGTCTATGTACCTATAAGATATGACAATGATAATTAAATTTGTTATCCATACATATATGATTATGAGAATTGATTTTTTTAAAGAAAATATAGATATAAATATGAGTAGATAATACCTTACCTAAATTCACACACAGATGTCATTCCTATGCTTGATTGTCCTTCTTCTTAGTGCATGTTTGTATTAGCCACAATAAATTAATACTTAAACCACAATAAATAAATAAAAACAACCATTCTGATTGTGCATTAAATTATATAGAGGAATATATAAATCAATGGATATTTTTTGTTTTTCTTCCTTCAGATCTTTACGTTTCCAGTGCATGCAGAAATAAAGGGGAAGAATTAAAATAGATGTGAACAGAGTCTGACAAAAGGGTAAGGTACACAATTACAGATGATCTAGTAACCTAGTTTAGTTTCCATATGAAACTTCAAAATTATTATTTGAATTAAAGTTTAAATAAAGAAGCTTTTGTCCAAATATAATGAGGCATTTTCAAGGAAATAAACACAATCTTAGTGCTTAGTGTGGTGATGTGGGGTAACAAATATCAGATTATGAACAAGAGAATAGGATGAAGGTTCCCCACATACTTGTATTTTTCGGGACAATGGGACTGCAACCTTCTAACATTACAAGCTTTGATTGCAACCTTTCACACTCGTTCTCTTTCATCTATTCATTTTTTTCCTCTTTAAAATTCAGAGCAAATAACTAACTAAATCGTATTGGTAGGAGTGGAAATGAGGTTAAAATTTCCAATGTGATGTTGTTGGTAATTTTTGGACACACCTCGTGTTCCAATTTTGCCTGAAATGAAATTTTGATAGCTTTTAAAAAAATATCTCCTGGATAGACGCAAATTTTAGATATTTTATTATTAATTATTATTTAAGAATATTATCATCTGAGAATCATAATGCTTGATCCATTCCTCTCACCTGCTTCCATGAGTTAAATTCTCCTTCTTCACCAGACAAACTGGGTAGCACAAAATGATGTTCCATGAGTAGGTAGAGCACACAATAACGTGTCTGCGTGGGTATGTGATAATGAGACTCCGAAATATAACTTTGGTCTTGGGTAGTTGGGTGAATTTAACTGGAAACATTTTGTATTTTGTTTCAAAGAAGCTTGAGAATTAAAAAAAAGTCTTTCTGATGGAAGGAAAAAAAATCAAGGAATAGAGCGTTATTATTTGGTTGTTGTTTCTTTTATTGTCATTCTTGGAAGCCCAAGGAATTGATCTCCCTCTTATATTAATATGTATAACGAAGGAAGTCTGTAATAACTTTTTTCCCGCTCAAACGGGAGATGAAATGGTAAATTAATTATAGAGACCGAAAAGTAATTGAGCACAATAAAAATTAAATAGAAAAAAGTTAATGAAACCATTTAATACATGTGTTGGAAATTGGAACAAGTGCATTCTTCTCCTTAGCAAACATGTGACTCTTTATTTTAATCATACCATAGGGAATGGAAGATGGAATACTAAGAGGTGGTTTTTTTTAATCTCTTCTTATTTTCTAACAAGACAAATCTCTTCCTATTTAAATTCCGATTGCTGGTAGTTGAAGTTTGCTCTTTTGAGTTTTTTTTTTCAAATCACAAATAATTTTTATTGCTCTTTTCAATTTGATTTTGTTCAAGTCTTCTCTAAGCAGGACCTTCTAGCTATCATTGCCACTTTCAACACATTTGGGTATTTTTTTTTTATTCTAAACTTTTCCTTTACATGTTAAAGATTAATGATGTGTATGATTCTCTATATTTGGTTGTGTTTCTCTTTCCGGCTTATGCTTCATTAACATGATATGTTTCTTTATTTGACTTATCTTTTTTATTGGGTTTTTGGATTTTTTAAAATGATCGATTATTGTGAAATAATAATTAAAATATGCACTATCGATGGTAAATACATGAAATATTATTTTACATTTGTAGTAACAAAATACTTTTGTAATATTCTTTATTTATAAAAAGTGACGAACTTTTAAATATAAAGCAATTCAAATTGAGAGCCTTTTGAAATCTTAAAATCAAATATTAGTTATATATGGTATTACAACACATATAATAAATTCAAGGCATTAAATTGGATTCAATTAACTTCTGCAATTGCTCTTTAAGATGCGTTCATTATATTGGATTAAAATCTCAAGGTTTAAGTAGATTTTATTTTTTTTGTCAGTAGAGGTGTTATTCCCATTTATCTTTCATTTTATCTCTCGGTACTTATACTCCATTTCCCTTATTTGCCCATAAAAAAGCTGAGATGGTGAAATGATTGTTGCTATTAATTCTGATTATTGATATCCAAAAGCTAATTCACTGGGTTATTTAAATATGTGTGTGTGGTGCTTGAACCTTAATGAAGAGGCTTCGCTTCATATGCATAAGAAACAACGTACAGGATGTTCTAACTGTAAGTGATTTGTTTACGGCACTATATTCTAACCATTTATTTGCACTGTGTTCTAAATGATTCTCGCGCTATGAAATTAATTTGATTTATTAAATTAATTTACGTGATTTCTTTAAAGTCATTATTTGTGTATGTGTTATGAACTGAAGAATAACTCAGTGATTCCTAACATTTGGGGTCTAGGACCCTCCCAAAAAGAAAGGAAGAGAAGAAGGGAATTCTATTATTTTTTCCTGCTACCCTTACATGATAAGTATTGATATGCATATAAATCTCACACAAGGTACTGTCAAACCAAAACAAGAAATATAATAAAAACATGGAATAACAGTATCAGATATTCCATAGACAAGCAGCAGACAATATCTTTTCCTAGCCACTAATATCATGCCAGCTCAAAAACTCTAACAAAATTAATTATGTGAAATTCCCTAAGCATTTGGTGGTACGATTTTCCATTTGGGTTTGTGATCGTGCCCTCAGTATTGCTTTGCTGTTAGATTATTTTCTCCCTCCTAACATTCTCTGGCCCATCAAAAACACCTTGTCCTCAAGGTGTTGGGGCTTCAAACCATGGTTACCAAAAGTAATACCAGGATTCCAAGGTCTGTTCCGACAAAACTCACCTAATTTAGTAGTCATCCATAGTGCAAAAACAGTTGGTTGGCGCTTGCGTGCAACCATGGCAGACCCATAGGACTCAACTCCCATCTCAAACAGTGTCATGTCTCTATGTTCCAAAAGCTTGTCATGCAGAGCCGCTGTACGACCATAATGAACAACAACACTTAAGAGGTTGTTGAGGGAAACAACGGTACGAGTTGGTTGATGATGGAGGACGGCGCGTGGGGCATGTGGTGCTTGTTGTTGGCGGCAAGGTGGGGAGTAGGCATGGGTGATTGGCTTTGTTGCATCAACACGGGGCATGGAGGTGCAGTCAGCTTAGAAAGCGGAGCCAGTAATGGTGCGAGACTTGGTTGCATGGGTGCGGGGCATGAAAATGTAATCGGCATGGACGACGGAGTCAGCATGGACGATTGACTTTGTTGCATCGACATCGGGTATGGAGGCACAGTCAGCCTGGAAAGCGGAGGCGACAGTGGTGACTGCACGGAGGAAGAAGATTGGTAGTGGTGGCTGGTTATCAGGATAGGTAATGTTAGAAGAATAACATCCAGTTTGGATTCCATGGAAGCTTAGGTCACGACAAAGTGGAGTTGAGCTGCAGCAAGTTTGGCCATGGCGGCCTCCAGGTAGTCCATGGTGGTTTGGTGGCTGTAATGAGCGGTCGTGGTTGATGGCAAGGGTAGAGGTAGAAGTTCCGACAGAAGTTGTTGCTGATGGATGGCTGTGTGGAAAGGATGTCGTGGGAAGAGGTGGTTTGGGCTGGCATGGCAGCCATTGGAGTTCAATGAAAGCACCAAATGTTATGAACTAAAGAATAACTCAACGATTCCTAGCATTCGAGGTCTACAACCCTCCCAAGAAGAAAGGAAGAGAAGAAGGGAATTCTATTATTTTTTTTTTGGGGAAAAAATGTAAATTATATTAAACCCAAAATGATACAATAATAAACGGGACATACCCCGCAGTTAAAGAAAATCAAAAGTTTCCCTAATACAAGAAGACATATATCAAGATGCTAAAACAAATGCAACAGGTGCGCTTGTCTATACATAAGAAACTTAATCTTGCTAATAACCTCTATGACAGAAAATTGATAATCTTCAAAAATCAGCTTGTTCCTAGACAGCCAAATGCAATAGACTATAATTGCTATAACCAGACAACGTAATTTTCCTTGAACACCTGATGTGAATCTGCCCCTAATTAAAGAGTCAGTAATGCGCTGTAAAGAAGTGAAACGCCTGCGGAAAGGAGCCAAATCACGAATGTGAGCCCAAACTTGGAGAGATTTCCTGCAAGAAAAGAAC
The DNA here is from genome assembly GCF_000004515.6 of Glycine max. Classification (NCBI taxonomy): domain Eukaryota; kingdom Viridiplantae; phylum Streptophyta; class Magnoliopsida; order Fabales; family Fabaceae; genus Glycine; species Glycine max. Next base: position 53,113,202 of record NC_016088.4, on the reverse strand, counting down.
AAATGAGCATTTGACTCAGGCTCATTTGAACATAAAGGGCAGAGAGAGCCCTTGTTCAAAAAAGCAACTTTGTCAAGAGTAAGCAGCCGATTCCTTTTAGCAAGCCACAAAATGAAAGACATCTTAGGGGGGATTGCTGGGTTCCATATAACAGAACACCAACTAACAGTAGGCTTGACACCTCTAATGTATTTATAGACTTTGTCAACAAGTAATTGTTCATTGGTGCTCCAAGATTGAATCCTCTTTTTGGCCTCTTCCGTAATTAGCTCTTTAGAGATAATAAAGTCCCTTATTTGAATGATTTTCTTTATCAAAACTGAATCTGATGAAGAGGAATTGTAATTCCACACATCGCTCCCTCTGAAATAGTAATGGTGAACCCACCGAACCCATAGAGAATATTTCTTACAATGAAAGTCCCACAGGATACGGGAAAGAAGCGCAAGGTTCCAGTCCTTGTTAAAAAGGCCTAAACCCCCTTCCTTTTTCGGAGAACAAACTACTGACCAAGCAACCAAGGGCTTGTGTTTGCCAATATCCGCTTTGCCCCACAGAAAATTACGGCACGAAGCGTTGATCCGGTCCAGAACAGATTGCGGCAAAGGAAAAATCTCCATCCAGAAATTCACAATTCCTTGAATAACCGCTCTGATCAATTCTAACTTACCTGCATAAGATAAAGACTTTTTGCTCCATCCTTGAATCAGGCCAGTAATCTTGGAAAGCAAGGGAGCATAATGACATACATTTAATCTAGATGATAAAAGGGGAACACCTAAGTATCTATTATTTTTTTCTGCTACCCTTACATGATAAGTATTGATATATATATAAACCTCACACAAGGTACTGCCAAACCAAAATAAGAAACATAATAGAAGCATGGAATACCAGTATCGGATATTCCCTAGACAAGCAACAAACAATATCTTTTCTTAGCCACTAATATCATGTCAGCTCAGAAGCTCTAACAGAATTAGTTAAGTGAAATTCCCTAAGCATTTGGTGGTACGGTTTTCCATTTGGGTCTGTGGTTGTGCCCTCAATATTGCTTTGCTGTTAGATTGTTTTCTCCCTCCTAACAGTATGGAACATTTTTTTTATAGTTCGTGTATGGAACAGTTTAGCCAAGTTTTGTAATGATTGTCTTTAATGAATTCTAACATTATTGAAGGTTTACGGTACTTTAAACATCGTGTTATCCCATTTAATGTTTTTTATGTGATACTTTTTCATTATAATATTTTACATATATTTGTGAGAAAATTACTAATAAATTGATTTATGCACTTATTCAATCACTTACAGAGATGATTATTGTTACAAAATACACATTAATTCGTGACTGATATAATTCTAATAAGGGAGAGATCAAATTACTTTAAAAATAACTTTAAAAAAGTTATTTCTCGTCTTCATCATTTATCTTTTTAAAATTTAATGATTAAGATTAATTACTCATAACAACTATTAGATTTCAAGACATAGCTAGGAAAGTAACTTTAAAAGAAGAGTAACTATTCTTGAAATGGATCTTTCTCACACAATTAAAATATTTGATGATAATTGTATTTTCATTAGAAAAACAATATTTTTTTATTACTTCCAAGGTTAGGTGAATTCACCAAAAATAAAAAAAAACTTCCATGTTAGGTGATGTGACCAATCCTTGGGACAATTGGAGCAAGATTTCAAATGTAATATAGGGTTTCAAGTTGTTAAATGCAAAACTAAAAGAGTATTGCAACTAGTGTCATATTATTACTTTTTAATAACGGAAAAGATTGAACAAAACAAACTTTAGGTTTTAAATGTATCATCTTATAAATTTTAATTTATAAAAAAAATATTATTTCATGAAAACAAAATTATATTCTCATAATTTTCGTCCCGTGTATCATACTGATCCATAATCTAGTTAAAGAAATACACCACAAGCCCCTGATTAGTATACACATAATATTTCCAAAAACAGGTGGTGCAACACATCTTTTTGGTAAAAACACATGTAGTTAATTTATGATATTTTGTTAAAAAAAAAAAGAAGTCATCAATTCATGATATTGGTATTTGTTGAGACTTGAGAATCATAGATGCAATACATTAAAAGATAAAAATATTGTACTAGCATGCATTACATACGGGACTCTGAGCAGATTTCTGACTACTTTTGCTTGGCAATAACATAAATCATAAATTTTCTGTTCCATAAGCTGTAGAGCATGCAACTGAACAAGTTACTCGATGCCGAAACATGAATAATTTAAAAATATATATATATCTTTAAGTCATGTCATGTATAATTGTATGTATACATAGATGACGATAAGTCACATTTTATGGAAAGGTGTCAAACAAAGAACGAACTTGGCACTATACGAGCACCAAAAATAAAAACTTGGCATTATACGCAATAAATAAACTATAATAAAAGCTGGCTTCTCACAGTCTTACTTTCACTCTCAAGGCCAACGACATAATTGTCTTATTTTTTGGCTTAGGGTTAACAGACAGCAATCCCATAACCACTTAGAGTTTCTAGGAGCAAATTAAAATTTCTTATTTAATAACAAAAGCATTTGAGAAAGAAAAACTCAGAGATATTGACGATGAAGAAGCCCAGACAAAACAGTATAATAATAAGATGATAGAAGTTAAAGTTAGTGTATCCACTTCCTTATCCTCTAGAACTATAAGCATTTTTTTACCTAAAAAAAAAAGAACTAGAAGCATTTTTATTGGACAGAATCTAATAATTTATATTATTGAGGGAGGGTGAATCAAATTGTACATAAAACATAAATTTCCGATTTCGCATGAATTTCATATCTAAATTCCAAAATAAATTTATTTAGTTACATGTCACAGTCCATTGAAGAATCTCTTTCTCTCTCTTCCATGTCTGCCAACCACATTTATTTGTTTGTAATATGAATGTTGCATAGTAGCAGAAAATATCATTAACCAAATCAGTTCAGATTTGGTTTTACTATGATTTTCATATAACGTTGGTACTTGGAACAACTGGAACATTTACATTGGTCCTTAGATGAGGCAGTGTGCTTAAAACCTCGTCCTTTTCTTCCACCTTCTACGGTGGGCTTCTCTTACTTTGTTCTCACTCTGTTCGATATTTTTTTAATGTTATGCAAACAAAAAACCGTGTTGTCTTCTTCTTCTTCTTCTTCTTTTATTTTAAACGCAGAAGCCGGCATTTGTGTTCCCGTGTCTTCCCTGCTTTCTCAGTTTTTTCTATGTGACTCTGTTTCCATAGTCCGTGTTTTCTATCATTGCTTATTACCCTTTTGCAGATTTACTTTATCAATGTCATAAAACTTTTACATGTTTCATCTTTTTTTTGCAGTACTAGATTGCATTGTTTTCTTTCTCGTTTTCCGGGAAAGTGATCACATAGTAGGTGAATACCAGAGCTCACACCACTCTTCAGGCAATGAAGCCACCTTTAAATGATGACAAAGTAATTTCATCTTCTTCTTCTTATAGTTTAACAAAAGCCTAGCTGATTTTTTTTCTTTCTTTTTCTGTTTGATTGCAACTTGCAAGATTTTTAGAAGCAAATGGTCGTGTAAGATTGTCAGCTTCTTCTAAAAATGAAGCTATATAACATAAAAGCTCCTAAAAATTATGACATAATCTTAAATAAGTTATTCTAAACCAACGTGGATCAATTGACACATAGTTGTTGTGCTTAATCAATAGTTTCGAGTTTGAGTCCTAAAAATGTTGACTTTGAGAAAAGTTTTATTACTCATAGGGGTCTTACTGGACTTTAGCACGATTGTTTCTTGAAGAGGATACTTCATAAACAAAAGTTCTAAATAATTGAAAAATAAAACGTTTCAAAGCTTAAACAAAGAAGTACTTTAACCTTACGCATGGTTTTTTTTTTTTTTTTTTAATTTCTCTTTAGGAATTATTCTTATGGATCATGCAATTGCTTTCTGTATGAAGAAGAGGTGTAAGCTTTTTATCCAAAACTGAAACTGGGTTCTTTCACTTCTCATGAGAAAAACGTAGTCCTGTCCTTCTGCTTTTCCTTTTTCTTTTTCTTTTTCATGAATACAGCTTGTATCACAGATTTGATGCATCAGTGAATGTAAAAAGCAGGACAAGATGGAAACTCGAGGGAGCAAGGCAATGGTGGCTGCAGAGAAAACCGTGAAAAATGGGCGTCGATCCAATAGAGAAAGGAAAATAGCCTTGACACAAGATGTATGTGCATGATGTTCATATTCCTTTTGTGATTGAACTCCCCAAGTGTTTATTCTACAACCCCTCTGGCAGTGTAATTATGTGTTCAAACTGTGCAGGTTGATAAGTTGAAGAGGAAGCTCAGACATGAAGAGAATGTTCACAGAGCGTTAGAAAGAGCATTGACAAGACCTTTGGGATCCCTTCCTCGTCTTCCTCCTTATCTTCCTCCTCATGTCAGTATTTCTCTTCTTTCCATTTAGTGCTTAGGTGGAACACAAAAGTGGCAAAGCAACATGTTTTTCTTCTACACTGATTGAAGTGCTTCAAGCAATAAATTTAGGAAAACCCCAGATGAAGTCAGCTATCAATTGTATTTCAGTTATAATACACTTTTTATTTACTTATTTTATTCATGGAATTTTTAGACATTAGAGCTTGTGGCTGAAGTGGCAGTATTGGAGGAGGAGGTGGTTAGACTAGAAGAGAAGGTTGTGAATTTCAGACAAGGTCTATATCAGGAAGCTGTCTACATTTCCTCTAAGAGGAATGCAGAAAATTTGAGGGACTCAATGGACCAGAACTCCATCAGGAGCTCCAAACATCAAAGATCAAAGTCTTTGTCCCAAAGTGAGCTCAATTCAACTACCATGGCTAGGCCTCAAATTTCTCTTGCTAGAAGTGCTTCCAGTAGAAGGCTGTTCTCTGACATTTTCACTGATCACTCTGGCAAGCTAGTGAACGGGAAACTATTGCACATAAATCAAGATTCACTATCATCAATCCCAGAAGAGGGACGGCGAAAAGAGAATCCACTGTTTTATAGCTCTCTGAAGGATAAGCAATCTCCAGAGAAGAAAACGGCCAAAGTCATTGCTCCAGTGAAGAAGTCTCCAATCAAAAAAGAATCAGCTGATAAGTGTGTAGATCACTTGAAGTTACAGGTATCCAACAGTTTTCAATTAGTACTATTTAATGTGAAAAATGATTGAGCTGTCATTTTAACAATGATTTGTTTTGCTTGATCAGATGGAGGGGAGATTAGTAGATCAAGAAACAGCTGAGAGTTCTTCAAGTTCATTACATGATAAGGTGTCAGAAGTTGATAGCACACCCAACCGAATTTCGGAGGATATTGTCAAGTGCTTGTGTAGAATATTTGTGAGAGTAGGCACATTCAAGGAAAAATTAGGGGAATCAAAAACACCTCTCAGTTCTACATCTGTATGCAGCAAGGAAAAGGATCAGTTGTGTGATCCATATGGTATCTGTTCAGAATCTAAAATGAGGGATATTGGTACATACAATAGTTTGTGTGAGATCAAAGCCTCCAATGTTGACCTCAATCGAACAAGATATGTAGTTTTTCTGATCCGTAGGTTAAAGTAAGTTATATCAGGTTGTTAAGCTGTTGGTTGATACTTGATAATTGATACTTCAGGTGTCTATCTAACCTAACAGACATATTCAGGTTTCTACTCGGGAAACTTGCCTCCGTGAGCATGAAGGATCTTACTCATCAAGAGAAACTTGCATTTTGGATAAACACTTATAATTCCTGCATGCTTAATGTAAGATACCTTTCTGTACAACGTAAGGCGGAAGAATTAGGCCATTGTTTGAGGACTTGATTTGAATTTGATATCATCTTAGCTTGCCTAACATGTTGAGGGTAACCACAATTATTTGGGTGTATATTTTAGGCATATTTAGAGCACGGCATACCCGAGAGTCCTGAAATGATTGTAGCACTAATGCAGAAGGTACAATAATCTCTCTAATATTCATTTGTCTTTTAAGAACAAGTGTTCAAAGCAGCAGAAACAATAATCTTTGCTGCCATCCCATGCTGACGTTATAGAATTTCTCAGTGCTCTTCAATCTAAACTTCTAATGACTATTTTTTACCGCTAGAAATTAAGAAAACACTAATAAGATAGGATGATGAATTAAAAACATCCCATCATTATTCTATGAATTTTATGGCAGATTGAACTGAAGTGTATGCATGCACGCGCGCACACACACTCCACAACCACTATTAAATATTTTTATGTCCTGTCAAGATGAAACTCTAGGTAAATATTCAAGTTGACTAAAACTTGGCAATGCTTGATTGCTTGTGCAGGCAACAATAGAAGTGGGGGGGCAGCTGCTCAATGCAATTACAATAGAGCACTTCATCTTGAGACTTCCTTATCACCTGATGTTTGTAAGTGCATAATCTACTCTCTTGCCTATGCTTTCAGATGTCTAAAAAGTTTTTCTAATTTTCTAAAGTCCCTGTCATGCCTTGTAGATTACAATTCATCCCTTGATTTTCATCTTTCCTTACTGCGACAGACCTGCCCAAAAGCTGCAAAACACGGCGAGATGAAATTGCGAAGCATATTTGGCTTGGAATGGTCAGAGCCCTTGGTTACATTTGCACTTTCCTGTGGAAGCTGGTCTTCACCTGCGGTATCTTTGTTTCTCAAATTATACAATATTGTTATGTGGACTCTGGCTAATTGCTTTTTTTAACTATAACTTGGTTTACGATCAATTATTAGTCTGACAATGTATGACCAAACCAAAGATGTCGTGCGTTCTGCTAAATTTTTTGCTTAAATCAAAATTGGATTTTTTTTTCAGAAAAAAATCTCTCGTATGGTTGAAAATTACCAGACCGGGTGTTATATTATGAAAATTTGAAATATCTGGTATAGGAATTAAAAGGACACGCGTGGATAAGCTAAGCGATTCTCGAAATCATTATAATACAAAATTAAACATAGTAAAAAGGTTGCCACTTTTCCATTTTTCATTTTTAGGATCAATAACAATGTTAGTATTATTAAATGCTACATGCTAATTTTCTTTCTTGATGTGGATAAAATCTTATTTTATGTATTTTCCTGGTTTGGTGAATTGATGGAACAAATGTGTTTTTATTGTATGAAGGTTAGGATATACACAGCATCACAAGTTGACAATGAGTTGGAAGCAGCAAAGAGGGATTATTTACAGGCAACAGTTGGCATTACAAAAACAAACAAGTTAATAATTCCAAAGTTACTAGATTGGTATTTACTTGACTTTGCAAAGGACTTGGAAACTTTGTTGGATTGGGTTTGCCTCCAACTACCCATTGAACTGAGAAAGGAAGCAATTGAATGCCTTGAAAGAAGGGAAAGACAGCCCCTTTCACAGCTGGTACAAATGATGCCCTATGACTTCAGTTTTAGGTTGCTTTTACACCAATAAACTTAGAGAGTGGTACTGTTCACCACTACCATTTCAGTCAGCACAGATTTCTGAATTTTGATGTGGTGGATTTTTGTATATGGGATAGTTCACACATAAAGTATATTATCAAAATAATGTGATGCATTCATTTGGTAAAGGGTTTTGGCCTTTTTGGACACTGTAATTGGGTACGTAGAAAGGCTTTTGTAGAAAATAATACATACATAGAAATGGCGGTTTCTTATAAGCAAACTCGTTTATTCTCCGAATCAACATTTGTGTTTCTATGTTCACAAATGATCAATATGTTAAAAAAAAGACTTAAATATCTTTTTAATTTTTGTAATTTAATGTTTTTTTTGTTTTTAATTCTTGTAAATTTATTTTAAGTTGTTGTAAATTATATTTTTTTTTCATCCTTATAACGCTTTAGATAATATTTTTTTACTGTTTAAAACATTATCTAAAAACAGAACAAATATAATTTACAAAGACCAAAAAAATAATTTTATTAGGACTAAAAACAAAAAACACTAAATTATAAGGATAAAAAATATATTTAAACCTAAATTTTTTTTGAAAAACAACATTATGTTATTACATTAGAAAGCGTCACCTGGATGGCAATTGAAAAAACAAAAGGAAAACCCAGGCCATCACAAATAATCATAACAAAACTGAAAAGCCGTGTTCTCAACATGTAGAAACTATAATTTTCCTAGACTTCTTGTGAGAATTTTCCCCAGTTGTATATATCCCCTCCCTACAATGGAGTTGCGTCTCTCAATACAACAGCATTGCAAGGGAACACACGGTAGAAGCAAATATAATCCGGGTGACTCAACCAAATGGTGAAGGAACTGGTCCTGCGAGCGCATCTGATCTTTTGATGCTTCCCATTCCACATATTATGCATCCAGGTGCAGTCACAGCTGAAAATTTGGATCCACAGAGATCACAGACATCATATCCAATGGTTGACAGCCTGCTCAATGTGAAAGCACAGAATTGTGATGGATCTTCCAATGGATCAATGGACTTATTAGTCAAACCCCTCTGAACACACAAGTCGATGAGGCTCCTAAATTCCTCCTGCTTGCTTGGAGGTGCTTTAGACAATAGTAATTCTAACATTTGCTTGGAATATGCATAATTTTGCACCTCCATATTTCGTTTTATGGCAGTTCGAATGCAGTTTATTCTGTGCTTGGCGAGAAGAGGCAATGAACCCAGATGGCGTGAAAGTCTAGCCATCTCATCTTTTGCACTAATTGCACTTGGACCATGAACTTTTTGCAAACGTCCAATTTCCTGCAGTCACAAAGACACCTTTAAAGTAATAAAGGATTAAAGACTTCAAATGCAACAATAAACGCAGCTTTAAGTGAGCTGTCATTGCTTACTTAGCTACACAATAAATATTCACAGCATGGGAAATCTGTTACTAAAGTTTTACGACAATACTGCATTATGGCCTAGAGAAACAGAAGCTCAATTGCCTAATTTACTTGTAGGTCAGATTCCATTCTATCCATGTCATTAGAAATTGAAGCATAGTAATTGTACCTGAAGAAGAGTGACCGTTATCTTGTATTGAGCACAGATTGTTGCTTGAGCTTTTATGTCACTTCCACGAGATTGTTCTTTAGCTAATGCAAGAAAAGATTCATCAAAGCAAGACAAAGCATCTGAAAGATGATTTAACTCAAGGTGAGCAAGTCCAGTCTTGAAACATACAGAAGCAGCAGCTTCTCGGGGAACCTGTCATGTGAGCCATGAGATGGGGAACCAAATTAAAACAAAATTATACAAACTCAGAGATAGCAAACTAGAACTATATCACAGTTTTATTGAAGGAATCTCTACAAGGTCATTAAGCTTCTGGTGTTAATGTCATATAATAATTTGTATAAAATAAAATATCAAAGATAAAGACTCAAACTGAAGAAAAATGACACAGATGCTAAGACTCTTCAAGGGCTTTGCTTCCTCCCTACCCAATCCTCACTCACCTCCCTTCTCCTTATTCTAATTCACTAACAGAATCAAGTCACTTCCCCACCTGCCATCTGTGGAGTTGTTACAATACTCTCCCAAACTAATTTTCTCTCATGTCATGTCCCCCATCATCCCACCTGCTTCTAATTCCTTGCTGTCCTTTCCTTTCTTCCTAAAATACACAATAGTTATATGTGGGAGGCTAACACTCACCAGGTTCAGTAAAGTTGATTTCTCGGCTGTGGCATTATCATAAGTAATCACTGTTTATAAGCACACCAGCTCAATCAGAATTTTTTTCCTTACAAACCTATTTAGTTTTTTTTTCTCTATACCTAGCATCCACTAAATGATTAAAGGAAAAATCATAAAATGAGAATTTCTGTTTATGCTACATGGCTGTTCAATCCAGTACATCTAGTTCATGCATGTATTCTGATAATTTTAATATTCTGGTTAGCAAAGCATTACTCATCCCACATGTAAATATATAGGCATGCATGTATGAATTTATACCTGTCCAGGTCGTACAGAAGATGGTGGAGAACCAGTTTGTGGAGGCTTTCCTGAATCAGAAGCATTTGGTACTCCAAATATACTAAGATCAAGAGGTTGGCTAGAAGTTGGTTCCTGCAGCTGTGATGGGGGCATGGCTGAAGCCTGAGCTGAGGATTGTGGTGGGACACCACCATCAGGAAGTCCTCCGGACTCAATAGGAACCGCAGGTTGTTGAACAACTTGAGGAGGAACATCACCTTGAAGACTAACATCAGCTTTGGAAGCACTAACCTGGTTACGAGTTTCCTTGCCACTTTCAGCCCCTGCAGCGAATTTAGAGAGATATGTCCCAGCAGGAGCCAGTGAAGCAGCGGCCTGAAGGGATGAAATTGTATTCTGAAAGAAGTCTTCTGGAATAGGTCCTACTTTATTTCCCCTACTTGCAACCCCAGTAGTTGGCTGTGAAATTGGTTCTGGTTGAGTAAAGACATCTGTACCAAACAGGTCACCTGGAGTTGAAACAGTACGAGCAGACACTCCAGTAGCTGCAGGTGGCAGAGATAAAATCTGGTCAAGATCTTGGGATCCACTGGTAAACGACCTGCTCCTCGTCGGAGTTAACCCTCCACTTAGTTTAAATTTACTAGTGGCTTCTTTAATCTTATTCACATCCACAGTAGAAGAGGCAATTGGCTTGTCTCGTATTCTAACACGTATTTTTTTGGTTTTCGATACTCCTTCCTCATCACTGCTACTATCAGCAGCAGCAGCTCCATACATGGATTTCTTAAATTCTTCTGCTGCTTTAGCCTGTTCATCAGTAGAGGAACTGGCAAGCTGTTTGTTAAGACTTAATGGACCACCTTGTGAATTATCAACTCGTTGATTAGATATGGGTTTAACTGAAGATATTTCAAGACCATTTGCTTTAAAATCATTTCCTGCAGGGATGACGGCTTTAACTAAACTATCTTCCCTCACCTCAACAACATTTCCTCTTCCTTTAATTGAGCCTACATACACGCCTATATGATCTAAAATAATGGATGGAATTGCACCATCATCAGTCTTCATGTATGGCAACACCTCTGCAGCTAGCTCCCACTGAGGTATATCCTTTGCATTAGTAGGGGTTTTGATTTCCCAGTCTCCACCACCCCATTCAGGTCCTTTAGGAACCATACTTTCTGCAGCAAAGTTGGCAAATATGCCTTGTGTCCATCCAGAAGATCGAACTCGTAAAATCCATTCACAGTGTCGCCTCAATTCTGAGTCAAGATCTTCGTCTTCCAACTTCTGAGCAAGACGCCTCATAGCACTAGGATTAAGGTGGCATATAAATAGATCAAGCATGCTTTTGTAATCTGCAGTAACTTCAAAGGTTTCTTTTGCTCTATCAAACTGGCCAAACCTGCAAGTATCTTAAATAACAAAAAGTGAACAAACCTTTAAATCACATAACTATTCAAAGGACTAAAGTATCATCATTATACACTGGCTCATCAAATAGTATGATAGTATGAGATGAGTAGAATAATGATGCGGACCACTAATTAGGATTACCATATCTCTTTATTTAAATCTTGAATTTTCCACTTTATTTGTTTCTTTATATTTTCCTTTCTTGATGAGAGATCTGCATATCGAAATCGCTAACTTCACATTTGTAAAAGAGAAGGTTTATGGAATTATAAGCTGTTACAGATTGTTATTTCTAACTATACCTAGAAACTACTCGTTTTAATCTCTACACTTAGAAACTTGTTTCAGTCTTTACAAATACATTTTTTTAAACTCATTTTAGTCCCTACACATACACTTCTTAATCTGTTTTAGTGTCTATAATTTTGGACACAATGGTAAAGGTACGATGATTGGTTGGTCAGGGGTTCCAATCCGAATTGCAAATGCAAAGGTAAGGCTGCATTCAATTACCCGCCTCCCCCCTCTTCGCACAGTGAGGAGCCTTTCGGCATTGGGATGTGTTTTTTGTGTCTACAATTTTAGAGGAAAGGGACTAAAACAGATTAAAAAGTGAATGTATAGCGACTAAAACAAGTTTTTTTTAGCTGTTGGGACTAAAGTGTAAACAATGTGTAGGTATATGATCAAATGAGTAAATAAATCACACAAGAATAAGATCCTATTTAGATAAATTTCTCCATAAGTACTTTAAGAGAAGAAAATAAAAGGTAAAATGAATTGATTTTCTCCCATAAACTAAAATCAATTTATGCACCTTAGCTTTTGGAGAAGTTTATTGAGAGAGGTTTTATATAAATTAAGAGCATAAGTTGACTTTAACTTATGGGAGAAACTCAAATTCATTTTAGTTCTTTATTTTCCTCTTTTATAAATGCTTATGAAGAAGTTTATCCAAACAGTGTCAAAGCCAGAATCATTAGTGTATGTTATTGATGATATGCAACAACCACTAAAAAGTTCAACAATCAAGCCTTTTCTCGCTAGGTGGGTCAGCTACATAAATCGAAAGACATCATAACGGTCTATTGTAAATCATATCTATAGACAAGCAATTGAAACATTTACAAAAAGTTAATTAAAATAAAAACTACAGTTTACAAACATAATATAGAATCTTAGAAACATAATAGCTTAGCTATTGGCTGGGATGAGAGAGTAAAACCTTACCAATAATAACAAGTAATAATTCAAGAAAATCAATAATGATGGAACACGTAATCACCGTATTTCAGCAGTTCCTTTAGATACAGTAGCAGGCATCATAAGTACAATGAAGTTTCCTAGTTACCGCTACTAACCTGATACAGGCATAACCCAATTGCCTGAACCTGTGAAATAAATGACATGTAGGAGGACATCGCGGATAATCTCTTGAACGTAGAAATTCATCTTTCAGAACAGACAAAGCAGAGGAAAAACGAAGAGCTTTCACAGCATAGACACCCCGCATCACCTGATGTCAAAACTCAACATCCTTAGAAGATCAGATAGACCAAAACTAAAAAGACAGAGAATTCTATCACTTACCTGGGTGAAATGTGGACCTAATTGAGATAATGACACAGCTAAGTCTCCACAAACAGGAGAACCTCTAGCTAGGATGTCCAAAGACCTAGGTGTTATGCGCAAGCTGTCAAACCTTCATTCAGATAAGAATTTAAAGTGTCACCGTGTCAGTTGTTACCAGCTTTAACATAGATAAAGAAATGTTGAAATAAATCTTGAAGTCTTAAACATTCTACCCTATATAGAAAGAAGTTAGATTTTTCTGATAGCAATAGGTAGCAAAGAAGCACACCTTGATGTTATTTGGTATAGTATTTCGGATAGGTCAAGCTTCTGCTCAAAACTTTGTTGCATTGTGGCAAATCCAATAAGAAGAGGCTCAAGAAGACCAACAAGACAGCTTTTGATCTCAACCCCCTTCTTCTGTTTAGGATTTATTTCCGTAGGGCTAGCAAGCAACAATCGATCATTCAAAGCACCAACCAAGACTGCATAAGGAATTTATAAAAATAGATCAGCAGGACAATACACAAAAAAAAAAAGTTAGAGCATGAGCTACTTGGTCTTTTAATTTCTCCGTTTCAGTTTTTACTTATACAGATTTGTTTCCCTGTAGTTAGCTTCGATTTCATTTCCTTTAATTATGATAGCAAGATTCTCTCCTGTAAATACTAGGTCAGAATTAATTAGTCACTTAGTATATATTTGTAGTGAGATGCAGACTATTCAGGGAGTATTGTAGACAAAAAGACCCGCTTCAGGATATATACGTTCTTGGGGGGGGGGGGGGGCAGAGACTTTGTAGAGCAAGAAGAAAAATTTAGTTACAAGATCAAGTGTCAAGGCAGAATTTCTGGCCATAGCCCAAGGGATTTATGAGTTGTTGTGGATGAAAATCATTCTTGATGATTTTAAAGTATGAGGCTTCTATGACACTTATCTGCAACAACAAATTGCCATAGCATTGCACAAAACATAATCCAGTTCAGCATGGTAGGACAAAACACATAGAGATATACTAACATTTCATTAAGGAGAAACTGGACAGTGGGCTTGTAACAACATTATATGTCCTTTCCGGGTATCAATTGGCAGATATACTAACTAAGGGACTTCCCATAGAGCACTTTCAAGGTCTTTCTTATGAGATAGGAATGATAGATATCCATTCACCAACTTGAGGAGGAGTGTTGAAGCATGCGTTAATCCTTAAATTTCCCTGATTCTGTTTCTATTTGTACAAATTTGTTTCCCTGTAATTAGTTTCCATTTTATTTCCTGTAATTATGATATGAAGATTCCTTCATTCGTGTAAATACTAGGTTAGAATTAATTAGTCAATTAGTATATATCTGTAATCAGCCTGTGCAGAAATAATCAGTAAAATAAATATTCATCTTTTCCTCATATCTCAAGTAATATATTAGTTGAGAAAACAGAAACCACAGAACAGATCGCTAAGATATTGTGATATCCAAGCATGCAGTAAGAAATTACCTGCATAAGGCACACTAGTTGACAGTATAGTCCTCACTTTTCCATCCCAGCCAAGTATACTAATTGCAGTGGCAGTAGAAAAAAGAAGGGCAGGGCCAACCCATAAGAGTGATCTAAAGTAGGCATCAGTTAAGGCTTTAAAAACGAGAATATATCCAACTGAAATATGAAATTTATGGTTTCTTGGCTGAGTAGGTGTGGAAAGTCTGAAGGTAGAAATAGAGAATAGAGTGAACATGATTTTCAACCAAAGTAATGACTTCAAGTGAAAGTGAGGACAGTTTATGTTCCATCTCCTCATCTGCTTCCATATTTTCGACCTAATCAATCAAGCGTTAGGAATAAATGGCTCCTTGATTTTAATTGAAAAAAAAAATCAAAGGATATTGAAGGAAGCCCCTTGTCAAAATTTGTCGAAGTGCCTGCAAGTATGTCAAATGCTGCCGAAACAATAAGTACTCTCTGTGTTGTTAAAATTCCTGCAACATGTCCCCTAAGAGTCTCTTGCCAGTACACCTGCCAAGTTTGAACAAACATGTATTTGCTATCAAGCAGAACCATAATAAAGTCATTTGATATTATTTCCACAAACAAGGAACCCTAAAACTAATGAGTATTGACCTCTACCAAAGGGAGGCATGGCTCTGAAGGGGCCCTTGGATGCTAAGAAAAGGCCTTTGGTTATAATACCCATAAGACAAGGGAATAATTGGCTGAATAAACATACATGCATTTGACTTAACACATTCAGAAATGCGAACCGACCCGCACACTTATTCCTCTACACACATTTTGGAAGACTTCCAAATAGGGGCAGAGGCCAAGAGTTTAAATTCTACCTATGGAAATGTCAATGTGGTGTGGGTTATGACATCCTCAGTCCACCCATATTAGCCTCAGAACACGAGATCTATAGCAATTCAACATAGAATGACAGACAGTGACAGTGCATAATACAAAATTCTATCTTTTTGTCCCTTAAAATCTACAAAATTTAGTCCCTCCCATTTTATGGAAACCATGTTAAATTGAAAATTCTCAAAAGTAGACTGTTGACTCTGACATGATCAAGAATTCTAGTTCATTTCATCTCCATAAGATGGAAGCAAGGGGACTGCATTATTTAAAATTTAGAGTTTGAGAGACATAATTGAGAAGACTATGTATGAGGGACTAAAAGAATATTTACTCTAAAATTCATGGATATAAAATATTCAATCTTATCCCTGTTTGTTTTTCCTACTTAACTTGCACAAAGCAGCTGTGCACTACTAGTTCTAGTCATAGTTAAATAAGCATGCTACTGGATGATACCTGAAGTACAATCTCATTTCTTTTCAAGTTGATTGACTTTTTGCCCTCACTCTTGGTTGATATATAATGGCCATTGGATTTGGAGGATGAAGTGGAAAGGCGGTATCCTTGTATGAGCTTTACTAATCCAATTTGGTTCCCATGAGAAGCAAACATCAAAGTTGAGTCTACAACCAGAAAAAAATCAATACTTTATACTGCTAATAGAATAAAGGCAAGCATGTAAAAATGTGTATTGGTTTGTAAGGGAAGGGATCAGCTGACACCAGTAAATTTAAACAAGAAAAATTTTCAGAAAATGGTAGATGTTTGTTAGGAATCAAAAATTGAAATGGCAAAGAAAGAATTTTATTGAATAGGATCAGAAGAACAAAAATAGGAAAGAAAACTTTCCTCCAAGGGTTTCCACTTCACAAAGGATTTTTCCTTTCACAAAGAGTTAATGCTCAATCTACAAATGATAGGATCCTCCCCTCTTCTATCCTTCTTCCCCTATTTATATCTAATAAACCCTTCTAACTAACTAACTAACTAACCCCTTAACTAACTAATCAATATCCTAACTGTAGTAACTAACTCCCCCTTCCTCATAATCCTAACAATACCACCCCTCCTAAAACACAACCTTGTCCTCAAGGTTGAAAACAACAAATTGATAACATATAGATTTCATATAACTGTTTCCCCGAAATCTACTCGCACCCCCATTTTCATCCCAATTTGCATATTTTGACAGAAGACTTTCATTGGCCTTTGCAGTCAACTGAATCACATTGTAGCCACTCATTGATTTCCCTTGTTTGCATTATGTGTTGGGCCACAGGTGCTCTTGACTAGGAACAATGCAGTTTGACCTTGACTTCAGTTGGGTGAGTGTTGTATGAGGCACACTGTTGGAGTTTGAAACAAAGATCCAATTCGAGCCCATGGGAGGTTTCCAACTTGAGACATTGGGTGGTCTTTGACGGGGGAGTCTTCAACAACTAGCAATGCATCTCCAGTAACTTTGATAGAAATGTCTACCTCTGATGATTTTCTGTTTGGTGGTTCCAAGGATGATGATGGGCTGACTGACTCTTCCTCAAAGAAAACAAGCTTCTTCTCTAGCTTCAAGGATTCTGATAATCTCCCTATCTTGCTCTCATTCAACACTTCATTGTATTGTTCTGTTTCTCATGCTTGATGTAACACACAAACAAAGTGATCCTCTTTTGTTTCTCCCTTGGTGCAACCCCCAAAGGTTGCTAACTGCACCTTTCTTGTCCAAGAATGAACCTCTGTATTATCGCAGCATTTTGACCCACTCCCTAATATGGTCTTCTTGACATGCTTTCTTGTCCAAGAATGGACCTCTGTATTATTGCAGCATTCTGACCCACTCCCTTCCATGGTCTTCTTGACATTCTTGGTTGAATGGGATCATTCAGTACTTGAAGTCTTCTCCAGGAAAGAGATTGTTGTTTAAAAAGGAGAAAATTTATCCATGAAAGTATATACTGATGCTGACTATGTAGGATCAATTGTTGATAGGAGATCTACCACAGGATACTGCATGTTCTTTGGTGGAAATTTAATAACATGAAGGAGTAAGAAGCAAAATGTGGTTGCAAGATCAAGTGCAGAAGCAGAATTCAGAGCTATGGCTCCAGGGGTTTGTGAGTTGTTATGGATGAAGATCATACTTGATGACCTCAAAATAAAATATGAAGCTCCTATGGGTCTGGTTAGTGATAATAAGTCTGCCATCAGAATTGCACACAATCCAGTTCAACTTGATCGAACAAAGCACATAGAGATAGATCAACATTTCATTAAGGAGAAATTGGACAGTGGTC
Source organism: Glycine max (assembly GCF_000004515.6). Classification (NCBI taxonomy): domain Eukaryota; kingdom Viridiplantae; phylum Streptophyta; class Magnoliopsida; order Fabales; family Fabaceae; genus Glycine; species Glycine max. The sequence goes on along the minus strand of NC_016088.4, from coordinate 53,095,626 downwards.
TTATAGCCACCAAATACATCCCTTCAAAGCTTCATTTGGTAGATATGTTCACCAAGGGACTTCCCACAGAGCAGCTTCAAGACCTTACTTGCAAGCTGGAAATGATAGATATACATTCACCAGCTTGAGGGGAAGTGTTGTGACACATTCCATAATTAGCACATATTTTATTCTGTAATTAGTACAAATTTGATTTTTTTTTATTTGTACAAATTTTGCTCCATTGTATTTTGATTTGTATAGATTTTGTTCCATTGTATTTCTTTCCTTAATTAGGTCGTTGGCAGCTTATAAACAAGTATTGTATTCACTCTTTGAAATACAAAATTACAGTAATATTCAGATTATTATCTTTCAAGTAATAGGATGAGAAGAACAAAAAATAGGAGAAAAAATTCTCCTTCAAGGGTTTTCCCTTCACAAAGGATTTCTCCTTTCAAAAGAGCTAATGCTCAATCTACAAATGATAAGATCCCCTTCTCTCCTATCCTTCTTCCCCTATTTATATCTCGTAAACCCCTCTAACCAACCAACTAACTAACTAAACCCTTAACTAACTAATCAATATCCTAACTATAGTAACTAACTCCCCCTTCCTTATAGTCCTAGCAATGTTACCACTTATTTGAAAAGTATGGTATACAAATATCTTCAAGCCTTTTTGATGGAGTTTAAAAAGTCTCTTCAATATGAAATTTTATGTGCATAATGAATGTAATACAAATTTTAATATAATAGGGATTTTATGGGAATTAAACCCTATAGGAGGCAATTTATTTTGCATAAGATTGATTTGATTTACTCCAGTATCAATGGATCCCATCCCTACAGACGCTCACAAAAAACATACAAGAACTAAGTAAATATGTATGTATTCAAGCACCTAAAGGAGTAGAATAGATACGATCAACTTCAGTTTCAAACATAAATGGCGTTGGGCCCTGAATTGAACCAACGGTAGTTTCTGTAGGTTGATTTTCTTCAAAAAGTTTATCATTTTCCTTAGTTTCTTGGGAGGCTCCTCCTGGTAGTGTATATACTGCCAACCCTGTCTTGTCATCATCAAGAATAGCAAACTGATTTTCATTGGGACCAATAAATGCAGCATCTCGACCTGTAGACAATTACTTAAATTATTTACAGCACACAATGCATGACCAAACCCTGACAGAAAGAATGTATTCCGCTCATATAAATAATACCTTTCACTGTGCTGCTTTTACTGTTTGATATCTCTGCATCAGTATTTTCCCGGTAAAGTACAACTTCATTTGTAGTACCACTAAATTCATAAGCCACAAGAAATAGGTGTTGCTTTTTACTGTAAATCAAGTATTTTGCTTGATACTCCACACTTCGAGGAATCTATACAAAGTTGCTGAACATTAGAAGATAGAATATTATTTTCGCTTGTAAAATATAAATAGTTATAACATATCAATTGTCAAGAGGTGTATGTGCTTTTATTTCAAAATTTCAAATAAGGATTTTAGTAGATTTTGGTACCTAAAATCAAGATTAGATTATTCAAATCTGATCTTTTCTGATTCTCCATTATTTTTCTCCTTATGTTATCCTTATATTTATTTTGCAATCATAGTGATTAAGATCTCTCCTAGCTAGCTGCCTCACTAGCTCATGTAATTTTGATCAATCAATAATTAGACATATCCTTTTTTTCTCCTATCAGAGCTTCGGCTCTGATCCTATTTTCGTCCACCATGTCTTCCATGAATTCTGAAGGCGACGAAGCTGCATGATGGTCATCATCATCATTAGTGGCAGATGCTCTGTCTTTCGGTTCCATTTCACAGCTTATAATCCAAAAGCTGAATGGAGAAGGCCAGGCATTTCAAGTCTCAAATGAAGAAAACATGGAACAGAAGGGCAACTTTGAGTCACTGTCTTTCACTAAGGTCTAAGGAACAATCAGACTCTTGTAATTGTTCCTTTCCACTAAAGTATCTGTTAGTACCAAAAAGGTACCTCTTTTTCTACTGCTCTTCTTAGTACTAAAGAAAATTGTAAAACCCACGGATCATTGATTCCAGAGCTATTCACCACATGCAAATTGTTCATAGTTGTTCTCCATGTATAGTCCTTGTGCAAGTCATAAAAAGGTCAAAATTGCATATGGTACCTTCTCTACGGACACGGATTCAGTGCAGTCACTGCGGTGACTGCATGAAATCTCCACCGTTAAAAATAAAATATATAAATTAAATAATTCAAGTAAAAAAAACTGCACCTTTGGATTGTGACTGCAGGACCCTGCAGTCGAAAAGCAACTGCAGGCAATATGGGTCCCTTTTCTGCTATACTTTAGTATCTTTTCACAGCAAGCAGCAAAAGTTCTAACAAAAGGACCTGTTTAGACCTAAATTTGAGTTCTTTATAAGAAAGTTGGACATGCTCAACATCTAAGGGAGGTGTTTACAGCTATATGTGCTTTTATTTTAAATTTCAATTAAGGATTATAAAAGATTTAGGTAGTTAAGATCAAGATCAAATTATTCAGAAACGTTCTCAAATGATTCTCCTTTATTTATCTCTTTATCTTATCCTTATATTTATTTTTGTAATCAAGGTGATTAGGATCTCTCCTAGCCAACTCTACCTATATAACTGTCATGTAATTGTGATCAATCAATAATAAGAAATATCATTTTTTCTCCTAAAATTTCATCAATATTATGCAAATGATAAAAGCTATAGAAATCAGATAGACAACATGAAATTTGTTAAACTTACTACTCCCTCTAGTCTCTACATTACCGAATTATAAAGTTTCTTGTAGATACTGTCAGATCCAGAGGAAAGATTATGTGCCATAAGATTGGGTCCATCCACATAGAAAGCCCTGACGGGATAATGAAGAACTCGGTTCTCTTTATTGAAGAAATTTAGCTCCAAATGAAATGGCTGGTAGTGCATAAATGGTATTGGTTGATTGAAGAAAAATGTCTATGGAAAATAAATCAATCTCAAAATCAAATGTCAAAGGATTCTTGCCTGTATAACTGGAAAGTCCTTCAGATAATGCTTGGTGTCTAGAATAGTGATGAGGGGCAAGCGAGATATTGGAGCACTTTTTGTATTGCCTTCCATAAAATGCTACAAGAAAGATGTAAAAGAACAAAATATAAGTCAGGGAGCATGGAGATTTTAAATGTTTTCTAAGGAGATTAAGTGCAGGATTGTAAGGAAATTTGAGCCATCAAATTTGGTGGTCAAAGTCACATCATAACCATTGCATCGTTCATGACTATAAGAAAGAGAAAATATAAGAAACATACACTGTAAAGAAAAGCCTTCCTTCCAATGTCTAATATTGTAAGATGATTGTGGCTGCAATTAAGGAAGAAAGGAGACAGTCAACAATAGCACAATATAATTATGAAATGTCTCTAATTACATGTACTGGATAACAAACTAATGGAGAAAAGAGTCAAAAGTAATGAGTAGCAAAGCAATTTGAACCTTTTTAATTAAAGCACCTAAATTGTGTCATCAGTGGACCTCATATCCAAGTAGAAGCTGCATCTAATACTCAAACAGTATTGTTGCAACTAAGCCCAATGTGAAAATACAGATATCAAGTGCAATTTCATAATCCAAATATAATCTAGTAGTACCCAATCAAGTTTCAAGACTAAAAATAAGCACAAATAATAGGGCTATTTAGAATCAGAACAGCATAATATAAGACAGTGGATTCTAACCACCAGTTTTTCCATAAAATACTAGTTATATTTTCCTCTACCCAGTTGCAGATTTTGACTCACCCTTTCAAATGATGTTCTTGTAATTGAGCTTGAAGCTGATGGTCCGCTAACACTCCAGATGAACCCAAGGCCGACAATTTTTCTTTCAAAGTAGATGCTGCATAGAATCTCTATCATTAGCATATATCACATTAAAGAGCTAGATTGCAGCAGTAATTATTATGCAAATATGGCCAAATTAAGGTATATAAGTGAGAGACAATACTCTCCTTATAAGCCGATTTTGTAGGATTGAGTTAGGGTCCAAATCCAAATTCTAAGAAAATATCCTCAAATATTAAAGGATCTTTAACCTTGATGCTAGCTAAATAAAAATGAATCACCTGACGATCCGCGTGCACTTTGCAAAACTGAAAAAAGTTGCTTTCTCCTTTCTCTACTGTATGTCGTCTTATTTTTCAAAGGGTCTCCACTTGTTACATTCTGTTGAAATAAACAACAAATTCATAAATCCAATATACACTGGCAAAAAAGATATAAATAATGAAAGGTTGAACGTAACTGCAAACACGAGTGCCGCTAAATTAGATTTTGGATGAAATTCTAAAGCTTTAATTCGTGGTAAGGGATACACTGCTTCTCCGCCCTGTTGAGAAAGGATGCGAGGGATATCAAGTGATTCAATTGCTGCATCGAATGTAAAAATTATTAGCCAACAAAGTTTAATGAAATGAATAATAAGAGAGTGAAGCAAGATAACTGTTGGCATGTTCTTTCTCTGTATCTTTCTCTATGTTAAAACATTCTATACAGGAGGGGGGAGGGTAGCAGCAGAAATTTTGCATGACAAATTATATAACAGAAACAAGCGGTCAAAAACTAAGAAAAATCAGACTAGAGACTGAAAGAGTCAAAGTTAGCTAACCAGCAGGCACAAAAAAACTAGCTGGCATAGGAGGTGTGTTAGGATTTACTATAACCCGTGTTTTCCAAACTTGCAGACTTCCATCCCTTGATAGGGTTACAAGTAAACACAATGTGGTTAGCCAAGAAACTGATGTTATTGGTTGTGATCCAACTTGTGTTCTGAAAATGAAATATTATAACTATCAGAACCCAAGACTAACAAGCCTCAATTTAAATATTTCCAGTGATTGGCTGCAAGAAAACAACAAATTCAAAATAGATAACCATGATACAAGGTCTCTCAGTTACAAAATGGGGAAATCTCAACCATAGCCACAGTTACTCACAGTCCAATGATACTAGGCCTCTCAGTTGATACATCCCATGCCAGTAGTGTACCACGTCGATCACCAACAAATATCCATTCTAGAGTTGGGTGAAATGCAAATGCACCAGCACCATTAAGCTTTATAGTATTGTCAACTGAATAAGAAACAAAATATAAATAACACTAAGGATGTGACTTACAAGAGAAATATAAACCATGTCAACAAGAATAGAATATGTCAGGAATCATCTCACGTTGAAGTGTGTAATGAACAGCATAAGTGTGAATGTTATATGCTCGAATCAAACCTTCTGCATAAGCAACATACTAGGACAGAAAAGCAACGGAGTCAAGAAGGACAGAACTGAAGTATCATTAAAAGAAAGACCGGTGACTAAGTCTTTCTTGCAGCACAAATACATATATATAACATGAAGTCAAGACCCTGTCAAAAGTAACCAGAAATATATTGAAGTAATACCAGAACAGGGAGGCGAGGATGACAAGCAAGATTCACAATAGGCTTCTTCAAGTCTGTCTTGATTTTTGTGGGTGCTCTACCGCCTTCAACAGTTCCAACAACTTCATTTGTGCAAAAACAGATATAGCCCAAAAAATCTCAAGATTAGTAATCGAACTGGCGACAATAGCACGTATAACTTCACAGATAAGAAATCAGACATCCAACCTGTCACACTCAACCGTTTATGGAATCCAAAAAACACAATAGATTGTAGTGGGGTCAATGCCAGATGAACTTCTGTATCAGAAGAAATTTGCTCGGTCTTCTTCTCTGGTGAATGCAATACACATGTTTGCTCGAAGTCAAAATCACAAGATCGTATTGTAGAATCCTATAGATGGAAAAGCAATAGTTGTAATAAATATAAAAGAACTTCACAGTCACAACTCAACATATAAACTAATAAAGAACAGGATTTAGCAACATTACATTCAGAAAAAACAGACTGTTAGATAATGTAATTTTCCCAACAAGTAAAACAGAAATTCACTACACTTGATTATCTATGCCATATGTTAGAGAATGATAACATCAGAATCAAAATGATAAAAGGAAGACATTATTGTTAAATCTTGCACACCTATATAATTTCTAATTTTTTTTTCGTAAAGTTGTTTCATTTTCTGAACTGAACTTAACCATGGAAAATAATTCTGCCAGGTCCTACAATGTTGTCCCCATTATGTTAAATATACCCATGAGGACCTGATTTGCATTTTGTTGCATATCTAGCCAAAAATACAAAAACCATTTCTGAAAATTTATCGACTCTTCGAAGAACAACTCTATAGGCAATAACGCATTAACCCTAATTGTAATATTTTGCCCTTCCACAGTCCATACTTTAATGTGAGAAAAAGATCCACAAGTTCCATTGAGAACTGAAGCACCAGAAAATAAAAATGTTTAAATACAACAAAAGTTTTATCCCACCAAGTAAAGCTGGCTATATTTGATCACACAATGCCATTGGGCTCAGTTAAAGACCAAATCCTTATAGATATATTCATCGTGAGATCCCTCTTAACAACTTCCTCCAATGTCATTCTTGGTCTCCTTCTCCACCTTCTCATAAAACTAAAAATCATGCAATCTACTTTCCTCACTGGTACTTCTAGTAGCCTTCTTTGTACATACCCAAACCTTTCATGACATTGGTGTGACATTTGATTTCCTGGCATCATTTCCTCAATCAGTGTCATACCAATGTCTCCTCCAATACTAACCTTTCATATCCTAAAAAATTACTTCTATTACTATAAACTACAAATAAAATAAAATAAATCAATATGCACATAATAGAAATTCAGGTAGGGCCAACCTGGAGAATTGCAATCACAGTATGCCCTCTTGTTGGACTATATAACATGCGGACAACTGGAGCACCAATGTCAAGAGCTGAAATCTTGCTTCCTGTTAATGCATCAAATTCTGCGCACATGGAAACAAACCAGTTAGGAACACCTTACCAAAAATACGTCAAAAATGAAATAATGCAGCAGAAAAAAAGGTAAATCTACTCCGCACGGTAAATTCACAAAAGCGCAAAGTGCACGAAACCAATGACTCAGATGTAATGGATCAACAAGGAGGATTGATTTTATTAGTACATTCCTTCAGAAATGAAAGATTCAAGAGTAAGTTAAGCAATGTTTACCAGGCATTGCCATTGTGGTGGTTTACATTTTACAAAGTTATGTACTTAGGTCTTTCTTATTCTGGATGGACTTTTTAGTGAACAATGACTTTGAAGCATCAAATTGGATATCAGTGTTTTAGGTTTATTTACGAATAAACTAACTAATTCGTCCATCAAGACAATAGCTCATGTTTGCTCATGATGCATTGCTTTTCACGTGTTTGTTCTCTGTTTTAGAAAATAGAAACAAGCGCAGCTATGAGTAAAGAAGGAGTAAGAAATGCAATTACACGTGACAAGAACTCAAGGTAAGGAGCGATATGCAAACATTCTCAATATTTTTTATTTAGAATTAGATAGAGTAACATATGGAATCATCATCTGGCAGCATGGATAGATTCAGTTAACAAGTAGAGCTAGAATACCGCAGGTAGCTTTAAGGAGAAGGACTGAAGATAATGCTTTAGATATGATTAGATGAATGAATTGTACCAGCTCGTCTGGTAAGAATTTGATTTATGTATTCAAATCCATGTATTAAGTTCAATTTAGGATAACAGTCTGTCTGAATAACTTTGATGCATTTACTAGACAGGGCAAACCATACTGCTTGTGAACATCATCCTGCTCATAACTACATGCTTTTGGGTCAACATAAAATCAAGTGAAGCAATCTCTGCTTTAGTTTTTTATTCCTTTGCAACAAAAGAGAAAGAATGCAGAGCCTAGCAAAGCCAAAAACAGCTAAGCATTAAGCAAGTGCATTGGGATGGAAGCTACTACTTTGGTCTAGATTTTAAAAACTGAATCAAGTTGAGAAAACCAGTTTTCTTTTTGTTCAGCCACCACCGTAATTAGGGACTTTTAGCTCCCTGGTGGGACCCCAAGATATCCCTACAAGCTTCGGTCCTTTGGGTCGGCTATAAGACTAATCCTGATTCGAGGCTTAGTCCCAGTTAAAGTTCCTCAACCCTCTCTCCTCCCCAAGAGTGTATTCTGTGGGATCAAACTCAAGTCTTTCTCCACAAACTCAATGTGTGTTGCAAACTAAGCTACATCCATTGAGTTGAGAAAACTAGTTAAATGAAGCAAACTGTGGTTTTTTATCTAAGGTCATGTTTAGATAAACTTCTCTATAAACACTTATTAAAAATAATTAAAAAGGTAAAATAAATTGAGCTTCTCTTATAAGTTCAAAACAACTTATGCACTTAACTATCATGAAAGCTCTCTCACTTATAAGACACACACACACACACAAAACCTGTTAAACTGAACCAAACAGTAGTTTTTGTGTATAAGTGGAAAAAAAATAAGAAGATAAAATGAATTGGACTTCTAAGTTAAAATCAATTTAAGCACTTCACTTTTATGAAAGCTCTCATTTAAATTCTCCAATGTTGAGGTGCAAACTTGTTATTTCTCCTCCCATTCTATTTCATTGTCGTGTAAAATTTAACAGTACTATTGGACAACCCAAAGAGTTTGAGATTGGATATTGTGCAGTTATCTTTATAACCTTTATTTTCCTTCAACATTGCAATTAGACAATAGCTTTACAATTTATGAAGTTCAGAAACTGTCCAAACTAGGAACATGACTTTGTTTAATTTCTGAAAGATTTCATTATTAACTCGGTCCTTATATTTGTCCACACTTTCCTGTTTTGACCCTACACGTAAAAATTGTAAGTTTTAGTCCTGGACAAGCAAATTTAATACATTTTGATCCCTGCCATCAGTTGAAACACCGCCGCAAAATTCTTCTGGGGTGTAAAACTGCCAAAAAGAAAATATTTATTATGGAAGAAATTTCTAGTAGTTTAACAATCGCCAAAAAAAATTGACAATTTTACACCTCCAAAAAAAAAATTGCAGCGGTCTTAAGTTAACAGCAACGTCAGTAATGATGTTTAAAGCAAAGACCAAAACGCACTAAATTTATTCGTCGCTAAAACTTACAATTTTGACGTGTAGAGTGAAAATAGCAAAACGCGAACAAGTACACTGTACGTAGACCAAATTAATTATTAAATCTTTTTAAATTTATCTATCAGAAAGTATGAAATGGGTTCAGGGAAGATTTTTTTTAAAAAAAAAAAAAGATAAGTACAAACGAAGAGTCGGAAACGAATGCAATGGCATATCTAGCGTATGTCACACACACATTCATGAACTCTGGTTCTCCTTCATTATTTGAATCGAATTTCAGAGCAGCACGTTACCGTAATGATGCGAAACGCATCGTTTAGACGTTTCCAGAATCTATAAGCAGAGTGAAGGTAAATTCCTGAAACTAGAAATGAACATGGAGAGAGTGATAGAGCAGTTTCTCACCAACGATGAAGGTTCCGATGGCGACGGCAACGAGTGCCTGATGAGGATGAAAGGTAGCAGCATGTGGCTGCAGAGGTCTGACGCCACGACCAACGTGGCGCAGGTCAAGGTGCTGCAGTGTCGTCCACTCCATGGTTGAGTTTCTACCTACAACTTCATCGTTCGTTAGTCGTTACATTTAGAATGCCGAAACGCAATGAATCGAGAAGAGGATGCAGAACATGTTCAGGGGTTCAGAAGAAAGCATGGAATCAAGACGACAACGAGTTTTAACCGTAAAATGGAAAAGGAACTGCGAAATCGCGCAACGCAACGACCAACTCCGATTTTTAAAACTATAAAAAAGGAAGAAGAATAGGACAACGGACCAAGCGTGCATGGCTCGTTGTATCTATGTGGGCCTCATACAAAAAAAAAACTTGGGAGTTGATGTTGGCCCAACAAAAATTGTTATTGGCTGCTACCAGAGCATGACAAAGACCAAAGTACCCCCTTTCCAGTAATTGGCATCACCCTTCCCCACCACCCTTTCTTCCTTTCTTTCTTCCTTTCCTCTTTCCCTCTCTTCCCTCCTTGCCTCACACAGCTCTCCCTTGTGTAAGGTATTTTTTTTGTTTGTAAACACAACAGAATCACAATTTCCTGCCAATCCAACGAAATTATAATTTTATTGTGTTGTACAAATCGTAACTCAATGAAATTGTGATTTGCTCCACCATGGGATCATGATTCCTCTGTACTAATGGGGGTATAAAAAAAGTACAATGAAATCACAATTTCATTATACATTGAATAACAAAATTGAACTTCTGTTACACAATGTTTTCATACCCCCTAATGCAGTGAAAATGTGTTTCCATTGTGCATTATGGGAAAGAGTATTTTTAGAAATTTTGAATATTGGTAAGAGCCAATAACAAAGGTGGTGGAACCAATAGCAACACCCAAAAAGCTTACAGCCCAATATTTCTAAAAGACTTGGACCTCTGAATAGTGAATAGTCTAGATCCCTGGACCTTCACTTGGTTATATATAATTTGGGGATTATATTTTGCAATCCCATTTTGTCTTTTCACGCTATTTTTTTCTTTGGGTTATTTTTATTTTAATAGTATCCTTATACACAAGTTTGATAATAATAACTATAAAAGAGAGTCAAATTTACAATTCCACATATGATTCAAAGTTTCTTTTAATCACACTACCCTTTCTGGCTTTCTCATTTATGGTGTAGGAAGATGGTATTAAAATTAATTGGCTTTAAATTCAGGAATGTTTCGGTTATAAAAAATGTTTGTTAGACATCTTTTGAAGTGTCAACAAGTTGAGAGAAAAGAAAGAAAGAAAAGAAAGATAAATGATTGATTTAATTAATGATGTAATGTGATAAAAAGAAAAAAAAATAAGAATGTTAATAAAATGTTTATTGTTTGAAATTTATGAATGTTTAAATATAATTGCCCTTGAATCATTCACTTCATGCACATCAGTGTGATAAGTTACGTTCACGGCTACCAACTTCCTTTCAGAAACCCTCACTCACGCTAGATAACAGATGGTACACTTTTCATTTATCATCTTACATAAAGTTCAATATGAGTAGTGATATATGTACATTTCAAAATGGGATGAAAACAAGAAAGATAAAAATAAATGAAAAAAAAAAGTAGAAAGAAGAAGTAATGGATGTGATTAAAAAAGAATAGAGAAATCAATAAAGATAAAGAAAAAAATGAGTTGAAAGCGGGATGGAAGATAAAACAGATAGATGAGTATAATTTTTCTTATTATATTTAAAATATTACTCATTAAAATTTGATATCGTGAATAAAAAATAATCAAAAAAATAGAATTAAAATTAAATAAAAGATACTTTAGGAATGATAAGACACGTACACCCACCCCCCACCCCCACACACACTAAAAATATTATTTACTAAAATTTGATATCCTGAATTAAAAAATAATCACTAAAAATATAATTAAAATTAAATAAAAGATATTTTAAGAATGATAAAATTAATTACATTTACTTACATTTAAGTACAACATACAAGATCATTTTTTTTTTGTCTCCGAACCTACATTATTTAAAAAAGTTTAAATATATTTTTTGTCTCCACAATTTAGTGTTTCTTTTGTTTTTGTTCCTTGCAAAAAAAAAATTATTCTAGTCCTTGCAAAATATGTTTTTTTTTGGTTTCTCATCCTTATAGCATTTTTTATAACATTTTTTTTACTGTTTGAAGCACCATTTTTGTTACTATTCAAAGCATTTTACTTTAAGATGAAAAATAAAACAAATATATTTTACAATGACTAAAATGGAAAAAAATTACAAGAAGCAAAAATATATTTAAACTTTTGAAAAATTTATCTTCACTTTCCTACATATCAAATGGAGGTGCTACATGAACTTCCATTGAGTTTCCTCCTCTTCCATTTTTTTCCTTGGTATCTCAATAGTTTCTTTTTCATCCCTAAACTAGCCAATCACTGGTTAGAATAATTTCACAAAAATACCTACAAATATTTTGTTGTCTGAAAAAAATCTCATGAAATTGTCTTCTCATCACAAGTTCAAATCTGAAGTACATAGTGTAGTGGCCTCGCACACCTATTCATAGAGCTCCTTGTTGATGACAACTAGGAAACCACTTGTTGCTGGTATTGAGAAATAATCAATTTTCCTTTAGATATTGGTTTGTGTTTAAAAGTTATTGTCCAAGAATACCATTGATTTGTGTTGACTAGGATTTTTTTTGCCAACATCAGTCAAGGTTATTTTCGATCGACATCGACTAAGATATTTTTTTATCAATATTAGTTGGTGATTTTTTTTTGTTGACATCAACTAAAGTTATTTTTCAAGCAATGTCAGTCAAGACTATTTTTTCGCCAACGTCAACTAGGGTCATTAACACCAACAAAAAATAACCTCAATCAAAGTTGACCAAAAAAATCTTAGTCAATGTTGGCCAAAAAAATAATCATGGTCGATGTCAGTAAAAAAAAATCATCGATTGATGTCAACCAAAAAAACCCTTGTCAACATGTGAAAAAATAACCTCAGTCGACGTCAGCCAAAAAATAGTATCGATTGATGTTGAGTGCAAAAAACCCTAACTGGTATTGACTGAAAAATAGTCACAATCGACATCTGTCGAAAAAATCATCAGTCAACATCAGCCGAAAAAACTCTAGATGACATTGACCAAAAAATAAGTCCAACCAACATTGGCTGAAAAAAACTCTAGCTGACATCAACTGAAAAACAATCTCAACCAAAAAACATCATCAATCGATGTTGTATTTATACATTCTACCCGAGACCACATTTGAAAAAAAGAATGCTAACATTCCATCCATTGGGAATGTGAACGTTCTCACTAGAACAGACTGGAAAAGCGCAAATGAGAAGCCCAGACCATGCCATTGTGAAAAGGCGAAACAAAACTCAGTACTCTTGAGTCTTCTTAATGAAAAATAGATCACAATTCACATCATATATCGTATTTCCTCCATCCATAATTCCTCATTTCAAAGTCGTATAGGTTTGTACGAGCATGACAAATATCGTTGGATACTGGAAGTTGGGATCTAGATGCGAATTCACCAACACGAGGCCTGGAAGGTGGGAATTCTGTCATATTTGGAATTAGGTCTCTGATGTGATAAAAGAACTCACTTGGCTCATTCCTGCTTGGTGTGTACTGTGGATAATTGTGTAATGGATAAACTGGAACTTGGTAGCGGTCAAATTCAGCCGAATTGTGCCTTCCCCTTGTGTATCTGGAGGCTCTTGAAGATGCTTTCTCCTTCTGTGTTGCTTGACTTGATGAAGTGACCTCTCGAGGTTGAAAGTTGTTTGCTCTTTTGGAGCCATCTTGGTGCCTAACCTTGTCTACTACATTGGATCTTCCTATTTTTGATTGTTTTTTAGTATGGATTTCATGCTGCCGTTTTGAACCTAATAATTGCAGGAGATGAGTGACAAGTTTCCAATAATGTGAAAAATTGTAAGATAGTGCAACAAATGCATCCATTAAAGTTCAAAATTACCTTTAGATTCATTTGCATAACAGCTTTTATTTTTTCGCTTCAATGATCTTATAGATCTCGCTGCTGCACCACGTCCGTGCTTCTCACGAAGCACCTCGATTCTATCAGCTTCATTTTTCCATCTCTAGAGCATCAAGAACAATAAAAGTAAGAAAGAAACTGTAACATCCAGAGGATAGAAAAGAAAACAGAGATAAAGGCTTGTACGCACTGATTAATACCTGTCTGTAAGTTTTCTGTTTATAGAGATTCCGGCCCTTTACAAGCAAAGGAGATAGTGGAGGCAATTTCCTAACCCCACTACTCCACAACACCTCAACCTGCAAGACATAGATGAAGAATTTGACTTCTATTAACGTGTAAAGAGTTCCTTATTTGGTAAAAGAAAGCTGTATAATATTAATATGAAAACTTTGGCTAAGAAATTTCTTTGGCATAAAATGCAACTACGAAACCAAGTATGTTATTTTTGGTTTCTGATTCTCTGTTTCTCTATTCTCAAGTACAAGTTATTGGCTTAGAAAAAATTGTACCAACACCAATAAAAAATTAAACATAATACCAGAGTGAAATTCTCAAGACAAATTTGAGAGAGAAACTGGAACTCTACTTCATTAACCAAGATAGCCATTGCTCTCCTCGGTTTACAAGAGCATATATCATCGAATTATGTATGTCCAAATAAAAGACCAAGGAGTAATACAGGACTCTTTTTCATGTAACTTATTGCAGCAAACTTTAGACTCACAGTAAAGGTATGCTGTTGTTTAGCTGCACCATAGCTCTCCTTCACAACCCTCCCAGCAACAGTTCTGTTTCCTAGAGTTTTTCCATGCCGAGTCACTTTATCAAACCTGGTGAAATGTGTAATTAACTTGTAAAGGAACAATTCAGGACTAGAAGGAAAACATTGATTAAAAATGACCAGAGCAGACAAATTACTTTTCATAAACTTTCTGTCTGAACAGAACAACATCTCCCATGCAGACATCACCTGAGGAAAGTGAGAAAACAAGTGTTTATTCAAAGAACAATAAGAGTAAGGCAAATGAAAGAAAAAAGAGAAAAACAATTTACCAGTACAATTAATGGTAAAGGACGATCTCGGGTATAGCGTGTAGCCACTTCCATGTTTTAACCTGAGATATATTTCTAAGAGGTGAATACAACAACTCTAAATCAAAACTAACATGCCTTATCTTCTCTAGAAAGAATCACTATATTGCTCTTTAGGACACAATTTTTTCTTAGAAATAACTATAGGACAAACATAATTCCTTGGTTGAAACAAATTGAAGCAAAATTGACAAGAAAAGAAAAATTAAATTAAATTAAAATGTCTTTTCAAGAACCATGTAAATATGAATACATCTACATATGATTATTAGGTTTTCAATTTCATACAAAATTTCAATGTCTTGAAGTATGCTTCTAAGTCAATAGTCAATAGGCTTCTAGAATCCGAAACCCTTACCTCCAATGCTCCTTTATCCTGGCAACACAAACATCTCTATTTCCTGCGATCCTCAAGCCGTGATTCCGTAGATACGCTTTGCATTCGTTTAATTTCAAAGATTCGATATCTTTTCCTTCTGGCAAATACAAACTAAAAACATAGAAATTCAACGGCTCTGATCATTAACACACAGCGTTATCAACTTCGTTAGTAAAATTAAAACCTCGAAGGAGGGCGACGACTTTGTTGGAGAGGGAGGAATCATCAACGTCACCGTCATCGGATTCGGACGCTTCATCGCAATCGCTTTCTTCGCAATCGCTGTCTTCTTCTTCTTCTTCTTCTTCATCTTCAGAAGATAGAACCATCACTGCGTTCTTTCCTCTCGTATGATCTATTTCTTGTAACTGTTAATATTGTGTTGAGTGTTGACACTTGACAGACAAATTTAAATGAAAAGAAGCAAAAACGGGGGGCAGGGCCTTGGCTTGGCTCGCTCGACAATGTTGGGCCGAATTCCCAACTATCTCAATTCTCAACGACAGATTTTTTATTTTTTTTGAAGTTTTAAAAACTATTATTTTATATTTCTTGAGAAAAATAAGAAATTATATTTTTTAAGAATTTATGTTTTAAAATTGTACATTATTATAAATTTTAAGCATTTATTTAATAAAAAAAAGCATTTGTCTTAGTAAAAATACAAATATATGGTTTATAATTAAGAATGACAATTGCAACTATATTCAATAGGTATCCATAAAACTATTTGTAATGAATAAGGTTTTTAATCATCAAGAGTGTGGGTATTATTACAAAATTTTACAGGTGTAAATACTACAGTCTCCGACTCTACTCATAGCCGCAAAATATATTTATAATATTATATTTTAAATAATTTTTTATTTAAGTTAAGTTATTCTATTTGCAATGTTTTATGATTATAAATTATATGATCTCTGAATATACTTTTTATGCTGTTTTCTTATAATAAATATCTTTGAATATTTTTATATATTAAGTTATATAGTACAATGTTACTATTATAATAATATTTTTGTTTATTAGTTTGTCAAACAAATTCCTTACAAGAAACTATATTGTAATTGTTGATAAGATAACTAGTTTTAAAATTACTATTCAGACAAGTATGAGGCTGAGTATTGCCACAGACAGGTACTATAGTACTTGGATAAAGCTTTAACTGTCATCATTCCAGACTGTAATTATCATGTTGCTAAGAAAAAAAAGAAGAGATGCGGCATGTGTTTAATTCTGCTTTTTTTTTTAAAAAAAAAAAAAGAAGATAATTTTGTACCAGCTTCTTAAAAAATTTAAAAAGGTGATTATTTTTCATTTTTTTTAACCAAACATGCACAGATTTAGCTTCTTTTATTAGTGTTATCAATTATTAGTATCAAAGTCATCATTCCCCCCTTCTAATGTATGGATGACAATTAACTCGTTATATATATAATATAAATATTCATTTTACATGAAAAATAAAATCAATTTTACTTTTTTTAAATATCCACTTTAATTATTTTTAATATTTTATATATTATGTTTTTCATCTCAAATCTCAAATATTTATAATCTATTTTTAAAATTAAAAAAAAAAACACTTTTCTTTTAAATCAAAACTAATATTTTTTTCTTGTTTATTTAAACTAATTATAAAAATATTATAATTTTACATAGTTTTGTTTCAATTTATATTTTTAAAGTTTTATTCAAATACCCTTACAATACAGATTCTTACTTGTATGCAATGTCTCCATTTCCATTGTCAATCTGGTTTTGTAATACCAGACACGTGTAGCAACATCTATAATTATACTGCAACATTCAATAGAAGATATAGGGATTAGGATTGTGTAGAATTGGGGTGGGATATATATACTTCATATTTCCTGCCTCAGGCCAATTATCAACATGATCAACACCTTTAAATGATGAGAAAATAATCCAAGAAAAATCAAATTACAAATTCCCAAAAGCTACAATAATGCTGAAAGCGCAAAAGAGCCCCCAAACCCTCTTTCTTTCAGCTCTGGATACAAGGCAATGAATTTGCATGTGGACAAGATTACAAGAATGATGCCCCTCAATTTTGAACCTTCTAACATGTTACAGTATTTGAGTGTACCCTTTTAATACACTACAGCTTTACAGTGGAAAATACAAACTCCTGTAGCAGGTTTGCCTCCTGCTCCAAGTTGTAAAAGAACGAGATCATTCTAAAAGAGTATATGCTGAGGCACAATGCGAAAGACAATCACTTGATAATAGGGTTGTGATGATTCCGTTAGCAATTTTTAAGCCAGATAGATCATCATATAGTTTAGTCAAGCACTCTTGGCTATTCTATTGGGCTTCTGAGGTCTATTGACCTTTTGCAAGACTTCTAGATGGGCCATGCAACAGTTTGACAAATCCAAGGAAACTTAATTTTCCATCAGTGTGCCGAATCCAATCATGGAGAACAGCGTGAACAGGGACAGATGGACCAAGCCCAAGCTCCTGGTTATTTAGTTAAAACAATTAATATAAGGAAATGTAATTCAATATTATGAGGAATGAAGAAAATTAATATATTAATATCACAATGCAACACCATGAAAGTTAAAATAGGTAGATATCTTCACTTATATAACAATCAGCACAATAATATTATCAGTATAAAGATTTACAAAGGCATGTATACATAAACTATCATCAATTCATAGTCAGATCAACCATACCGAAGCTAGTTCGTCTATGACTATGGCCTTGTTTCCATCCTTTTCAAAAAGGTCATAGGCACAACGTGCATTTTGCTCCCACTGGTCAAGTGTTTCAAGTTGATGAACACTAAGGGCAGCTGCACAGAACTCGTCAAAATCCATCCTTCTATATTGTAATGCATTAAGCTGCCACCCAAATTATTATGTATCAATAACCACTACAGATACAAAACGCCATTTAAATAATTTCTATGGTTCAATCATAACACTTACTGATGCCAAAAAGTCAGGTATGCGTGACTCCTTCATAGCATCTGTTGCATTTACCATCAAGACCTAACCAGCTCAAAGTTGTGAGATGACAAACACCTTCCTCTTAATATCTTAAATAAAAATAAATTGAAACAAAACCAACCGCTTTGATATTTTCCAAGCTAATAGTGCCATTTTTGCTTGGCTCTAAAAGTGCAAACTGCTCCCTCAAATAAAATAGCTCATCAACAGTTAACATCTTAGACAGAGCCTGTCCCAATGCCCATGAAAAAAAATCCATTGAGTTATTGAGAAGCAAATATAGTGTGAATGTGTGATCAATAAAGTAAAGGCAGCAGGAACAATGAAAATAATAGAAAGAACCAATGCTCTAGTAAAACCAAACATGAGTCTGCCTAGTTAGAAAAACTACAAAATATTCAACACAGTAGCTACTGAGATGATCTGGGCAACAATTAACTCACTTAGCCGGAAACATTTACTTTAAAATAAACTATTTAGATAAGTAGTAATATACCTATTAGATAAATGCAACACACTCTACTGAACATTCTCTTTACTAATGGTAGTAAATTATTGAAGATCACAATACTTTGTTGGACCCACAACTTATTTAATGAGTCTCACTCAATTTTGTAGTTTTCAATAAATTATAAAGCAATATTAGAGTGTTTAAAATAGTTTGTCAAATAGTGTATTGATAGCACTTCTCATAACTATTAATAATTGAAGAATATGAGACCAATGGAGACCACAGTTGTAGTAGCAAAAATCAAGAGAGATGATATCAAAGGATAATAGGGCATACAGTTCATCAAAATGTCTTTTCCATCAATATCAGGTTTTTAAAAGCAGACAATTTTACATAGATAGACATACCCTTAAAGCTGCTTTTCGTAGAGATGAGGAACGCATATATGCCTTCATGAGCTTGAATATTAGAATATCCAGAGGTACTTTTACATCCTTGTTTCTAATCCATGGATGACCTGCAGTATGCAAATTGTAAGTAACAAATATAAGCACAAGAGCTAGCAATCATTGCTGAGAAAACTCACTTAATGCCTGTGCTGCGGACATTCTTTTCCGTGGATCTTTATTTAGTAATCGCTTAACAAAATTGGTTGCCTCATCTGACAGAGAAGGCCAAGGAGGTTCATCAAAAATTGGATCAGCTTTCAATACCGCACGAAAGATACCAGATTCGGTCCGGGCCCAAAAGGGACGGCTACCACATAATAAAATATATGCAATCACTCCAATGCTCCAGACATCAGCCTCTGTACTGTAAGCTCTATGTAGAACTTCGGGAGCCACATAGTATGCACTGCCAACAATATCATTAAGTCTTTCATCTGTAAAGGACAATGAAAGGTCAAAAAATAAAGCAACTCCAAGATAATAAATAGCACACAGTATAAAAGGAATCAAAATATACCTAGTTTAACAAAATCTGACAACCCAAAGTCTATGGCCTTCAGCTTTGAGGTATCCTCCTTGGATGCAAACAAGAAGTTCTGATCCAAAAATTAGCCATCTTCAAAAGTTGCACTTGATAATAATTAGAAGACAAATCAATCAAAATCACAATCATCTTATAGCCTGTTTGTATTAGATGATTATGAACACAAACTTATGTTGAGTAAAAGGAAAAGTATGTTCCTTCTCATAAATGCCATCCAAAAGCTGGGAATGGCACATAAAAAATTGTGTTTTTCCCTTTTGCATTGGTTGAAATCTTAACCAAACACACAAAATAAAAGAGTAAAAAATTACATTTATAGACAACAATATTTTTTCCATAGCTTCCATTTTGTTCTTTTCTACCCCTTTTTCCCCAAAACATAAATAAATTTTTAAACATAAAAGAAAAAGGTCTTTCTTTAATGCAAAAGATACTTCATACATCTGACTCTCTGACTACTTAAGCTAAGCAGCTGAGTTCAATATTATGAAACAAAATAGGGTGGGCGGGGGGAGAAAAAATGTCTAAAAACTGAACATATACTTCACCTCAGGTTTAAGATCACGATGCACAACACCCTGTAAATGGCAAAAAGCAACAACATTCAGTATTTGTCTCAGGACAGCTTTTGCATCTTCCTCTGTGTATTTCCCACCTCTGAAAGAGCAAAGAGATATCTTATAGTTGTTGACACAATTTTGCCTCTTCCAGTCACTTCCATTTATCCCCAATTTCCATCAGTGGCATCCAAATTTTAAACATTCAGACAATGTATATTTTAAAAATAAATAAATACCTTGATAATATTCTGTCTAACAACTCTCCTCCTTCACACAACCTAGAAAATGCATAACAGTTTAAGAAAAACTGTTATTTATAAAACTCATTACACTTGCCCTTGCTTAATTATCTAAAAAAACATGAACAACTTATCTTGATATTATAAATCAAATTATCACAAAAAATGAACTATAGCATTTAACTTCAACAAGCAACATAATTGAAGCTTACTCCATTACTATATAGACATTATCATGGTCTTCATATGCATCATAGAATTGTACTAGATTCTTGTGTCCAGTCAAAGCTCTCAATATTTTTACTTCCCTTCTCACATCCTCGATGGCAATTGCAGTGGTCATCTACAATTAATACACAGAAAATTAAAATAAATTATTCCGTACATTTAATAACTAAATACATAAGTTAATACATGTGACTTTGCTTTATTATCATAAAAAAATTTATTATATAATTCAAAAAGGCTAGAAAATCAATAAATTACAAGCTACTAGTATACTGGTAGTCAGGTATAGACAACAATAATGTGTTAGATTTTCTTAATAGATTTTATGCCTACTTCTCATTTCATAAATATTCACAAATTTGATAAGGCCCCACTTGATTAATGCCAAGATCCATTCCCATCAAAGATCCAACAATGGAACTGTGTCTGTAACAAAGTAGCTCGAAGGAAAATACTAAAATTAAGGCAACCATAGCAAAATGTAAGAATTGGATAATCTCAGCTGGTCATTTTATTTGCCTCAACATTTTGCCATATTGGTTCACAAATCAGTACTATTTTAATTTTAGACAGCATAAACTGATACATCACCCTTCTATGACTGAAATTTCCCTATAGCAAAAGCAGAAATGCATGGCCAGCACAATTGGAAAGCCCAACGCATCCAATCAACTCCACAATACTGACAAGCCAAGCGAAATATCCTACTCATTGTTCAGACACCGATAAAACTAACAACAGTTAGGAGCAAGGTTTTGAAAAACAGTCCTCGCCCATTAATTCAGCTACGACATCAAGGTTTTTGGACTCAAGCCAACCGCAGTTGCAAGTGCATCGGCCAGATTTGTCCTCCAGGTTATTGGAACAACCGTAGTTGCAATTGCAACAGCATCGGCCGTGTCTGTCCGCCATTTCCCGCATTCTCGAAGGTAGTGACAAAACCACAACCATAATTTAAAATCTTAGTTGGGAGTGACAATTCAACCACAATTTTCAAAAACTAACAGAAAATCACTTGGGATAAAACAATAATTTAATAACTAATTATGCATTGCATGTGATCATGAATGTTGGTAGAAACCTTGGCTTTTGGAATGACTTTAACGGCCACTTGTTGTCCCTTCAGCTCCCCTTTCTTCACCTTCGCAACACAAGTGTATCCAAAGTGCCCTCTCCCAACCTCACCTCCAAGTTCATATTTGTTTCCGAAATGCTTGGAGAATCCGAAGTTCTTGTCGAGCCCGGCGACCGCCTCGGCCTCCGGTATGGCAGCCTCGTTGGGCTTCACCGACCCGTGCCGCCGCGCTAGCGCCGCCTTTATGTGCTTGGCCGGCGACGGCGGCGGAAACGGGCGCTTGAAGAAGCGCCGCGGCGAGACCGGGAACACG
Source organism: Glycine max (assembly GCF_000004515.6). Classification (NCBI taxonomy): domain Eukaryota; kingdom Viridiplantae; phylum Streptophyta; class Magnoliopsida; order Fabales; family Fabaceae; genus Glycine; species Glycine max. Next base: position 53,073,772 of record NC_016088.4, on the reverse strand, counting down.
TAGCGGCCCGGACTCGGACTGTAGAACGGGAAAAACGGAGATCTCTTACCGCTGTTCTCAGGCTCCTTTGGGTTTTGGTTTTCGCCATTGGAGTGAGGTTCGGCACTGTGAGTGAGTGTGACGGCGTCGTTTTGAGAAGGTGCCACGGGGGAGTGTGTGGCGGATTGAGGAGAGGAAAGAGTGGGTTTGGAAGTGCAGAGACCCATTCGGTTTTGCTTCGGGACGAAGACACGCGCTGTGGTGTGGTGGCTGAAGGTCAAAGCATTGCATGTAATAAATAATAATGCTAGTGAATGGATCGTGGATGAGGTTGAATTGAAAAGTGAGAAGCTCTTCCTGCAGAGATCTTAAGTGAATTGAAAATGTGGAGTTTGTGAAAATTGAGGTGGGTTGGTTGGGTTCGTTGATCGTGGGGAGTGTTTTTTTAACAATGGTGGGGACTGGTGTGAGGGAGAAGAAGAAGAGAGAGTCTCGTACAAAAGAAAATGAAATGACGAAAATTTCGGTTTTCTTTTCGATTAATTTTGATGGGTATAAAGTTTGTAATTAATAATGCCGTAAATTTTCTAACATGGAGTGGAATAACAAAAGCAAGCTGTGATGGGTTAAAAACTTAAAATACAGTTGTCCTCATGGTCTGATTTACTACTCTTTTTGTATCTAACATGTTCCCTTGCATTACACACTTATTTATAAGTTTTAAAAAAAAATATAAATAAAAATAAATTATAAAATATATTAATTTTTATATTTAGTTAATATAAAATTACATTATTGACTAATTAAAAATCATCACACATTCGCTTTGAATTAATTAATTATTAACTATTTTAAAAATGATAAACTTACCAACAATGGGTGAAGGAAAAAGTATAAACTTATAAAACTTACAAATATGTGAATAAATGAAAATATAAAAATTACTTACAATGTTATTGCTTTATAATTAAATGTTCAATGAGTGAAGGAAAAAGTATTTTGGTTCTTGTGCTCCCTTCATAATTAAATGTTCAATGTGTGTGTGTGATGATAATATTAATTACATTTTTACCTGTTAAAATGAATGTGTAAATCATATAAAAATAAAAAATGACATAAATAAAAATATTAAGATGAATGTTTGATCATAATAAATAAAAAATATAGGTTGGGAGATTATTATATATGATGAAAGATTCGTATACAACCAATTGAGAAAAATACTACTTGGTAGGAGTGATAAAGAGAAATCTCATGATAAATAGTATTGTTGATTTTTTTTTGTATAATTAAGAAGTTTTTGAAGTTTTTACTTGACATCTAACTGATTTTTCTTTTATCAATCAGCAAATTTTTGAAATAAACTGATATCTATAGTCACAATTTCATACTAAAATCTTTGATCTTTAACCGGTCCAAGGAGGTCCAAGGTTCCCTCCCCTCCTTGAGATCCTTTATGTATATATAAGGGAGAGAAAAAAATTAAAATACTAATAAAGAAAAATAGATTTTTGAGTTGATATATGCTTAATTTTCTTTCGGGGGTAGATCATATATATAGTTTTATACATAAAATTGATAATAAATATTTTTGTTAAATAACTATTTATTAAAAGATAGATTTTTAAATAATTGTGTAAAACAAATTTCTGACTCCCTTTTAATATATTCCTGGATCCCTGGGTGTCTTTAAGCAAGTTGAATGAACTCATGTGATTTATGTAGTTGATCTTACCTAATAGAATAAAATTTTAATTTTAAATTTTATAAATAGAAAAGTTAGAAGCTAAAATAATTATTTCTTTAAATAAATTCATTTGATTCAAAATGAATGAATTAAGATAAAAATTAACTTCAAGGTATTACAGGTTTCATATAAATAAATATAAATAAATAAATATAACCTAGTTTAGTTTAAGATTTCTACCTTGATCTCACTATAATGAAAAATTGCATCCTGTCTGCTTGTTCTAATTTATCATCCTAAGATAGCCTTTTAAAACAATAATTTTCGACCTTCTTTTGAATGTATATTATTATTATTATTGTTAATAAATTGTTATAATTAGTTGTAATATTAGACTATTCTATTTGATCATTTTTACTATTAATATAATTATAATTAAAAAATTAAAATTAGGATATTACCTTTTGTTCACTTTTAGTTCTGTACCTTGATTTTTCCTTTGTTATTAAGCAAAAGGTTAAACAATGTGGTGTAGCTCAAACTTAAGTAATTGACGTAAGCAAATTTTATCTTTGTAAGAATTTCAATCCAAACTAAAGCACTAATATACAAAGGTCGTGTTGATTTGGTATTTGTACATTCAAACTTTGATTTTAAAAATATAAAGTTAGTTCCATGCATTCATAAATGATCCATTATCCGTTTGACAACATTATAATTAAATCGTTTTAAATATAATTTAAAGTTTCAAACCACAACTTAAATAAATAAAAAATATATTTTTCTGTTGAACATTATTCGTAAATTACAATCCGAATATAATTTTACCTCGCGGGAGAAAGAAATTAAAGCATAGGGCCAGTGCTTTTTATATTCCCGTGTTTTCCTTCACCGTTTTGTATGCATCCTATAGATTATTAAATATTTAATTTTCGTTAATTTTTGTTCAGTAATTTTATCGTTAATTATTAAATACAACAATCAAATTTATAGGTAAAAAAACTTTAGAATAATAAAAAATGAATTTAATATTTTTTTCAATTCTAAAAATTTCATCTCCTTAATTTATTCATGATGTAACTTAACATCTTCAATGAAATTTATACCTTTCTTGTCGTCTGTGTCTGAGATTCTTTGGAATGAATCACCCTTTCGGTATAAATGCCAAACAGAACAATCCATTCAATCCCAATGACTCTTCCAAAATTTTCAAATATAACTTACAAAGAAAAATTATAAAACAAGGTTTCGCATTAGGATTATTATTATTATCAAGCGCATAAATTAGCTTTGGATACACAATTATATTAAATACTTCAATAAACGGTTTTGTTATTCATAATTATTCTATTTGACCTAAACATAATTATTTATCGTAAAAACATATGTGGTTTTTAATAAATAAAAATAAATTATTATTATTATTATTATTAAATATAAGATGAATAAAATCTATGCATTTTAAATCTTTTGCTATATTTATACGACAAGATCGACTATCTTTACTCCTAATCTAGCTAAGCAATAAATTTATCATCCTTCTAGAGTTTACCAACAGGACCACTAGATAGAGAAGCTTACCAACACCTAAGCACCTTCCGGTGCTACACTCAACACAAAAGTATTAAAATAGATAGACAAAATAAAAATAAAATATTGATATAAGAAGTTGTGAACACTAGTAAGATCAATATCTAAGCCTCTCTTGCGACCTTGACTCTAATACCAACTGTAACTAGATCTATAATATAATACTGGTGACAAATTTGATGATGAAAATGTTCAAGACAACTAATTTATTTATATACGAAGATGTGTATAAACTAAAGTAAAATATAATTTAAATTAAAACATGGAAGAAGCTTATTTATACACCAAAAGAGTAACATTGTATTTATCACATTGTTGAAGGATAAGATCTATTATTGCCCTTACAAAATTCTTCTACACGTTGTCTTCAAATTTAGCTCTTAAGACACTATTGAGAGATTCTTATGATAAGGTGTTATCTTTAATTAATTATTGTCTTTAGAACATTGTCAATGGATCGGAGTTTTTTCTATTGTTCTTTTTTACTATTGTTATATTCCTTTCTCACAGTCCACACTTAATTGAAGTTTAGTCCTATTATTATTATGATAATTATATTTTGTGTTCTGTTGGCTTTGTTTTGAATTGGAAATGGAACCTCATCCGAAGACTCAATATAAAGATTCATTGTGTTCTTCTTGCTGCCCACTCACTACGCCATCAACATGATTCAGCTCCCCACGTATGTAAAATGTTCCTCTGCAATTTATTTTACTTTGCCGCCTTAAAAGCAGAAAAGTACCATAGCCCACAATTCTGACCCTGACCCGTACGTATTTTATGTTTCAGAACTTGATGATCAGATTCAGCTAGCTAGTATTACTTTCTTTATCGGCACCTGATCATTTTAGCTGAATTGCTATTTCCCTTGGCATCCAGTGATTACAATTTACAAGAGGTTAATTGATATTACTATAATTAAAAAGGTTGATTAATTAAAGATGAAGTAACACTGCGTCATTTATAGAAACTTAGTCAACTGTTTCTAATCATTAATTCCTTCTATTAGAAATTTAATAGCGACAAGTTACCTTCTGATAAGCAATGTTGTGACAGGAAATAAACTAAGTTAAGAATATATATATATATATATATATATATATATATATATATATATATATATATGGGTGTATGCATATATAATTAGAGTATTTGACAACCAAATTAAGATTTTTTTTTGTTGTTGAATAAAATCATTTAAGTTGGACTCATTTGAAACACAATTGTCATAAGTATTATTTAATTAGTACTATATATTCACACTATCAGACTTATTGTTAAAATCCGTCCATTACTATGATTATGTTATTTGGTGTACTTGATTTCTTGATTTGACTTGTATTTTATATTGATGATGCTGGAAGCTCATGATGACTCACTGAAAGACAACGCCTATGGCATTTGGCGCCAAATCCTGAGGTAATTATTGGCACTCCATGGCATGTATGCTGGTGTTTTTGGGAAAAAAAACAAAACTATAGTAGTATCTTGATAAAATTCAAATTGGATTAATGAAGTGTCAATAACTACGTCCGTCCAAAAATCAACAACTTTTTAAAATGACAGAATTTGCCTTAAGAGTTTAATTATTCATTATTTTTAAACAGACGGACAAAATGAATGAAATACAATCGAAAATTTAAAAACCCGCCATCCCCACTCTTCAAAAGATGAAGACCAGTTATCGTGATGTGATATGACTTAAGATGCACATAATGGATAAAACAAATGATTCCTAATTAATGCAACATTTTGATAGCTAGTTTCCTTGTCACTAATTGATTACATTGTTCAAAAATCACTTTCTTCATTACCCTTGAAAGTAAGTTGCAACAAATGGTACTTCTGATTTTCACATTCACACACCAATCCGTGATTTTTGGTATGCCCATAAAAGCGAAGTTAAGTTAATTGATCCCCTTGCTAGATAATACATTATAAATTAAACTCAGATACATTTCATACTTTGTCAAAGTTCAAATTCTTCGTTTTGGTGACATGGTTTAACTTGTCTAGAGAGGATAGCATCAAACATTATCAAAGTTTAATTCAATTTACAATGGAAAAAGGTTGACTTCCTCAAACAATAATGAGGCATGTAATTAAAAGGAGTTTGGTAATCATGTTACTAAGAATCGAAACACAAAGGAATTTTTAATGAAAGTCAAAGAGGGAACCTCAACGGAAAGTAGTGATGATGGGGAGAGTGAGAAAATAAGGCTGAACATGCACGAAGAAGACATGGTGGTTCACGCATTGATGACTACCTACCTCAGAATTTTCATATCAGAGAGCCCCACTATTGATGCGCATGCTTACCCTCCTTGTCCCCAACAAACAAGAAAAGAAAAAAAAAATATTCGCCCATTTTTCTATCTATCTTTCTTTGTTAGCGTCATTTTCCTTCCTTCCTACCCTAACCATAACATAAGAAATGTGTATTAATTTGAAACTGCAGGTAAAGAAAAGATAGAAAGCGAAATGAAGATTAGTTCTTTGTCAGTATTCATCCGATCAAATTCCAATTCCTTCATGTGATAAACCAGCGTCAGAAATTCACAAAGTAAGTAAATCACATGTGAGTTTAATTCTATAGGCCGGGTCAGAAAATATCTAAAATAGGAATTTAACTTTAGAGTACTACATACCAATAATTCAATGTATTAAAAAGCACTACATGTGTATCAAACACTTTGATTTTAATTTAATCATAGGTCAAACAAGCTAATTAATTAAACTTTATTATACATACTATAGGTTTGATATCTTCTAATAGTACAAGTCAAGGTTAATACATATTTAATTTTTTTGTATCATAACGTTTGAGGTTGAGAGATTGTGTATCATTGATTCTTATTAGATCGACTTATTTTAGATTTCCATTAATTTGGATGTCGAATAATCCAACTCAAATATGATATTATTATATAATACATATTAAATCAAACAAGACAGATTAAACTTTTATATTTAAATGTTTTTAGACAAGGATTTTTTTCTCCAAGTTGTGTGCATATGTATGATGTATTTTTTTTTTTTTTTTTTGAGATAGAAGAGGCAAAAAAGAACAAAGGAAACTAGCTCGAGTCTAATGGATCACAGAGGATGCATCGTGCTGAAGTTTAAAGGAAACAAAACTAGGAACAAGGGAGATGTAGCCCTTTTGTTGTCGATTGGTTGGCCAATGCTGCCCGTGACATCCGGGTCGGAAACCCGTGTTTTTCTCTGGGTGTTGCTGTGATTGTTTCATTCTACTAGAAGATTGTATGGGCTTACCCGCCCAATGGATATGCAATAGATATTTTGTTGTTCTGGGCCTGTGGCCCTCCTTCAAATAAAATAAAAAATTGAAACAACTTAAAAAATTATACTAGTATTACATTTTAAGTTTAAAAAAACCTTTTTAGTTTCTATAAACTAGGGTGTCTTTATATCTTAATCATTATTTTTTTTATTTTGTTTTATTTCCTATAATTTTTTATTTATTTTAATATCTACTATCAAGTAATAATATTCATTGATGATATAATAACATTATTTGTCTCCTATTGACTTATCATATTATCAAGAAAATCATGTGTCTTTTTTTTTGTAAGCTGTGCTTTTAAAAAAATTTCATATCCTCAAAATAGTTAATGACGTCTTTAACCAAGGATTTATATGGGGAGGTATTTTTCCTTAAACTAAACTTTTCACAACTAAAAGAAAAATAATACCATTTAATAGTTGCATACATTAATTATCGAAACAGTAGACAAACAAGCCCCTAGCATATTATTATACATTTGTAAAATACAAGTTTGCAATGGCTTTTAAAAACCAAGAGCAAGTGCAAATGGCTGGATATCTAGTTAACAGCCCTACAGTTAGTCCTTATTTGCCCCCGTGATCCTGTGAGTACACCTATGCGGCTCATTTTCTCCATAGATACCGCAAAGTCTCTGAAGAACATAATAGGCCACTTGCTATACACGTTGACTAATGAAGCAATTGTGCTGTCACCTAAAAGAGCCTGGTCTGATTGAAGCAGCCCCGAATTGTTCACAATGTTTTTGTAATACATGTTGTCAAATGTGTTGGTGGTGACGGGATCCAAGGGAGCCAAATTGGTGTCAGAGTCAGCTTGATTTGGACACAATTTCACTAAATTTTGTAGAAGTGAAACATCAAGTGATGGATCAGATTTACCAGAGCCACCAAAGTCGAAGAGCCTTGGCTTGAACGAGAAGCATTGAGCAAAGCCAAGAGTGTGTGCACCTACATTCATTACATATTATATAGACATGAATAATTTAAGCTTAATTAGTCTCATGATTAGTCTTGGTGACTTGTTGGTCATGGGTTCGAATCCGGAAACAGCCTCTTTGCATATGCAAGGATAAGGCTGTGTACAATATCTCTCCCCCATGTCTTCGCATAGCGAAGAGCCTCAATGGGGTACGAAGTTTTTTTGAAGTTTTTAGTCTCATGATTAGCCTGCAAGAAAGAAGCATATAATATAAATGTGAAAGAAGCATTAATTAGCAAACCTGAGAGTACTGCCACATCCTTCTTTTCAAGACCCTTGGATATAAACTTGGCGGTAATGTTTTCTACTGGTTCGAAGGGTGATGGCAAGTTATTTGCCTCGCTCTCACTTGCTGTTGTACCATCTCTACGACCCAGAGGCACATACCAAAATGGACCTTTACTCTGGAAATATTATGAAAGGTTTTAATATGTTTGGAGTATAAATTCAATATGATTGAACTATGATCAAAATCAAATAACTATTAAATATATATTTTTTTTGTTTGTTTAATTACTCGTGTGATTTCTATAATTACAAATTTTTACCTTTTGACCCTGGGTCTAAAGTTGACTAACATCATTTGAGATAAAGGTAGATTAAATGAATTATATCTTGTTTGTTTCAAATGATATTAGACAGGTACAACTGAAAGGTAAAAAAAATTAAATTATAGAACCAAAATAGAATGTTTTAAACGATAAGGAGTAAATCGAAAAATTGTTGCAACCGCATGTATGTATTTTTAATATCATATTTTAAATGCTATATTTCAAATAGTTAAAAATTGGTGTCTTACTAGATAAACAGTTTCTCTTGCCGCTAGAGTAAGTATATCAGCACAAGAAACAGTGGAGGGACAAGCCTTCTCCAATGCAGCCTTGATTGTGTCAATGACCTCAAATCCTCTGAGTGAATTTTTATTAGGCAGTGCATTTTTCTCCCCCTTTAAAGTGCCCGTATCATCAAGTAGCACAGAAGCATCACATCCCTTTGTAACAAAAAATGAAAGAAGCAGCACATGTAAAAAATCTTTAACATTATCCCAACTAAAAGAATAACTAATTAAAATTGAGACAGCTTAATTATTTACAATGACGAAACAATCATGGAAATGAAGGCGCAGGAGAGAAGCAGCAATCCTTGCGTCCTTGGCCATAGCTGACCGCACGTTGTCTCGAACAATTCCGGTCAGGTTTGGACATGTTGTGTCATAGAAATTATAATAAAGTTGACAGTTCACTAAAGGACTAAGGAACACAAACCAAAATATTGAAACAAAAAGAAGCATATTATTAGATTTAAACTCCATAAGTTGAAACTAGAATATGACAACAGGAGAAATTAGTTAACAACTCAATTAGAATTGCTTGTGGGAATATAAGTTGTAAACTGATACCATTTATAGGAAAATAAAACACTTACTAGCTTGGTTTTATTGTAGAGTGGCAGAGCCACTATCCATGTCCCTATCACTCTAGTTTGGTATAAGTCCAAATTGTCTGCTCTTTTTATTTTGGTGTAACAACTCTTAACAAGTCCGCATTTGGTTAATGGAGTGAAGAACTTGCGTAGACCCACCTCATGAAGTTTACAATTGCTCTAAGTGGCAAGATGACGTAGTGTGATAATATATCTCTTGATAAAATAATTAACAGCTTCAAGACTACTAACAATAAAGTACTGCATAGTTGACACATTACGTCTCCATATGAAGAAAATAGGGGCGCTTGCAAGGGTTCAAATTTTCACACAAGTCCAATACAGAGTGAGTGTGGACTATACTAAACTTGTATCAAGCATGAGAGGAATATAAACTTTTGATTGTCTTTATTTATCCAATGTGATTTTACTTCTAGTAGTGAAGGAAGAAGGAAAGGAGAAAAGGGTCTGAGTTTGAATCCCCTAAATAAAAATTAACAATACTAATAATTAACATTTAATGATAAAATAAAGTCTAATTAGGTTGGTGTGTGTATTGCCTAGTTGTAACTTAGGTTCTATTTTTTTTAAGCTATTGTGAGACTTTATACTTCTCCAACAAAGAGTATAATCACTCTGAGCGTGCTCTGTGTATCTTGTTTTATTTTTTCCTACTTGTCCTAACACTGCAAAGTTTGCACTTTGAAGATAAGTCGTATGCATTGTGGGAGTAGGAGAAGAATTTTCAAGGCAGAAATTATAGATATATACCGAAAGTGCGTTACATTTGACTGTGTGTGCCATGTGGTGGACTAGTTATGTGTGTACAGTCATGATAAAAGCTAGCAAAACAGGAAATAATAACCATGCATTTTGTGGGAAACGACTTGATCAAATTCACGTAACTGCTATTATGTAAGATATATATAATTGTTTAGTTTGCATAAGCTAGTCAAACGCAATATTTTTAATTAGAGCACTTTTATCTCTGAAACGCTATTGGATTGTAAAATAAAATTTTATTTCACTTGCAAATTGTATGGATGATTGTGTGATCTGACAGTTGCTTATAGAAGCAACTCTCTTCCTCACCCTCTCTTTGTCTGCCACTTCATTACCAATCGTGCACCTTACTGATAAATATATATTCTCTTAAAATAAGTTAACTTTAACATAATAAATATATTATTTTTTTGGTGTGTGTGCAATAAAATATATTATCTAATTATATTAATTGCTAAAGGCATTATAGTTGCATGTTAAATTGATGAGAAGGAATAAAATAAAACAGACGAATATAGTAAAATAGAGTAATTTAAACTGAAAAATGCTCATAAGACGTATGGCTTGCACGCAAGATCTTCATGAGTTCCCCCAAGCTTTCTAACTGTTTTTTGTTTTCTCTTTCATTTTTTCAATTTAGAATTTATCCAATAATTACAAACACTTTGTTTCATCTTCAATTCGTACAAGCACATACATTCCATCATAATATCTAAATATATGTTTAAGAATATTCCACGTTGAAATAAGGTACAGTGAGCTGTCCACATTAGGATCCAAAGGTGAAGAAACAAGGTTGTAAAAACCTCACATTTTAACCATCTAAAAGTATGTTTTCTTCTTTTCCCTAATCCACGATTCTCGATCATTTACGTACCGACTTAAGTACTTAAGACATTGCAGTTATACCCTACTGATACAGAGCACAGGAAATTACCATTGGAAGATCACCTCAGTCTAGCTCTTTAATTGCGAGATATGTAATCACTCTCCTCTTTGAGCTTGATATATAAGAACATGCATAATGTTTTTTTTATCAGGAGTATAATGAAATATTAACTCTACTAGCATAGTGTCTCACTGCTCTGCATGGATATTAATTTTATCATTTATAATTTTTTATATATTATAACATTTTAATGTATTAATCTACTATATTTTAATTAATAAAAAATATATTAGTATATATATACATGCATAATAGTTAACAATATTAATATATAATAAAATGTTAAATGTTATAAAAATTACATCAAAATTTTGTATGATATATACTATTTTTTCATATACATGCATCAAATTTGTATTCTTTTTTATAAAACTTGTACTGCATAAAAGTTGTATCCCATGAATTTTATTTATATTTAATATATTTTCTATATTTTTATATTTATAAATTTATAGATTCTTAATTGAAGAAATTTGAATGTTAATCAAATAATTTAATTTAAAATATGAAAATATTTTTTTAATTTAATAAATAAGAAAAAAATTAATTTAAACTAAAAACTTATTTCAAATAGGTGAATGTTATTATTGAAACTTCAAATGCTCAATTACTTTTTAACATATTTTTATCAATTAATGTTTAAATATTATTCATGAATTTAATACTTTCTTTTTTATATTTCATTCTTATGATTTTTAGTTACATGATGTTTATCTAAATATATATTTTCTAAAAAAGATATATTGTTAACTAGAAAATAATAAAAAAGAATGAAATAAACTGATTGATTATTTTTTATAGTATATTATTAAACAATATTAATATTACGTCAAATGCCCATTATTCATAAATGTTACAGGGAACCGATTAATTCTTCGAATATAGTTCAAATTTGTTTGGACTTACATTACTTGAATCCCACTAGCACCATGCACAATTGATATTGTTATTATACTCTTTGGTACTAGTTCATTTTCTCAATCCAGAAAAACGTGTATATTGTGATTCAGATAAAATAACTTCATTCATCAAACATGTAAAAGGAGAAAAGAAAGAGTTTTGCATGCCCACACTACTTTTTGGTAAAAGGATTCTCTTTTAGTAAAAAAAAGAATAATGAAATTCCCAACGCGGCTTGGATAGAATCAAACTCAAATTCAGTTGGTAAAGGCATACCAAAAGACAGAGAAACGAAGAATATTCTTACTAATAGTCACAATAATGATTAAAAATCACAACTTTTTCTTAGTTAATTCTGATCATCCATCAATTCTACGATAACAAAGGGGAGGGGAAAAGAACATCTCGATATACCTATGTCCTAATGACTTTTACATATTGCTATAAAGTAATAACACTGAAATTTAATCTAAAGACTTCTAACAAAAGTTGCAGCACAAGAAATCGAAGATACCCTGTGTACAGTCATAGCAGCAAGACAACCTACATACCCAGAAAGCAAAAGTTTCAATAATCAGACATATTATATCTCACAATCACATCAAATTTTACAAAAGAAAAGAAGATTACCATTCATTAATGATCTTGTCTTGTGTATCATCCCCAGCTTGGCATCCGGTGCCAGAAACTTCAATGGATTGTGATGGAGGAGGTTCCATGGCTCATTCACCTTCTCTCTCGCACTATTGGAATATGACAAGTAAAAAGTGAAATAAATGCACGTGAAGGCGCCTATTTGTCACCAGATCACGACGTTACAAAAGACAAAAGAATCAAATGTCATTCGTAATCCATGATATGCCCAAGCCCAAATCCATTTCTATGATAGTACCAGACAGACAAAAATGCTACTAATATTTACCACTTCAGTTCTCTTTTTAATGAGATCTTATTTAGAATGTTTATTAAGGAAGGATTTTATTAATTAAGTAAATTGTCTCTAACATTTAGTGTCCGTCCAGTTTATAGGTAGAGTCAATTTTACATGCTATGGCATATATTATTTTAATGTATAAAAAATTGAAAGTGAAATTAATTTAAACATATGAATTTTAGTCATATTTAATGACTCAAAATTTACTATTTTTTTTTGGTACATGCTTAAAGTTTACTTTAGTAATGTTTGAAAGAATAGACTCATTCTCTCGTGAAAATATTTTATTATTATGGTAAATAAAAATTATAAATTTATATTATAAAATCATATATTGATCACATAACCTGATCATTACCTTAAAAAATTATTATTTTTTAATCTTAATCATTTAATATGATTTTCCGTAGAAAAATCATTTAATATGATTTAATGGTCTAAATTTTGATTTATAATTTCTCATAATTAAGAGGAATCATTTTCTACCTTTTAGTATATTTTTGTTTTTTTGTTTTGTATGGAAAGTGGCTAAACGGCAAACTAAAAGTCACGAAATCTGCTAACAAAGTTAGATGAATCCACGCAGGTGGACGATAAAAAATATCATAAACCTTAATACAAATGATATCAACACCACAGACTGACAAAGGGAATAGATTAAAAAAACAATAAATTACTAAATTGTTGCGCTAATTTGGAAAAATAAATCTATTAGTTTGTGGTTTTGACCTTGATGTTATGACCAAATAATGATCCCACAATCTGCTGAACAGGGAGTGGAGGGCATCTAATTCTTAAAATACTTTTGGCTTGGAGGGACCAAAATCAGTTCATTTTTTAATATCCTATTAGATGTGTAAGTATGAAGTCTAGTTAAATTAATTAAATATTATATATATATATATATATATATATATATATATATATATTATAAATCTTTCACATTCTCACGTATTAACAAAAAATATATACGTGTAAGTATATCTGTGGAACTATCAAAGATATTGGTTAGGTAAACTTTTTTTTTTTACCCAAATAGCGATTTATGGCGTGAAATATTTGACGTTACAAGCAGAGTTGATTAAGAATTACGTTATACTTTTAGTGGGACGAATCGTCATTGAATATACCTATTTATTAAGCCATCACTTTCTTTAAAAAAATTCTAATATCTTCTCAAGAAATTTCCTAATATTTAATAAAATAAAAATAGAAAAAATAAAGATATTTAATATCTGAATAATATAAGAGATATTTTCTTTATTTAATAATTTAAAAAATATTAAGAATATTTGAAACTACTGATATATAATGAACGAATGTTGAAGATTTATTGGCCATTAATTTTAACAATAAAGGCAATTTCTTATTTCGTGTTAAAAGTAATTATGTTCCGAAAAAAGGTTTACACCTATTGATCGATTATCACTGTCATGTGAAAGAAAGTTTCAGTTTTATTCAAATTTTTTTTATCTATTTGTATTTCTTTTTCTTTTTTTATAGGAAACCATTTGTATTTCTTACCTTCTTTAAAATATGGATGAATATAATCTTTCATGGTACATATGTGTTTTTTTTTTTACATGGGATCAATATAATCTAATTGAATATAATATAGTTTATATATTTTTTGTTTGCATGAAAACCTAATGATTGGTCTAGTTGATACAAAATAAACTTATTTCACGAGAACATGAGTTTGTTTTTTTATCCATGTGAAAATCTTATGCATAGGTAATATATAAATATGTTTGTAAGGTGTTCATTGAGTCTTGAGTTCTATTGTAATTTATCTAAACTTTTGTTACAACAAAAAAATTGTCATGTAAAAAGATAATTTTCTTGTAAACCTATTTTTTTCATAATTTTAACTCTTCAAAAAGGAATTTACTAAAGAAGTGAGAAATGACACATGTTGTTAGGTATTTTTGTTTTGTTTATAACACATGTATCTTCTGTTAAAATAATTATGTTCATTAGGTTTTTTTTAATGTAGAAATCTTCTTAAAAAAAGCAAAATACAATGGTGTTATTTGTACAGGATTCGTGTGGCTGCTGGATCCCTCTAATATTATACAAAATCTGCTTCTATATCCTCATGCTGTAAACTCCACAGTGAACAAGCTTGTCACTTGCAGGGGCATCAATGCTGATCCCGGGAAAGAACCTTCAACATCTACAGGTGCAGGTGCAAGTCACCTAAAACAAAGTCCGTATGAACTAATAAAGCCATTGGCATAATGTGTGAGAACTTCTCCCAGCGCAATCATTTGAAATTAAATACCATTTTTTTCCCTATTGCCATATTTGACAAAGACAAAGAAATCTCATTGAGACTGTTGCAGGCGAGCTTAGAATTAGAGAGTAGTGAGCTAGGAAGTACTTCAGGAGTAGGGCACTGCAATGCCACTGTCACATAGAACTTATTTTGTTAGATATATGCCCAATCTTAGCAGAGGAAAAGGATGGATCGTCGATTCATTGGTTCAAATATTCATGAAGATATAATCTATGGAAGTAATGAGAAATTCTCACCTCTCAGTGGCTAATTTTCCTTTAGCAATATGTGCACTGGGAATAGAAATTTGATCAAGTTTATTTTCAGACAACTCTTTGGGACTATGGATATCCTGCCAACATGAGATAGATAAATTTAATACCAAACACCACATGGTATGACAAATATAAAAGAATCACAACATTTATATTATTATTACCATCAAGGATGTTCCATTATACAGCTGCATGGAAGATGAAACATCTGGTTGTTGCAAGTTTTTCAGAAATCGATGTTGTAGTAACATTGAAGCAGTTGGTCGCTCTGCTGGATTTCTTATAAAGCAAAGTCTCAGGAAATCTTTACCCTCTGCCGACAATGTTTCTGGAATAGGAGGAGTATCCTTCATTACCTTAAACATAGCTGCGGCCTGCATAATTAGATGAGAATTTACCTCCGGTTAAAAAATGAATTGGAAACGTATACATATAGCCTCTATACTGAATCCACAAGCTGCAACAAAAGAAAAATAGTATAAATATGCTTTAAGCCGGTTGTTAAACCAAACTTTAACAATGGAAAAAGTTGATACATTATAATCCATTAAAAAACTTCAGCATCTCACTTAAGTTCATATAAACATGAGATACGAAGTTATTGAAACAATCAATAATATTCTTTTAATGAATATTGGGGTTCTTATACCAATATTGAGAAGGAAATGATAACACTATATTCTGCAACGCTTTTTTGACACACTCTTTTATTTGGTAAAATTGATGTAGGTCTCACTAAATGAGGTTCATTTCTGATTTGGTGCATCTCCTTTTAAACTAGTGGGATTCACATGAATTTTAACCAACAACAGAAGAGAGTGTAATTATGTTACACGGTGCTGAAGTGCCCTGAATAGCAAATTGATAAAAAGACAAGAAATGTTTTTTGAAGGTACTTACTCCTTCGTACTCACTCCAAGGAGGCTTCCCGGTGAACATTTCAATAATTGTACAACCCAAACTCCAAATATCAACAGCAAAAGCTAGGTCAGAGCTGTTATCTTTTTGCACACCCGCTTGAAAAAGCTGTGTGAGAAATAAGTGTCAATAGAGAACGCATGAGACATCGTGGAGTAATATAGAGTTATAAACTTAGTATATACCTCTGGAGCCATCCAATATGGACTTCCCTTTAAAGAAAGATCTGCAACATGTCCAGTTAGCTGTGGACATAGACATCCAAAAAGTATTATTAGGGCACAAAAGCTACTAGTTAGCAATGGTATTCGTGAAACCAACAAGTAAATTTCAAAAGAAACCATAGATATATGTCATAAAAAATTCAAATTAAATAACATACAGAACTTGGAGACACACCACTTTTCTACATGTCACAAATTTACAGGTAAGCATTAAAGCACAAGATACATATTCAGCCAAGGAAATTAGAAGATGTACCCGATATACTCCAATGGCTGTAATGGGTAATAAAAATTCAAGATAAGAAATTTCCAAAACAATAAATTTGGTCCTTTTATCTTAATGATTGCATTTTGTAATGCAAATACCCACCGGAATGTTTTAACAGTGTAAAGATAATCATATCATACTTGGAAATCCAAAATAATGGTACAACGAGAGAAGCATTCTCTTTCGGGATATGAATAGAGACAAGAACAAGTATATAATAGAAGGGGAATTTTACAACTCACGTGCTTGGCCATCCCAAAGTCAGCAAGCTTAACAACACCAGCAGAATCAACAAGCAAGTTAGCTCCTTTGATGTCCCTACACACATACAACAAAAGAAAATATATACATCAGATGTTCTAATTCCAAATTGAATTAGTAATTTCTGAAAGAAAAAAAAAGGAACTAGTAATTTTTATAATGGTAACGCAAATATCTGGTAGAGATTTCTTATACTAGTTAGACACGGATCTCATGCAGGTGACCAGTACCTATGAATTGTTTTTTTGCTATGCAAGTAAGCCAAGCCCGAAAGAATGTGGCGCGTGAAATTCCGAACAACACATTCTGTTATTGCACCACAATGTTCACGAACGTATTTATTCATTGAACCGGGATGGACATATTCCAAATAAATATAAAACCTGTCTTCTACCTAGTCAAAACACAACCCAAAGATATTAGAAGGTTAATTTGTGGGCAGTTCTATAGATAATGGTTAATCTTAGACAACTAATCATGAATAGGAATTCTTCCTTACTATTTCGCTACCATAATACTGCACGATGTTTGGATGTTGCAGATGGCTAAGAACTTTAATTTCCTGAAAAAGGCAGAAATTGGGTAATCAGGATATATAAAGAAAGTGAACTAGAAAAAGGAAAATGATTTTGGATAAATAAAACATTATAAAAAGGAAAATTGTTAATAAATAAACAGTTTATATACTTCATCTGATTAAGGTTTCGATATAAGTATTAAGAAATATAATTAATTTTTTAAATTTCATAGAAAATATTAAATAACTTTTTACTATATTGATTTATCTTTTTTATACACTATTCTTCTTAAATATTGATTAAGGGTAGTTTTAATGTAATATTAATTTTATAAAATAACAATTATTTTAAAATAATTTTTATTTTTATTCTCTTACAGGTCATATCATCTAGAATGAAGGGAGTATTAACTAATGAGATGAATAACCTGCTCTAACTGCTTTATGCACTCTGCAGACTTTGGATCATCAGAAAATATTTCTGCTTCCTTCATTGCACACAATGCTCCAGTTTTTCTATGAGGAACAACAATATGTTTTAGACGAGCTTCGAAGAAAGAGAGAATGGAAGAGCTTAAAATAATGCTTATGAAAAATGTAGCACTAGAACCACAGATATACCTGTTGGTGGCAACATAAACAGTTCCAAAAGTACCACGACCAAGAAGTTTTCCTTTTTGCCACTGGTTTTTCATGGGCAAGGATTCAGTCTTAGCCACAGGTGGGGAAAAGGTAGAAGATGGTGAAAGCAAGGGGGGCCCAGGCCCAGCCCAAGGAGGCAAGGGTAAGGGGTGAACAGCGAGAGGAGCAGTGGTTTCACGACGTGCTATAGAGGTGTCAAGGGATAACTTGGGAGGAATGGATAAGGAAGAAAGCCTAGTTGGGCTTTGGTGGGGAGAAGGAATGTTATCGGTGTGTAATGCGGATAAATCAAAGAAGGCGGGAGGTGGGTGGGAAGAGTCAAATGTGGGCATCTCTGGTGCAGACCAGAACTGGTTTCCTTTGGGTGAGACGTAATAGTATGGAACCAAATCATCATCGTTTTTGTTGCTGGGACTGCCCAAAGGACTCGTTGGAGCACTTCTTGGAGGGACGCTCAACCAAAACTTATCTCCTTCACTCCTCTCTTGCTCAGCCACCACCCCTGCTGACCTTGTTTCTTGCCTCGCAAAAACACTGTACACACAAACCCAGACATCAGAATTCTTAAAGACCAACCACTTTTTTCGACTTTCCATTGTTCCAAATACTTAGCAATAACATTAATATCAGCAAAGCATTCGTGCAAGAGGTATGGACTCGGTTCTCTTAAACATGACTATAAAAGTCTTGCAAATCAAAAGGATAAAAATATTTAATTAAATCTTTTAACCAACATTCATTATTAATAAAATTAGTAGATATTTTTATCAGGTTATAAACAAAAAAAAATTACAACTTCAAACCTTGTAAAGTTACCTAACTTTCCCGCACCAATTCTAATATTCATAAATAACTCTGTATTAGAAATATTTATTTGACATTTTTAACTTTTCTTTTTTTTTTCTCTACTTGTTTTTAATATGTATTTCTCTCTTTTATTTCTTCATCTTCTTATACACCAATTTCCCCCCCTAATAATTGATCAATTGGTTGAAAGGATAGAGAAATAAAGTAACTTGACTACATACCTGGATAATTACATTGCGCACAAGCACAATTAATTAATAAACATTTAAATATTAAATAATCAAAATTTATTTTAATAACCTACTGCATAATGAAACGGAAACCCTGCATGCACCAAATGAAATGAGTAACATGGGAATCAAGTTATGTAAATTACCTGCGCATTCGAAAACCAGGGGTGAGGGTGACATCGACGGCGGCGTCAGGTCTGTCGGCGGCATCTTTAGGCGAGGGCGAACGGTAATCAGCGTCTCTGGGCAAGGGCAACGGCTGAGGCTGAACGCAGGAGGTGGAGGAACGATCGAAGGTGCTGGAGGAGCGAGACAAGGGGGGCACCACAAGGGAGTCTAAGACGGCGACGTGGGTTAGCTTCTTGGAGCGCTTCCACGTCGACCTTTTCCCGCTGCCGAAGAACCAGGCCGAGCCGCTGTTCTTCCTGGTGGGGTCGGAGGCGGAGGACGTAGAAGGGGAAGACTTTAGAGTCGCCGAAGAAGATAAGGATGATGATGACGACGACGACAACGATGATGATGTTGATGATGGTGAATTAGAATGAGAATGAGAATGGGAGAAGATGAGGGTGGGGAACCAACGCATGGCGGTGGATATAACTACAATGCTTCATTGTGCGTATATGATAGTCATTGTTGTTAGTAATAAATGCTGTGGCTGTGTATGCATGCAGAGAAAGGAACAGAGGAGAGGGAAATAAGAAATTAGATCATCATGCATAGATTTGTCTTTCTCGTGTATTATTATTCTTGAATCTGTTATGAGCCCATGCTTCTGCAGACAAACAAGGATGCGGTTTTACAACGCCAAATCCGGGTGCCGACAGATGTACGTGCAACCCTTCCTACCTTTTCTCTCAATAATGCTGAGCCGTCATGACAAGATTCTAACTCTTAACATAACATTAACATTCCCACCCTCTCCCATTTAAACCTTTCCCTCCTCTATCCTCTTTTTTCATCATGCATCTTAAAACCAAAAATCTTACACCCCATTTTTGGAACAAAAAACAAAGGAGAGAATGAAACTTATATATATGACAAATAATACCATGAAATTTTATATATATATCATCTAGTAGTAAGATTTATAAAATACTTTTATTCCAATCAATTAACCTACCAATTTTCAACTCTAAACAAACTTTCTAATTATATGTTAACTTTGCGGTTAATCATGACAAATAAAGAGTAACTGAACTATAGGAAACAAAATCTATACATTCATGGAACAGGGAAGAAAAATAACGAAAAACCTTCTTAAACATAACTTTTATCATTTATCTGAAACTTTTAATCCATTTAAACCAAACAAAACCGTCTGAAGTAAAGTTTCTCAAGTAATAGTACGTATATAGGCATAAATAATAAATACAAATGGGCTAGAGGGGCTTATTCTTTTGCGGGTAGTCCTTGTACCCATCACTTCGGTGATATCCCTAAGTGCATTACATTGTTTTGAGATAAATAATATACTCAGTTCCTTTCAAAATATATAAATATAAATGAGTTATTTTAAATATCTATAACTATATATACGTTGAAATTGGATATTTCAGCGTACACATTATTGTACATATTTTATTTCTATAACTACATTCATAATAAGTTATTATTTTATTCTTATAATTATCTTTACAAATCATCTGGTTATTTCTATTATCTAATGGAAAAGCAGTTAGTTAAGCAGGGAGTGTTGTTTCCCTAGTCATTATAATACGACATGATAAATGATGATCAATCAATATTTCACTTAATCCGGATACAAATCGGGAAGAAACCCTTCTACGTCAATCAAAAGGCAAAGGAATTTACCACTGTACTCTCTTGTATCGTGTGGTAAGGAGGCCTTCCTATGATTTATTATAATATCAGCTGCTACCCAATAAATAGAAACTTTGGGCTTAAGGCTCCAGGGCCTTGAACTATCGCAATTTTCCAGGCCATTCTTTTTTAGCCTTTCAAACTGGGCCTCACTTGGACCTAGAGTAACGCCCGGTTTCACATAACATTTCCTTTGACTTTGAGTAGTTTTATCTGTTGTTTTATTGACAAACGAGCAATAATGACAGAAAAGAACAACAAGATCTTACTAACCTATATCCATAGAGCATTAATTAAGAAATTTTAAAAAATATTTATTATGTAAATCATAAGAGCATAAAAATAAATTATGAACCGTATAATTTTTCGTCTCCTAATAAAAATATTCTTACTTTGGTTCTTTAATTAGTGTTCTTATGATATTAATTAACATTTAAAAAAAAACAAAAGCTTGATTTCAAAACTTAGGTTTACGTAAGAACTACAGTTTATCTGTATGCATTAAAAAAAAAGTGGGATCCTCACTAATGGTGATGCCTATTATTTATTTCGTACCACCCGCCGCACACGCTACCGTGCGTGCCATGCGAAAACTCCAAAATCTTTTGCTTGCAGAGAAATAATGACCTTTTGTTTATGACCCTCTAAAGTGGGAGACAGAGAAATAGGAAGAGTAGTTTTTCTTTTTAACCAAAAAAAAAGAAAAGAGTACGTAACTTGTCTAGTTTCCTTTTAGTGTGCAATAACAACATCTTCTTCTTATGTGTGCATTATTTTGTACTTTTTAAACTTTTGAAGGGTGGAATCATTTTGACAATGACTGTGAAAGCCCACCCTCTTAAAACCCGATTGCTCTTTTTACTCTAATAAGCTAATAATGCCTTTTCTGTTTTTTAATTTGCAGTTGCTTTTCAACCCAAATAGCTTTCTGGCCATTGGTGATGCTTCAACTTTTAGCTACGAACCTTTCCACGTTATGCGTTGTGTTTTTCTTTTTCTTGTGCTTTTGTTGGAAAGGTTTTCTTGTTTTTAACAAGACAAGAGTTAAAATTCAACTAAAATGATCTGAAATCATTTTTGTTATATTTTTTAATTTTAAAAGATCATTTTTTAAATTCATGTATACAAAATGAATAAAAAGTTTGTATAAAATAAAACCAGTTATACACTGTGTCAATTACTTAAATTGTTTTAATTTGAAAAACACACCCAAATTTGTTGAAGAATAAATTAGCACTGACAAAAAATTCTTGCAGGTTAAATGTTTTTTTTTTAATTTTATTAGCGTATCAGTTAAGTAGTTAAACAAATCATTTGACTGTAAAACATTATAAATTCTTGTTAATTAGGAAGGGGTTATTTTATTAATTGTAGGTTTTTAAGCAACTCCCTAATCGACTAAATTAGGTGAAAGTATGGATAGAGCAAAAAGTAAAGGCGTAAAATATGAAAATGAAAGGTATAAAATGAAATGCGGTAAAGTCATAAACAAAGCTGTAAAGACGTACTACAGTGTAAAGACAAATGCAAATAAATACTCATGTTTGATTGATGTATATATAATGAGAACTTGGCTTCTGAATTATTGTATAGTTAGTACTGTATTAATTTATAAGTTTAAACTACTTGTTAACTGCACCGTACGCGTAACTGGTTTTTTGCATTAAAATTGCATAAGACCTCAATAATAGTGGTCCATACATTTTTGGATTTGAACGACTAGGCCTTGGATGGTCATTATTTACTGTGGTAATGATTGTTCATAAAAACCATTTTTTATAGTGCCTAGAATTAATGTCTATAAACAGTTTTTAGCCTTTCTTCTGTTATCATGTGTGCCATACACTATTTATAGCGGGAAAATGAAACATTAGAAGAAACAAGAACATAGAAGAGACCCACAACTCTTCACGTCATATGTTTCTTATTATGGATTCACGTCGTATGCTAATTTATTATGCGAGAAGCTTTTCTTTTTTCTTGTAGTCTTCTCCTGTATATAATTACTTTTTAGATAAGTTATCCAAAAAGATCTTGAGTTACTATGTAGGCTATATTCCATAAAATTACTTAAAAAGTTGGTTGGAAGTTTAAAAAGTAACTAAAGATTAGTTAATAGCTACAAGCTGTAAAATTAACTTACTAAATTATTAGTATTCAATAAAATTAGTTCTTGAAGTAGTTGAAAAAGATAAAATGATTGACAAATAATAAAATTATGATTTCTTAAAAAATGGTAACTAGAAAATTGGATAAATATATTAAGTATAAAAATGAAAAAAAATATAAAAAGTTAGAATTTCAAATCTAAGGTTTTAAAAAATGTTACTTCAAATAGTTTGAAAAAATGTTAGAAACTATTAAACAAAACTTGTTTTCTAAATAGTCAAACAAATTTTTTAGCTAGTGAAAAAAATTAAAAATTAACTGAAATGTCTTATCAAATATAGTTGTAATTGATGAATTTAAGATTAAGTTAGGTTACATATACACAAACTTTCATAAATCAATAGCATAAATTATTAATTATAAAGACAAAATTATATATGTTTGAGATTTATTTGTAAGTATTTTATCTTATGACATGAATGTTTGTATGATTATTTTATAAAAATAATTTGTGATAAATTTCATAAACTATTTTTTAACTAATATTATAGCAAGCTTTGTAAAATAGATTATGAAAACAACTTATAACTTATATATAAATGTACTATTTGGATTCAACAAGCCTTTGTATTTGGTGGCCGACCAAGTAGATTACTCAGATTCATAGAATCTAAGTGAATTTAATTAAGAAAAGAAGAAAACTCTATCTTCTACCAACATATAAATAGAGATATCCCCAAAAAATATGTCATTTATAATTAAAGGAAAAATAAGATAAAATCATATTTTTTTTTTCGTTCTTCACATTATCTTAGAAAAATAATTGAGATCTTATCATCCAATTTCACATCTATAAAAGGAAATCATCATGCTTCCGGTAAACCAACTTTTATTCCAACGATGATTATTTGAAAACTGTCTTGATTGTCAATAAACCTAATTACAAGGGTGTTACCGCGTTGACTTTAATGACGGTTTCTTGAAACCGTCGTTGTTGATGTGTCATAAAAAGTATTTTCCCTACTAGTGTAGCTTGGGCACTAGGACAAACTTGAAAGAAATTAGCTTTAAATTTTTTATAAAAGGTAGTATATGGGCTGCCCATCTGGGAATATTGGTAAGAGAAACCCAACCCCCCCCCCCCCCCCCCCCATTTGTTTATCTTAACTTTATAGTGATAAGGGAATTTGCAAACGGTAGGAGTATTAAAGAATTTGTCACATAAAACTCTAAAAGCACACATGGCTTCCCAAACATTTGGATGTAACTAGGTAGGGGTGACATTAAGTTCTCAAAAACATATATGCCAAACTTATCAAAATGGATAGTTAGATGTAGGTTCGAGAATAAAGTATAGTACATATACATAAAGTGAATCTCGGTCAAATATGCACGCATAAAGGCACACTCATTGACAAGACAAGATTCAATGACCACCATATCTGGTCCACTAATGTGATAGAACTCGACTATTTCAAGTAAGTAAGTAATAGACTCATAAGTTAAGAAACTACTTTCATAGAATATGACTTCCTCGTGAACTCAAGAGTAGTCCAGAAGGGTTATAGAAGGCAACTCATAATTTACCTTACTAGGTTTTTTAGGAGGAGTAGGAGGAATAAATGAACGACAAACCAAGACTTGGACAACATAGCCTTCAAGTGTAGGTCAATAACATTAAGAAGAGGAACAGGCAGAGTAGACTTGGCCTCGTCCTCCCTGTGAAGTGAGTCAACTCCAGTGTGAGGTCTTCCCTTAGAAGCATTGGCACCACTAGCAAGGGTCGTAGCACTAGCAATTAGAGGAACACCACCACCAACTAGGACGACGCTACCAATGGGGATACTAGATTTATGGTCACGAATGACATTAAAACCGTCGTGATGGTGAGAAGGATCATCGTTTTAACTTTCACTAGTAAGGCGAACCTCTAGCATTAGTATTCAGCCCTGTTAGAGCGTACATAACCCTCCCCGAAATAAGACATAATTAAGATAAAAGGTTGAAAATGTGTACTTGGGAGGCAAAAGGGTAACTAACAAAAAGATACTGGGAATAAGGAATTTGGCCGGAGAAGAAAACACATAAGCAAAGGAGTGGGAGAAGAAAACGTTTCTCAACCCTTTTATAGTCTTCTGGAAGCTTCGGGTGGCTAATAGGACGCATCCATTTGAACCGTCAAATCCTTCCTCAAGGAGATAGATCAACAACTGGGGATAGATGTGACCCTTGGGAATCCCAATGATGCTTCAAAATTCAAAGGACACAATCATTGCGCCTTTCTTGAAAAAGTGGGAAAACATTAAATGTATCTCAACAAATGTAACAACTGATAAGATGTTACTTCAAATCCTTAACCATTTGGACTCGGCCCTACCTAACTATTTAAATCCCTTTGTGACTAAGTTAAAAACTTTGCCAAAGAGAACATCCCTCTCAGGTTCAACTATTACCAAACAAATAATTAACACTCGAACTTGACTGGATGATAGCTTAGTCAGAGTTGAGGACCTAAATTTACTTCTTATACATAAAAGCTCATACATGTACCGTTAGCTTCAGACTTGGCATACTTTCGCACTTGGAAGGATGAGTAGGTTACTCGGATTCATAAAATTTGAGTGGATTTAATTAAAGAAAAAAGAAAATTCCATCTTCTATGAGAAAGATAGAGATATCCCCTAAAAACAAATATTATCTATTATTAGAATAAAGATAAGATAAAATTATATATGCTCCTATGTTACATTATCTTAGAAAAATAATTGAGATCTTATCATTCAATTTCACCTATATAAAAGGAAATCATCATACTTATTTGGTTTAGATAAATTAACTCTTAATGAAACCTATAATCTGATACTTGTATATTTTTACTTTGTTAACTTGAGCGTTAGAATATCTTTCCAAATAAAATCCACCACATAAGTGGAGAAGCTCACATAGGATTACCATCCTGAAAAGGTTTGGTCAAATCCAATTTGAACAATAAATAATCATTTTATTTTTATTATAAAACATATATAAATACTTACGTGGTAAATATTTATTCAATAACAATATTGCAGAAACTACGGTATGTTGATTTTAAATGAACTGAAATATATATATATAAAAAAATCTGTAACTTACAATGTGAAATCTTCCTGCCTTTCCAAAAGGCTACTTGTAATTGCATAAAATAATGAACTCTCCAATATGACTCAAATGTTGCCACAACTTTCTCCCTTATTAGTAGGATTGAACTTTATTGGAAAGCTTAAATTTAACGATCATTCCCGTGCGCATAAAAAAATGTCGTCGCTTAATAGAGGTACAACTTTTAGATGATTGCAAGCAGCGTCAAGATTCTATCAAACATTTGGGCTTTGTGAGCCAATAATTGCATTCCATATTGTTAACTTGTTGTTCGACTTTAAACGTGTTGCTGGGTCTGGTTAGTCTCTCTTTCCTGGTTGGCGTGTATGATTAGTGAAGTTGTTTCCCAAACTCACGATACTCTAACGACATGTTTGACAAATATGCTTTCATAAAGTCTAAAATGGCGTTTAATATGTTCTGACTCTACAAGAAATCTCATCATTATATTCATGTGATAATTTTACTGACTGTTTGGTACTAGTATTTGGTAAAGTGAGCTTACCCTTATAATTTGAGTAGGCTCCCAGTCCCTCTTGTCAACTTGTAATTCGATGATTATATAATGGTAGTAATTCTTTCAGACAGACTCACTTAAAAATAAAAATTATTAATTTTTCACTCATTAAAAAAATTACTTCACATCATTTAATTTCATTAATTTCAAATGAAAAAATTATTTTTAAAATATATTTCATTAAAACTTGTTATCATAAATAAAAAAGTTATTAAAAATAAAAATAAAAATAAATAAATGATATTTTAAAAATAATAATATTAAATAAGATAAAATTAATTAGATTTATTTATATTAAGTCTAACTAATATTTTTTTTTGTTTATATATAAATCTAGAGGAAGTATTCTTTTTCTTTCAATTACTATTTACCCCAATGATCATGCAATAGAGTGCTTTAAGAAAAACACTAAATTGATTGCAAACTTATAATTAAGATGTTAATAATATTGTTCATTGATAGTTTTTTGGAAACAAAAATACATAAAAAAAAATTGTGTAGAAATCAAACACAATGTAACT
Source organism: Glycine max (assembly GCF_000004515.6). NCBI lineage: Eukaryota > Viridiplantae > Streptophyta > Magnoliopsida > Fabales > Fabaceae > Glycine > Glycine max. The sequence continues at coordinate 53,046,711 of NC_016088.4, read as the reverse complement.
TACGCATCTTATTTAACTAATTTAACTAAACCTCTCACACAAGACTTTTTGCAAATAATTATTAAAATGGTACATAAAATAAGAGGTCATTAGCATCTACTACAATTTATTTAAAATTTAAATATAATTTTAGTCGCTTAAACTTTGGATAAAATTGTTTTTAGCACTCCAAATTTAAATCAATTTTTTAGCTCCTGTAATTTAAAAAAAAATATAGTTTTAGTTTCTCAGTTCAAGACTTCACTTAAGTAATTAACAGCATGTGACTTATATGATAACTCATTTTGATTTCATGTTCTTATTAACAAACACCCTCCCACCCACGTATATATATTTTTTTCTCTTAGATGATATTTAAATAACGTTAATTCATACAAATTAAAGAGATTAAAACGAACTTTTCTCAATTATATAGACTAAAAAGATTGTTTTAAATTTTTTAGAACAAAAGCATATACTCATCCTAAATTTGAAAGATAAAGACATTTAAATCTTTGTTTAATCACCGATGTGCTGTTAGCTTGGGGGGGAATTAATTGGAAAATAACATGACGGTGCAGTGAAATTAAAATGATTCTCTCAAACAAGGTAAAATCTCAGTTACCAACAAGAAGAAGGTTAGGGTTCCCTTTCGGGGCATAGGTTAAAGGGATGGATGAGAATGAGTGGGGTATTGGTTGGGTGAGAGAACAAAAAGGTAGTAAAATCAGACAACACAGCAGACCAGACCAGGGGACGTTATTGATGGCATCAGAATATTCATGTCATCCATTTAATAGTAATAATGACAATAAAGTTTCCTTGGTATTCATTCCATCATGTCAAATCCATGCACGTGATGGACTCCCCAGTTCTCCTCCCATTTTCTAAGTCAACAGCGACAAAAAGCATTAGGAAAAAGGAAATAACAAGGTGGAGAATTCAAGTTTTGGAGGGTTGGGAAATAATTGAGTTCCACCCATATGAGACAAAACCCAGTGCTGTGAGTGAATGTTGCTGCAGGGTCACCTGTCAATTCTCATGCAACAAAGTCATCACACATATCACATCTACTACTTCCTTCTCATTTTTAGATGATGTTCTTTTCATAAATTATTTATTATTTTAAAATATTTATTTGTTTACTTTCAAATAATATAGCCTTAAAAACTAAATACACTACCAATATAGTTGTAACTGTATAATATAACTAATCATATATATGGAATCAATATTTTAGTCTTCCCGTAAAAAAAACAAAAAAAAAATATTTTAGTTGGATAAACCTTAAGGGTCCATTCAATAAAATAGAATGAAATAAATAAAAAATAAAATTTTAAATTAAAATAAAATATAAAAATGTGAGTCTCATTTTATTTCATTTTTATTTTTTTTCTATCCAAACGAACGGATCCTAAACACATATATTGTTATGTATATGGGTTAGTCCAAAAGCGATTTGTTAAAGTTTAAACGGCAGGCTAAGTATGTTAAAATTAGGCTGTGAGTATATGTTTTTTTGGCCTCATCTACTATTTAACTCATAAGTTAGTTAGGTTAGTTTAATAATGGCTCACCAAGTCAGTCTGCAATTAATTCTTTTTAATATTAATTATTTTTCATACTTTTATTATTTATGTTTTATCAAAATTTAGTAGTAAAAGCTTAATGCTTGGGGTTTTACTATTAGAATAATCCATACATATTTTTTATACTTATATCAATATTGGATATTTTTCAATTTTTTATCTGTTTTTAATCATTTTTAAAAATTCAACCACCTTCTAATATTTTGGAAATTTTCCCATTTTTTATTATTTGACCGTGAACTAGCTAGTCTATTAACTGGCGCTGAGCTAAGCAGGTTAAGCGCAAATTAACTGGACACCTATTTGATTTAGCAGTAGCCGAATTCGATTCATTTAATTAAGGCCATTGACCATCAAGCAATGCAAGTAGTAAAAAGTCAGTTTTCAACAATATGATTTAAATGCATGAAAAATTGTTAATTATATGTTTAGTTTAGAATTTGGTAAAGTTAATTTTAATAGAAGTATTTTTGAAATATTGAATACCATGGAGATGTATGTATAAAGTAATTTTAATAACATATTCAAATTAGTATATTTATACATACGTATATATTTGGTGTGTATATATATATATATATATATTACTCAAAAGTGTGAAGATCAAATTTTTAACTTGAAAATAAATAACTTAAATTGAACTTGTACTCTCGACATTTAAAACTTTAAACTGACGTTTCCTTTAACCATGTTTATTTCTCATTTAGTACGGTTGGTTAATTAATAGTAATATCTTTTGTATTCTTTTTAGTAAACGATCACTGGTGTAATGTGTATTTCAGTGATTGCTTGAAAAATTGAAACGAAAGTGATTTATATTTGATTTTTTTTATTATAAAGTAAGTTAGTAATAAAATTTAGTATAATTTTTTATTTAACACAAAAAAATTATCTAAAATTATTTCAACTCAATGAATTTCACATCCAAAATCAATTCATTAACATAGTATAAAATATGTGAACATTTAATTAAAAGTACATTATTTAATGTTTCAATGAAGTTTCTAAATAATTCAACATAAACTCAAACGTTTATTAAAAAAATAACATTCCTCTAACTATAATTACATTATACCCTTCTTAAAAAAAATACATTATACCCATTTACCAATACTTTTTCCATGAAAAAATATTACTTTAATTTTATCATCGAGTTACAAACATATTCATGTTGGAGAGCATACTTGTTAGGGAGTTCTAAAGCTTGATATGAACTCAAACAATCCTAATAAGCCTTTGTTATTATGTGTAATTGACTTGGTCTGACTCTAGTCTACAGGATCAAACCTATTTATGAAGTGTATCCTTTAATTGACTTGTACGTAACAATTCTCATCTTTTTCATGGAGTCTAATGTATTTTATCTTCCTCGATCACATGTGAGGAGAGGGTGTTGCTTCATACACCTCAATTATGTGTGAGACAGGTATGAGATGCCTTTGGCTTCAAACTATGGACTCGAGACCTATAAGCTCTTCTGCTCTTGGATTATGTTGTTGAATCGACAAATAACAGTAGTATGTCGGGATAAGTTTTGGCTTGAGTGTTGTAATTGCCTTACTCACTTGATCATATTATTTGGATTAGTTCCACTAAAGATTCATATTATTTGGATTAGTTCCACTAAAGATTCTAATTGGTTGTACATGCTCAACTCTCATTATTGTCAAATTGAGTTGTCCTTGTGCATGACTATTCAAATATTAAGCCTAAAAGGCATGATCACTTATCATTTTTATTTGGTCAATCCAACCAATAAACCTTTACAATAAATAAAGATTTATGGATACTCAATGTTAATTTACACATATTAAGAGGGAAGAAAATAGGAGAGAAGTGATAATATAATAGGTAATATAATGTGAAAAAAATAAAGAAATAGAAGAAAAAATATTAAGAGATATCAATTATAGTTATATTTTTTAGATGTTTATATTGTTAGACTATTGATATTAAAAAACTTGTAACTGTTCTATTATATCAATAGTGTTATATATATATATATATATATGCTTCTTTATAAAAATATTGTACAGTACTTAACGCAAAAAGTTATATTTCTGCAGCCTTTTTTCGCTTTGTTAATTCTTATATTTAACTTTTGTTTCACTGACCTATATACAATTGTGCATACCGCGGAGTGACCTATGTTGATTGAAACAGCCTCCGGGATGTAGCTGATTAATTATAGTACTTAATGGTGGGGGTGTTATTGAACGATGACTTCCAATAATTCAAAATAAATAAGTTTGGATTGATTAAATTAATTGATTTTTAATTTTAATTTTAAACTAAATAAATTATAATTGGTTTTTTTATTATATTTATATTTTAAAATTTGAATTAATTGGATAACTCAAATAACTATATTTTCTTCTACTTCTATCTCTATTTTTTAATTAATTTTGAAATGGCCATTTTTTAATTGGATATAAATTTCAAAGTGTCTGTATGTAATAAAAAAAAAATAGTAGGCATGAATTTAAGGTAGTAACACACTAACATTTGAATTGTATGTTAGAGTTACATTGATTGAGATTAGCGACTATTGTGGGGTGGATAAAACATAGTTAATGGGTTTTGTAAGAGAAAAGGAAATTAAGAGAGGGGGAGAAGAGAACAGAGAGGAAGGACGAAAGGAAAAGATGAAAAGACAATGATCCGAAGTGAGTATGAACCAAAAAAACAAAAAATGTACCTGAGAGAGGCAGAGGGAATACATTAATGAGAAGAGTCCCTCTGTACGCAATTGTTCACCAACACACTGAGTCACTGCACCACCCTGATGCTCTGCTCCTGCTCCTGCTCCTGCTGTAGTCACTGTGACTCTCACCACCATCATTCTCCCACCCTTTTGCCCCCCTGGGATCCTTTCCTTTTTACATATCTTTATTTATTATCTTACAAAATGTATAATTAAGCAAGATCACCATGGCCTTATCCCCCGTTAAAAATGTACGATTACTTGAAAATGGACAATACAATCAAGAATATATGTTGTCGGTTAATTTCTTCTACCCCTTTTTCTTAAACTATGTCACCTTTTAATTGCTCCTTTGATACATCCATTTATAGTGTTTTCTAACACTCAAAAATCAATTTTATTCATATATACAATCATGGTTATATCATTAAAAATTGAAGCAGTTGTTTATTAGTATTTAAATTTCACCATGAAAAATTAATTAATTATTACATGGTAGTAAAAGAAAACAGCAATTGTGGATGAGAGTAATATTGTCACAATGCACTTAAATATTTTTAACGATTTTTATATCTATTTTTTTGTGATAAGTACTTAAGTAATTAATATATAGACTAACATATCATTAGTTTGACTGAAATTGAACTTATAATTTTTAAACAGTCTCCAATTCAAATAAAAAAATATAATTCAAAGAAAAAATTGTAATTGAGAAGTTCACCCAATAAAGTTAATCAATATTTCATACCAATAATATAATAAAAATAATCAATGTATAATTTTTTAAAACAAAATATATTTTATTTTGTAGCTTTTATAAAAAAATTGATAAATGGCATAAAATAGCTTATTTTTATACCTGCTTTAGAAAAATTGTAATAACATTGTTTTAAATATTTTGCTATTAAATAAACTTCGTATATATTAGTCCTGCAACCAAAGAGTAATCCTAAATTATTTTTTAAAATGGATATAAATTAAGAAGAATAATAAATCTCCTTGTTTCTATTAAAATTATTTCTAATTTTCTAGTAAATTATATATTTTTATTTACTAAGTTAATATTTTATAATCGGTTACATCTCGATCTACAGTAAATATATAATTGAAAATTAATATTTAATGATATTTTACATTTTAAATAACGGAAAAAATTAAAACAAAAATTTCTTTAAAAGTGATACAGTGAACAGAAATGGGATGAAATAAATAAATAATTATATCAAACCAGCGGAAAATCACCTATTGATCGAAAACCTTATGATACAAGTACTGCAAAAACGACCAGTGGATCACAATTCACAGGATTAGGAAGTGTTATGTATTCCTATTTACGAGGGAAAGCTGAAGAAGGTAATGTTGGTTTTCAAATTATAGGAATGGCATTGTCATTTTCTCTACGCGTGAATTTCAATGCATAATCGATCATAAATTGTGTTACTATTGCATTTGCACTCATTATATGCGTTAAGACAATGAATTTTGATATCATATTCATAGTCATAGTACTAGTAGTATATTACATGGGTAGGTGCAAGAAGGGGTATTATAAAGTAACTTGCACGTGGCATGATATCACCATTATATGGGATCTCGCAGGCTCTGACGTATAACCAGATTGAAGAATTGAAACTTCAAGTCTGGGAAAGCTAAAGAGAAAATAAAGGCTCCTTTCTCGCCAAGTTAAGATAACTTAGTAATAATACTACTATCATATATATAAAAAAATTAGTAATTATATTTTTTTCAAAGGCACTCGTGTAAAAACATTTAATACCTTTACAAGTGTACACGAGTTAGTTTTGAGTCAAGTTGGACTAAATCTATTACTTAAACTAATTAAAACATTTTAGTTTTAGCTGCGTTGATGAATTTGGCAATTTGCACATCTTTCTATTCATCTCAAAATATATAAACAAACTCCATCAATGATGTACTGATTTGCAATAGAGCTATCAGGTCCAAAAGATTAAAAATTATTATTTTATAAAAAATGAATAATAAATAAATATAATAAATATATAACTAATAATTAAAAAGTAAAATGTCGCATCAAATTTGTTATCCATGATGTGTTGATTTGCAATAGGGTAATAGGTTTATGGGTTTCAAAATAAAAACTTGTTATCCAAATTATTTTATTATAGTGATTTTCTTCAAATGTGTGCTATTAATATTCTTTATGTGTACGTTATCTTAAACAATGAATAGTTTGAACTTTGAACTAGTGGGGGTATACGAAACAAAATGTAATTTAAGTAATGCAAGTTGCATATGAATAGACACGGAACGCAAGCTTGCATGGTGTTGAAGTGTGATTTACTGCATTATATTAGCTTACGCATAATCTTCTTATAATATAATTAGAGTTGTACCATATGTACGACTATAAACATGTGTTATACGGATAGCGAGAGTGTAAGGTGAGAAGAGTTATAAAACTCTACATGGATCATTTTAGTTAATCTTAGTTTTAATGATTAATTTTAATTATACTGTTAAATTTTTTTTCTTCCCACGTGAGACGCTTCGCGTGCGTGTAAAACACACTGACTTTTTAAAATACAACTATCATTTTGTACGAAGGTTAATTTGGTGCAAAAATCACTTGAAGTAATTAGTTTTTTGGCTTTTAAATGAACAATTAGCAAATCCTTAGTATTGACATAATTATATAAGATCTTGTTGTGTTTAATGTGGGAGAACAATCTATTTAATAAGATAATATATGTTCAATTTTGTTTATGAGAAAAATTTCTTTAGATCAATGAGTTAAAGAATACTTATAATTTTTCACACACGGACAAAAAAAGAATTAATAAATACTACATAGTTTGTCTTTGAGAATATTTCATAGGACTAAGATGAAAAGATAACCTATCAACATATTTCATCTTTTTCTTTTGTGTTTTGTAGTTTAAGAATCCTAGTGTTATTATCTTTTACACTCTCTTTATGATGGACTAAAATTTGTTAAAAATCATAAATTTTGATAGGTTTTATTTCTAAATCAAGAGATAAAGTCATTGAATATAAAGTGTGATCCAATTGATAATTTCCAATAAATTTTATCTAATCATATATAGAGCGTTAATTAGAAAGGATATGTAAGAAAAAGTGTGGTAGCATTCCACTTTTCAATAATTTTATGCTTATTAACATGCTTCTTTTTACAAACTTTCATGATTTATTCATTTTAACTTTACCACTCATATGTTCTTAACATTCAATGTTTATTCTTTTTATTATCAGATAAAAAAAATCTCCTATAATTATTCATTAATGTAACTCAATTCCCACAAATACAAACCAAATTAAGAGAATCTAGTTGTACACTAAATTGAATATGATGTGTGAGTTATTATTAATTTAATATTTGTCTTTGTTATAGATAAATGAAAACACAAATTACAATTAAAATTATAGGTTATTTACTAACCAATTTCCTTAGAGCATTAGTTAAGGAGCTAAAAGAAACAAATATTTATTATATAAATCATAAGCCAACGTAAGAAAAGTCATATACAATGTAATTTTGTGCATTCCAATAAAAATCTTTCTTCTTTAAGTTACTTAATTAATGTCTTAAGGACATTGATTAACATTTGTTAAAATTATAAACTACACATCTATAACTAAAAGGCTTAATTGCAAATTTATCATCAAACTTTCATTATTTTGTAAATTTTATCATTCAACTTTTAATATTTTGCAAAATTATCATCTAAGTTTTTAATTTTTATACATTTTATCATCATAGTCGTAACAAAATGATATCATTTTGTTTTATCATTAATTTTTTTGTGATACAACATGGTTATCAAACTCTCGAGTTAACTCGTTAATTCTTATGAGTTTATGAGTTCACTTGTACCCTGCGAGTTAACTCTTAAGTAAGTTTTTTTAGCAGACTCTCGGTAAACTCTATAAACTAGCAAGTTAAAAAAATTAGACCAAAATTTAAGTCATTTTTTATTGTTTTCTATCTGTTTAGCATTCAACATATCTTCATTTAACGTATTATTTTCAAATACAAAATTCTCACCTTTAATAATATCAAATCATTGTTCTCTAATAACATCAAACTCTGGATGAGAATAATCTATCATAATTATAACTTCTACAAGTTATTGCCTAATAGTAATGTATTATTACTAGACTTGATTATTATTTGAATATTCTGAACTTTCTAATTTACTGTTTTATTTTATTATATTGTTGAAGTATTTAATTAATATGTTATTTATAGATATTTTGTTATTATTTTTATATGAAGTAGACTTTTACGAGTCTACGAGTTGAATTTATGGAACTCCCGCAAATTTGTGTGTAAATTCTCGAGTTTCATAACTTTGGATACAACAATGATAATAAAATACACAAAAATTGAAATTTTGAATGATAAAATTAGTGGAAATAAAATTTGGGTGGTACAATTTTAAAAATAATAAAGTTTCACTGATAAAATTAACGAATTAAGCGTAATTAAAATTGCATTCAAGAATATTGGTGGTGTGCTGATTCGACCAAAAGTTTGCGAATTACTGTACGTACAATTTTTTTAAAAAAAGTTACCATATTTATTGACATTAATTAGTGTGTCTTGGACCACATAATCAAAAGCCGGATCATTGGCACGGCAAGAACAATCAAAGTTTCAGAATAAAATGGAGTATGGGTTATGTTATGTAAACCTAACATTTCTAATACACTCCTACGCACGAGCACATGGTCGCAGTAGTACGTGAAAAAAGTTGCTTGGAAGGGGCAATAAAGCAAATATAATTAGGAGTACTGCATGCCATATTTAATATGCTCAATACTTATATTAAAGTGATATTAAATTTAAGTTGACGCAGGAATTAGAAGATTTACTTGTGATAAAAAAGAGAGAGAGAGAAAGATTATAAGTTTGATTATTTTTTTGATGAAAAAAGAACTAAATTGATGCCCTACTTGTAATGTTTTGGGGTGGTAGGGAATATGGTGAGAGTGGAAAAAAGCTGAGCGGTGACGGCTGAGTTGGGAGGGGAATGCGTTGGAACAGAACAGTTATTCGCGGGGGAGGAAGCTTAAGGTTTAGTCACTTCAGGAATGAGTGAAAATACCAAAAGCTGCTAAGAGGTCAATCAAAACGACTGTGCAGCATGTGCGCAGTAGTCAGTAAGTCAAGAACGGGGGAGGAGAGGAACAACTAAGCCACTCTTCTTTTTGGGGCTGTTTTCAGTACGATCGACTTTGACCGGGAATAGCAGGTCACACTCAAACCCCCCTCGTTACTCGTGCACGCCTCGCTTTGGAGGTGAGATTACGAAAATCTCCCTGTGTTTGAAGGTTGCGTTGTCTTGGTCTAGAGACAACTGTGGCTAAGTGGTGGAGAGAGGGTACGGGAGCGAGCGGTCACAATAGGGTTGACGCGCACGGTACACGGACGTGTGCTGCAGTCTGCAGTGCATAAAGAAAATACAATCATCATTGCGTTTTGCAGTAAAAACCTGATCTTCAACTTAACTATCAAACTTCCCCCCCCTCTCTCACACTCTTTATTTTACTATGTTTTCACTTTTTACATTGTCCCCGAGCTTAGGATTCAAGTGCTTTTTAATTTCTTTCTCACCCAATACCAGTACTACTCTACATATACTTCACCATTTACACACTTGCCCACGATAGATTTAAAAATTAGTCTTATAATTGATATTAAAGATAAAAAGGTTTAGAGAATATTTCAGTGAGAAGAAAATAACAATAATAACTACTGTGGCTTAAAAAATTGAAAACAAAAAAGGAGTAGATGATTTAATTCCTAATAAAAAAAAAAGTGCAACAAATGACCAACATGTTCACTTGAAGAAGTCTTCAGAATTTTTAAACGTCAAAATGAAATTAATAATTAAGTGGTGCTATTTGGTACGAGAAAAATGCACCAAGTCATGACGTGGATCAATATTCTTCAAACTTTGAAAATTTGAAAAATTATAAAATAAGAGTTGAGGGGAAGCAAAGCTTTGTGCAATTTTACAACACTTGTTTTCATACTTATTATGTGGAGAAGAGGAGGTTCTACAAACCAATATGTATATAGATAAACTAGTCAATTCCACGTTCGAAACTAACTTAGAAAAAAGAGAGGAGATGGATCTGGGAAGAAACTGTTATAGCAGTACTGAAATAAACCATAAGATAACAGCTATATATATCAGTAATTTTATTTTCAAACTTGGTTTGTCAAATTTGGGAACTACAAATTCAATGCCTATACTAGTACACCACTGTCATTTAAGATTTATGACACACATGCATGACGATTAATTGTGGCACAAATTGAACAATGAACATCACAGCATATCTAGGTAAGGTTATATGAAAGTCTTAAATACGATCAACATCACAAAAAGCTACAAATCATTTGCTCGTAGAACTATATAATCACATCAAGAATTTGATGACTAGATTTTGCGGAAGGCAGAAAATTCCGATAAATATATGCGTTTTGTTTATTGTGAGTTGGTCTCTCAGCGATGAGACAACTAACTCATCTCTCTATTAACAAATATTAAATGTGGAAATCTAAATTTGTTAAAGATTAGTAAAATCTATAATAATAAATAATAATAAAGTATTGCTAAAAAAGAGAAGGCAGTTAAGAAAATAATGATAGTGACCGTAAATAACAATGATAGTGGAAGACATATAGGGTAGGACGAAATAGGATTTATTAAGATAGATTTATGAAGAAGGGAAGGGTAGCTGGTCTTGAAAGCTCTTACGCTTGTGGCAGTAGTGCTCAAGAAACTAGAAAACAAACAAACAAAGGCCTTCCTCCTTCTCTATATATCATTCCCCTCTCTTCTCTTTCGTTTTGTCTCTCTCATGTCAATTTCTATCTTCCGTCGCGCCGATCTATTCACAGCTGGTCACAGTAAGTTCTCTTTCTCTCTCTCTCTCTAGCTTGTTATTAACCATTTTTTTTTTTGTTTCTAAAATCACAGGAATTTCGATTATGAGCCACTGATGGATCTCATCTCATCACCTCTTTTCTCCGGCGAAACCCTTCGATTTGTCTTTCGTGTCTTCAAAATTCACCACCACGCAAACAACGCCGTATCCAGATCTACTGGTGCAACTTTTTTTTCTTCTTCTTTTCCTTTTTTTTTTCCCCAAAGAAAATCGCTGAGATTTTCGTCTTTCAAGATTTCGACGTCCTTCTTCTTATTGCGCCAAAGTTATTGATTTTCTCCTTTCCCGTATTTGAATCGTTTATTGGTCATTTTCGTGTCGGTTAATTTCTTGTCGAAAAAAAAAAGAAAGAGGAAGGATTAGGAGACGCTTTTAATGACCTAGATTAGTTTAATAATATCACGTTTGAAATCTGTTTTTAAAATCCGCGATCACGAATCGGAACATGAAGCTTCGTTGAATAATAATCCATTTTGTTATTCTCAATGATTCCTCAATTTCCATGCCTTCTATTTTTATTTTTTTTACAGCTATGGCGATTTAATTATTAGTATTATTCTTATTGTTATCTCCATTTGACTCACTCGCTCTCTCTTGTTTGTTTGCGTAGAAAAATAAAATCAGGTACTGCAGGGTTGTGAAAGCTAGATACTAATTAGATCGCTGAATCGAAGAAAGAGAAACAAACCATAGTACTACTACTAATTTTGATTAGGGATTTGATCTAATATAATATAATTTCACGATTTAATTAACCGCAGAAGCTGCCTCGGTGTGTGAGGGACAAAAGTGAGTGAGAGAGAGAGAGAGAAGAGGAGAGATTGGAAAAGATGTCATCATCATCGAACTCGCCGTGCGCGGCGTGCAAGTTTCTGAGGCGAAAGTGCACGCAGGAGTGCGTGTTCGCGCCGTACTTTCCGCCGGACAACCCTCAGAGGTTCGCTTACGTGCACAAGGTTTTCGGCGCCAGCAACGTGGCGAAGCTTCTCAACGAGCTCAGCGCGGCGCAGCGAGACGACGCCGTTAAGTCCCTCGCGTACGAGGCCGAGGCGCGTCTCCGGGACCCCGTCTACGGATGTGTCGGCCTCATCTCCGTCCTCCAACACAAGCTCCGGCAGATCCAGGTCGAACTCAACAATGCAAAGAAAGAACTCGCAACATATATTGGCCCCCAAGCTATTCAAGGAATTCCCGCCCCCATGCTCCAACAACACCCTAACAACCCCTTTCCCGGAGCCATGTATGGGAACATGCCGACTGCGACGGCCGCTGTTCACGGCGGGCAGTTGGTGATTCGCGACGCACAGCCGGCGCCTCAGCAGCAGCAGCAGCAGATCTTGGAGGCGCAGCAGTTGGCTGCCGCTGTGGCGGCGAGGGAACAGCAAGAGATGTTTAGGAGTTACGAACACCAACAGCAGCAGGAGTTTCTAAGGTTCAGTGGTGGGTTCGATGTGGGTTCGGCTTCTTCTGCTGGTGGGTTCAGCCAAGTGTCCCCAGCTGCTGCCTCTGCTGATCAGTTGTCTCCTTCGTTGGCTTTGGGATCATTCGATAACGCTTACCACATGCAGCAACCGCAGCAAGAAGAGCCTCACCATCATCATCATCATCCTCATCACATTCCTCTTGAGGCGCAGCTACTTCTCCCTCCGCAGCAGAAGCAACAAACCCATCATGAGTCGCAACTGCCCCTTCACCAGCAACATTCTGATAACGAGGAGCGTAGGAGTGTTGGTCCATCTTGTTGATTTCCAATTTTGCAGCTCAACGCCTTTGTGTTTTTGAGTCCAACAATTTTCAGCCTAGGTATGTCTTTCTTCCCTTGTAAACAATTTTCCATTGTGGGGTTTCCATTTTATTTTTTTTTTGGCCCCCTTCTTCTGGTGTTAATTCATTATGGCTCTTGTTCACGTGAGTTTTTTTTTTTTTTCTATAACTTTGATGAACTGATCTGTGTTTATGAATGATGATTATTTAATATGCTTTTCTGTGTGAGATTGTAATTATTGGCTAGCTTTTTCATTACGAGGGCAATCTAGTTTGGTGGCAGGAGAAAGCGAATATCAGTCCTCGTGGTAGGAAGTAGAGGGTCGGTTAGAGGAATGGTGTTTTCAAAGTGATAGACGTGTGATCTGGTTCATCAATTATGAGAAGTCAGAAGAGTAAGGAAATGTTAAGTCTAGACAAGTAGGGGAAGGATGAGAAAGATAGCGATAGACGTGAAATCTGATGCAAAATGAAAGGAGACGACATAAGAGGAAAATAAATAAAGTAGATGGCAGATGAAAGAAAGAATGAAATTATAAAGTATAATATAATTATTCAAGTCAAAGTTTTTTGCTTTAACATTTTTTTATTTTGTTTAATTTTTAACTACAAAAAATAGTCCTATTATATTTTTTTAAAAACTTTGTATGAAATAATAAAAATTATTATATTTTTATACAGACTTTTGAAAATAAAAATATATATTTTCCTCAACCAACCAACACCTTAAATTTGTCATTCCATCGGTGGTCAGGTCAAAACACTATGCTGAATAACAAAAGAAAGTTTGCATATTTAGGTTGCAAATGTTCCAAAAAACCTATGTTGTGCTCTTAAGCTAAGGTATCTATGGGGGTGTTACGGGAATTTGGCAATCTCTCAATTCAAGTCCTTGGCATTTGTAATCAGAATGGCTATTCTAGCATTTTGTTTGCATTAGCCTCATTGTGATTGCTGATTTTTGCCTAATGAAAGGTATTACAAGCTAATCTTCTGAAAGGTAGTAAGTTGTGGAAGCCGACATGCCAGCCGAAAATTAAGTTGGTATTTAATACAAGATGCATCCAATTCCCGGCAATAGGTTTGGTCTGCTTTTGTGGCATCCTTAAATAGTAATCACAACCCACTCACGTTTTATATCTTGAGTGCTTCAATAATAAGAATGAAAAAACAGTTTATCTTGATTTGCCATATGAATATTTAATGTTTCAAATAAGTACACCGTGTCTAGTTTGAACAAAAGAAGAAGAAGAAACTGCCTTTAGAAAGACAATAGTCCATAATTGTATTTGAGCAAATAGATTATATCAGAGATCACGGTAATGTTTATGTGCCATGCACTAATTTAAAAGATTTGCAAAGATGCATGTAAATAATTGTTGCATCACTATTTGACTATATTAATTTCAGTGTTAACATTTTATACACTAGATATCTCTTAATTATTTTCTGGCCCTCTTCTTCAGTTCTACCTGCCGGATACAAATGGACAGCAAAGAGAGAGAGAGGGGGTCGACGAAGCGCACGTGCGTGAGCTAGATTCATTTATCCGCTTCGGTCTGCTAGGCTTTGAAAGGAGACAATTGCAAAAGTAAGATCTTCACCGATCTTGAGGATCTGTTGTCCCTTTTTTCCCCCTCTTAAACTAAAGCAGTAGCTACGTTTTACCTATTTTCTTTTTGTCAAAAACTAAATTGTAAATCAGAATTCAGAATGCTTTTAAAGTCGTGTTTGTCAAATCATTTCTATCACCCTTAGATTTATGTGTGTTTGGATTAACATGCATGATTCATGTTTAATCAAATTTTCATATCACAGTACATCAAAAGTAACCAAAAGTTTTTTTTTTTTAATCCACGTTTGAGTTGGATGGGAATCCAAACACGTTATTATTGTCGTTTAGGTGTGGAAGGAAGATTTGCAACACACTAACTATGTGATACATTTGAGTAAAATTTACCTATTTTGCATTAAGCAATTTGTTTCATGATATATTTATCGAGTTCATTCTCTAACACATGATATATTGAAAAAAAATATATAATTGTTTGTTTAATGTCTGGAATTGAACATGTAATTATAATTTTAAAAAATAAAATTATTTTATTAATTATAAGTTATATATTCAAAAGTAATTTTAAATTACAACTTATAACAATTTTGTAGAATTATAAATAATTAACTTTTACCATTTCTAATTCGTAACCAACATCTTAAAAATTGTTAATTTTACATCTAAGAATTAACAATAGAGGTGAACATTAGTTTGGATAGGCATTAATATAAAAAAAGGATTGAGTTTGGTAAAAAAAAAAAGACTTAATAAGTTTTAAATTCATCCAACCTAGCTCTTTTTTTTATCAGTTTTCTCTCATTTTCTTAAATTTTGTTACTTTTAAATGAATGATTAGAAACTTTACATATTTATGTCACTGACCGGTCCAATTTGAGATATTTCAAATTTTATTATAATTTTCATGTGGATGACTTTTTAGTTTTTAAACAAACATCAAAATAAATTGCACCACGAACACTGTTGCTAACTCATCCTTGCCCAATTAATTTGAACCATTATTTTTACAAATTCAACATAATCCAACCTCATTAATATATACTAGTATATAACTAATTCTTTAATAATGCATAATAATTTTATTTAAATTTTAGATCTTATACATATATTCTAAAATTGAAATTAAATTTTAAATTTGTAATTCAAATTATATGGCCTAATTGTTTACATATATAACCTAGGTGTAAAATTTATTATTCTAACTACTTTTAATTGAATTAAATTTTTAAAATATATTTCCACTTTCCTAGTGTAAACATACTAAGGATCCACTAAATTCGATTTAATAATGAAAGAATTTGAATAATATGCATTGAGATTCAGATTTAATCTTCATTATCGTTATTATTATTATTATTATTAAAAAATACATACTAACAATATTCATTGCTAGAATTTTTCTTTGGTTTAAATACTGTGGAATGTAGATAATTATATGTGAAGATTCTATTGGTATAATATAAGTTTTATGGGCTAAAAATATCCTTAGTGAAATATACGTACGGAAAGGGGTGCACCAATCAATTTAATTTAGAAAAATTTATAGTATTAAATTTGATTCTTGAGTATTTAATAATATATGTTAAATATTTGGGAAAAAATATCACTCAATGATTCCACTTAGTTTAAACATAGTTGCTTCTTTTGTAAAAAAAAAATGATTATTTCTCGTAAAAGAGTGTGATGTTCATAAAGAAGTTAAATGGGAATATTCACCAAAAAAAATTCATCAAGAAATTAAATAATAGGAAAAAGAAGATAAGAAAACATCTTCAAGTTATTTTATTGTTTTAGCTATTAAACACTTGTTTTAGAAATCATTTTCATAAATTAATAAATTTGGTATGAAGAATTAATTATTGAGTAGTATGAAATTGTTTAGCTAAAAAAGTAAAAGTTTTTAAAAAAAAATGAAAATTGAATATAAAGAAGGCCCTAACGTTTCCTTTTACTTCCTAAGTTGGCTCCGTGCGCAAAACTCAGTAGATTCTGCGAGCAAAAGAACTATTTTCAGAATTAGATTAGTAACTGTTAATCTAAAATCTATCATTGAGCAGTTGTTTGTATTATCTATGAATTTTAATTTTTTATCTTTTTATCATAAACGTCCTATCTCAATAATATTTCATTATATTTTTTTTGTATTTAAAACTCAAACCTAGAGGCGATCGAGAGTATTTATCGTCATCACCATTATATCATAATTAACTACATGTGCAGCAAATTATTCTGTGTATATAAGTTCATCAACAGACTCTTAAATTAGAAATAAAAATGTTGTACATAAAGACTGACAGTGGCATAAAATGTCACGTTAGAGAATAATAATTAAACAACAGTACCCTAACACGTAACTTTGTTAAGGTTTTGCAGAAGTATTCAGCTCCCACAAGAAATTTGCTTAGACGCTATATAAACCAGTAATGTACGTCTTTACACTGAAATATGTAGAGTTCTGGTGCATGATTCGAGTTTTGTAAGTATTGTGAAATCCACATTCCTAATCTCATTTCGTCATGGCAATCTTTTGCTGTTTCTTCGACGGTGTTTCTGGAAACATTTTATTATTATTTTTGCTCAGAAATAGATCATAAAGTCAAAAATGGCACATATAAACGCTTCAAAGAAATACAGCTTCACGGAAAGCGCAATATTTTAATGGAGTGATTAGTGCATAACCGACAATTTTGGCAAATGGCAATCAAAGTTTTCATGGTAAGTTGACAAAACAAAGATTATAGAATTTTATTTTTCTTTTCACAAAGATTGCATGAAAGTCAATTAATAAGTGTCTTCTCGTCCAATATAATTAATAGTCCATTTGTATTGTTCATACTGTGTTGCAATATGTGATCACTCAACCGTGGCTTGCTGCATGCTCACCGATTTCGGTAATTGACTTTGATGCGGCATGTGCTTCGGGCCCAAAATACAATAGTGATATTGTTTAATTTATGCATCAAAATATTACAATAAATTCTAAACAAGGGAGAAAGCTAGGAATAGAAGAAAGAAAAGTGCGTGACAAGATAAATAATGATGTAATGGAGAAAAAAGTGAACTTATAGAATTTTGTATGAAAATTGATTATTTGAATACATGGTTTAAAATAAAATGAGAAATGATAAAATGCTACTTAATTGAGTTTTTTTTTTAAATGTGTGATTGTTTGAATGTTAATTTGTGTTTTAAGACATTAGTTAAGAAAAAAAATTCTTAAAATGTATTATTAAAATTGAAAATAGAAAAAAAAATTGATACTCATTTTATAAAATAAATACTACTCTAGGCTTGAATGTAAATAAAAACTAATTCATGCTAATTGAAAATTCAGATAAATTGATTTAATTCATCCCCTAAACTATCATTCATGTTAATTGATGAAAGACTTCAATTTTATAAGAATTTTTTCAAACAGGAATACTCTTTCTCCATTTTGAAAGTTATGCAGTAGATATCACGAAAAACAAAGGAATTATTAGAAATAAATTTTGAAATGAATAAAAGGATATACTTTGTAGATAATTTCATTAAATATATTAAAATTAGTTAAAATTTATTTATATTTAAACGGTTTATCTTAAGAAGAATAGTTAAGAAGTTAAATAAAAAAATCCACTAAACGATATAACACTTAATGTTATAATACATATTCCCCCATAATTTTGATTAAAAAAATCTTTATTTTTTAACTCCTTAATTATTTCCATTGG
This sequence comes from Glycine max, assembly GCF_000004515.6. Classification (NCBI taxonomy): domain Eukaryota; kingdom Viridiplantae; phylum Streptophyta; class Magnoliopsida; order Fabales; family Fabaceae; genus Glycine; species Glycine max. Next base: position 53,028,429 of record NC_016088.4, on the reverse strand, counting down.
AACAAGGTTTAGACCGTATGCTAAATAAAACTAATAAACAATAGCATTATAAAGCAGTGGATACCCTACTGCATAAGCGCTAGAGCTTGCATTTCATAGCATTGTTCTTTTCAATTTTCATTTCACTAAACTGATATTGTGCTGAAATTACTATGAAATGTTATCATGCTTTTGTTCGGCCAATAGAAACCCAAACCGAATGACGGGAATAAATTTATTCTTGGTAACTGGTAAGTGATGAACATGAACTGCACCATTAAACCCAAATTATATTGTAAAATCTGAACACCGTGGCTTGGTTTTGACTTGTGAGGCTCTCTGCCGGGGGAATTCTGATGTCAACGAATTGGGGAGAAATGGCATAATACTATGAAATGTAATCATGCTTCTGTTTCCGGATTGATGCATTGTCTTATTCTATAGTCAAAGGGATGAATTTGATTGAAGGGTGGAAAAAATAAGAATGATAAATTTTCCTATATGATAACACTAACATGTAGTGTACGTAGCCACTGTAGCCCCACGAGGGTCATAGAGTAATATGCATCAAGAATAACCTTGGTGATGTTGGTAATCTTCTGCAGGTTCGAGTGATAATATATAACAGCTTACACATTTACACAACGAAACACAAGGTCGATCGATCAAAATTATCAAAAGCTTTTTTCGTGGGGTCTCATGATCTCACACCAATATTATTTTTAGCTCCTTATATATACTATTCATTCTTGAACTAGATACTATGTTTGGAAGGCGGGGAGAACAAACCAACAAAAAAGAAAACGAACACTACTTTTTCACTCCTTTGTGTTACAAAATAGCTTGGCCGAGAGAATTTATAGTGTTATTTCAATCAATCCCTATATTATACAATCATATTTTTAATTATAAAAAAAATAATGTGTCACAAGACACTATTTTATTTTATTTATTAGATTAGAAAATAAACAATTTTACTTAGTAATTAAAAAATATCAAAAATATACATTTTTAACATTTTTTTTAAGTAATACATCACAAGACATTTTTAAGTAATTTTATTAGATTAGATGGTAAATCTGATAACTCCTCGAAATACAAAAGATAGCCTCTAGTGTGTTCGTTTTAAATAAGTTCCCCCTGCCCCATAAAAATGAAGGCTTAAATAGAATAGAAATCAACCCTCACATAAATATTAGGCTATTACTTTTTACGCAATTTTTTTTTTGCTATTCACACTCTTGAATTTTTAGTTTTTATTTATTTATACCCCTCATCAGCCGAAAATAATTTTTATTTTCACGTTCAAGAAATAAGTTTTAAATACATCTTGTAATGTATTCCAGAAGCAAGTTTATGAGATTGCGCAATTATTAAAATTCTAAAAACTTTACACTATTTATTCCCGTGTTACATTTTTAAAGTGGATTTAATTAAATTTAAATTTAAATTTAGAGATAGAAACCATTATGCATCAAAGTAATTAAAAGAATTTACTATCTTTTAATTCCTTAAACTTTTTAGGATTTTTTTTATTCCTTTAACTCTCTTTTTTTGTACTTTTAGAGTTTTAGTCCTTAAAAATAACTAAAATATGGATGAAAAAAAATGTTTTAAGGGCTAAAAATAAGAACCAAAAAAATTTAAGGGACTAAACAGATAAAAAAAAAGTTCGGCAGCTAAAAATAAAAACCGTAAAAAGTTTAGGAACTGATAGTTTACCCTAATTAAAACTAAATGTTTTGTGATGGAAAACCAGGTCGAAGACAAAAAAACAACACTAACGACTAACTCTAGATTCTAGAAAACTTGAGCATCTGCAGTGGCATGCCACTTGACGGCCAACGAAGAGCCTCTGTAAATAATGTCTTGGTAAAAAGTAAGGCATGATTAATGAGAGCCGAGAAGTTGAAAGCCACCACACGAATCAACTTCAATAACTATATGATGAAATATTCAAACCACGGGCAAGGTTAATCCCATAATGGAGTTCCCAAAAACCAGTATTGGTCGCTGATCATGCACCCAAGTTACAAGAATGAGAAGACACAAAACCACAGATGTCATTTATAACACTTCTTTATACCTGTAAAGAAAAAATCAACTATCTGGCTTCGGGGAATTAACCAACAAAAAGCATGAAACCTATACAATTGCCAAAAGGCATGAACAGCCAGCGCAGCACAGTGCAAATTTGTTACAATCAGTAGCCTTACAAATTTTTACCTGACTTGGTTTTTTCTTTTCTTTTTTTGGGAAGAACAACGCATATATTCTAATCTGAATCTGATGACAACTGAGGAGGATGCAATGCCGCTACCATTTTAGACAACATCTCTTCCATTTCCACCAATTCTTCCTGGCCAAAGCCCCAACTCCTAAGTAACTCAGCCCCCGCTGCTCCTCGTTGAATTCCAAACTGATGAAGATTTCGCAGCTTACTCTCCAAGAGTGGTAACACAATACTGCTAGATCGTAATCTGGCAGCCATGGGAATGGAATGGATGTCGAGGGATCCTTTTGGTGAAGAATTAGTAATTTGACCACTCATCAATTCACCGTGCTGGCCAACATTGTTCCCAAATATTGATGGAAAAGGCAAGGGGATTGGCAAGGGACTAAGAGCAACAGATAGATGACAGAACATTGGCCTTGTATTGGCACATCGAAAAGCAGCATCAACGGTATCCTTTACCTCACCAACTGAAGCACGATGACCTTCTATAGAAACAAAACAGTGAAGGATTGAAACTTGAGACAAAAACAATCATGCAAAGGAGGGGAAATTAGGAAAGAAACAGAACAGAAAAATAGGCTAAATAAGGAAAACAAATCATGTTGATAAGCAACATACCTTTCTTAAAGTATTTCATCCCACTGACCTAACTAATGTAACAAACTAACCAATGGTTATGACTTATGAGTACCTAAGTACCTATGATACACATTTTTTTAACTTCAAAATACAAATAAGCTTATCTGTCTAATTAAATACAAGTATTGATGAATCTCTGTCGATTTAACTTAAGAGAGTTCCATAACAAACAAACAAAAAAAAGTGGATTCATAAAAGAGCAAAAACCGCGGACCAAATATCATTTGTTACGCTATGATACAACATAAAACCATATAGTAATTTATCACTTGGTTCATTCAAAATTAAAAAAGATAGATATAATCAATGGTATTATCAAACATTTCATGATAGAAATTTGGTAGTTGTCTTCATTGCAAACCTCTATTAACATATTTGAGTTCTTTTGCATATCCACAAAACATGTATTTGTATATATTTTTATTTTCATTTTATCTTTTGGACAGAGACATGTTGCTTTGCTGCCTCCAATGATTCACTAACTAATAAAAGATAGATACCCTAAAATCTGTTGTTTTCATGATAAGTCTTGCACAGAATGGTAAGGTTGAAATTTAGAAAATATACTATACACTAAATTAAACCAATATGATTATTAGATATGGACCAAAAACATTGAACTTGAAGTAGAGACTACTGTTTTATTAAGTTTAGAAGACTAAGACAAGCACAAGGTAAAGGGCAACCAGGTGCTATCAGACTCCCAGAACGGCTGGATTCAGGGAAGGATCAGACCCATTATGGATCTATTATACGCAGACTTATCTTGCATTTGCAAGAAGCTGACTCCACGATTCAAACCCGTGACCTCCTAGTCACACATGCCAACAACTCTAACTGTTGAGACAAGGCTCCCCTTAAAGACAAGCAAAACATACATAAAAAAAATACTAATCGCTAAATCTCTGTAGCCAATACCTGATGCAAGAGCTCCATGGACAGTCATGTGTTCAATAGCCTGCATGTCTTCAACATCCTCTGCTATTTGTGGGGTCAACGGCTGCAAAATCTCTAACAGAGACAGTTCATTCTGTTCCCCTGAATTTCAAGAGTAGGACCAATCAAATACATCTCTTATCAATATTTACCCAAAAAATTAATCACATTTACCAGTTAAAGCTGGTGCTGGCATGGCAACATCCAGAACTGACACCATATTCTGCCTTCCTTGTCCTGATAACATTTGTACGACTCCGTGAACATCCACAGCCCCAGAAACAGAACAAGCATCTGCAGTAGGCCCAACTGGAACCATTCGAAAAGGTAGACTAATGGAGTGTAGTGCGGCAGCATAAACTGCACTTGAGTGGTAATGCTTTGCATCTTCAATGTGGAGGAATCTGGAAGCTTTACCTATGAAATTAGAGGAAAAAAGAAACTTACAATGACATCTAAAGAAGATTTAGTAAAATTGAATAAGAGTATTGGAATCTATAATTTGTACATCTGCCAGCCAACACATGCATTTAACATAGGTAAGGGAAATAGTATCATATTAGAACAAGTAAAACACAATTCAATGCCATCAATGATATCCGGCCATTTAAATTAGTAAAGTATCAGCATGTCAAACACCAATACTTGCTACCTATTATCAAAGGAAGGATATTGACTATTGTGTTGTCTAAGATAATAAATTGTATGTGATGAAGATTGTTACTTTTACTTAAGGAGGGCAGACCAACAGGCACAATAAGTTTACAGTAGGATGATAATCTTGAAAATGATACAGCATCATGAAGATCCTCTAAGACTGCACGCTTCCTGCTCTGAAGATTTGTGCGTGAACCAGAACCTTGGACAGCATACAGTAAGACAGGAATGTTTGTATATTCATCTACAATATTCTCTAAAAATTCAGAAGCCACAGCAGAGAAACCTCCAGAGTCATCAACTACAAATTGAAATCCCTGTCAAAATAGTCAAAATTTAAAGATTGTACAGGGCACATCAAACGAAAATTAATTTTCTTTTAGAACTTAATGGACAAAGGCTCTATGTTTGAGGTTATACATATAATAACATCAATCTGAAAATCACACACCAAAGTTTACAAAGTTGAACAAGAAAAAGGCAGGGTATCTAGTCATAAAGTAACATTGTGAATCGCAAAACTAATATGTCAGATAAGCATTTTAGAGAATCAAGAATACTGTACTTCTGGCATAGAGTTTATATTTACTGAACTAAATTACTCATGTCAAGCCATATGCCATGCATTTTCATATATAAAAAAGGACCATACAAAAAATGAAAGCTAAGAATAAAAATTGATCGAAAAAGTGAAATCTAAAGAAAATATATTGTGTCGCTGGATATTGCTTCCATTCATTGTCTCACTACAAGGGTGAAAGTTATACACGAGAAGTAACCCACAAACCCAACTACAAGATCGGAAAAGTTAAAAGTCATTACCTGTATATGGTCGCACTCTTCAACAAAAAATCGAAGCCTGTCACCAATTTCTTCCCCTTGCGCAGCCCAAGCAAAGGAGTCCCTTCCAATTCCATAATTGTCAAATTCCTCAACATGTGCCCAAACTCCATTTAATTCATATAGACTCCGGGGGTGATAATGTACTTTTGAGTAGTCTGTCCAAAACTGTACACCATTTTCTAGGCATTCAGTTATATCCTTATCCTCATACTCACTTTGAGAACCATTATTCGAACCACGGATCTCATTTATCATATTCAAGCTTTCCTCTTCTTCATAAAGTCTTTGTAGGAACAAATTTCTTTTATAAGGTTCAGAGGCTTGGGTGGAAACTCTACCAGTCCTGCACATTGGTGTAAGGGCATTTAATCCATTAGAACATAAATTTAAACCATGAGAGAATGACAGATATAACTGATGGAGTAGGTTTCATGTCCAATAAAAAGAGGCAGGCAAAACAATTTCAAATTTTGAATACCCTAGAAGGCTTAAAGTTGACGCTCAACACAAACAATAGAAGATACATATAATTAGAATGTTTGCAAGTTATATATTTGAGAAAAATTACCATTTTAAATAATTATGCATACTTTTAAATCTGAGTTTTCTTGTATGTTTTCATAGTAGCAAAGAACTGCCCTCTCGCTTACAGTTTTCAGATATTTCATATGTCAAAACTATTCAAAACTGACCTTATATGATGTCTCCATATTGCTAATATTTACAAAAGAAAAGCAATGAATCCACTAAAAAACTAGTAACTCAGAGATAAGATTCACACAACAGAAATCAAAATTCCCAATATCATCCATTTCAGAAAGAACCTCCTTCAACCATCATTATGAAAGTATAGACTAAAAGCTCTCACCAGGTGACAACATCTGGTGTTGTGGAAGCAACCTCCGTATACAACGTACCACGTGAACTCATAGATCCAAGGGATCCTGAAAAGGTTGCAAAATCCCAAGAATAGATTACAAGTAGGATGGGGACAAATTGAGCTTGCACCAAGAGAAAAATAAAGGGATAAGAAATAATATAATTAATCTAAGGCTAAAAGAAGTTTACACTGAGACATTCTAACATCATGAGATTAAAAGAAGACAATATTAACATGGAATAAATGGAAGTAGCAATGATGTTGAAACAAAAATTGAAGTCCAAGAAGGAAACACCACATAAGCAAGATATTGTGTTTTATTCAGCTCTTTAAGGGCAAAAAGGAAATGCTATAACGTTGCATAAAAAGTTTTAATATGTGGGTTGTGGGAATCACATCGAAACTGAACATCTAGAATTGACCTCGATGAAAAATCAACAATCTTGAATATCTACTATCTACAACCAACTTTGGTATTTTATATTCCTTATTCATAACTTTCCAAGCTATATTACCAGTCATTTAGTTATAAAGTACAGTAAATTATTGTTCACATTTTGAAAATAAGTTGTCTTCTGCTTTTAGCACTGTATAATGCTTCCCAATTTTTATGATGAATCTCTTGCTCTTCCTCAGATTCACAAACAAAGCAAGCTATAACCTTTAACCATGTTATAGTGTGATTCATTTTGTTATATATTGTGTACAATTTTCCTATAACATGCTATCATTTTTTTTTTGGACAGCAAAAGAACATACTATCATGATTTCCATGTCTAAAATTAAAAGACTGGTTGACTAGTAGTATCATAAAATTTTAAACAATTACTAATGAACCTTTACAGTGTATCCTAACTAAACTGGTACTACTAAATATTAGTAATTATTTTTAATTAGTATTCTTTTTTCAGAATTCACTTGAATGTAAGATTAACCATGAATCCTTTGCTGCAACATAGCAGCATCAACTCAAAGAACAGTGATGGCAGCAAATAGATCCTATAAAAATGGCAAAAGCCAAAAAGGAACAAAACTGATATTATTCTTCTATAATTTAAATACTTAAAAATTAAATACCTCTTAAGTTTATTGAAAGTAGGCGAGGAGTATATGAAGGGATACCCTGCACACATTTAACCAAAAATGGTGTAAGCATAAGAATAATATTTAATGCTTCTAATCTACAGATTTCAATCATCTGTCCCCATTTTCCCTTGCCACCACCAAAAACATGCCAACTAGACAATAAGAGTATCAGTTAATAGTCACACAATCAAATTAAACATACTTTAATGTTTGAACTGGTGCAATAGGTAATGTGGAAATGGCACATGAAATGGAGACACTAGATAGCAGTATACCAACCAGAAAAGTCCAAACACAACATCTCATTCTATCTGCTAAAACATACTTCTAGTTCTGGTTACATACAAGATATTTAATTTATTTATTTATTTTCTAAAAAAAAAATTATAGTTCAACTACAGAAAATTGCACCTGCTGTGTCTCACCAGTACGATAAAGAACATCCATGTTAAGATCCTGATTCTTGAAGACTGAATCAGCAGAGGGATTCCCAGCCAACCCAAGCAACTCATCCTTCCAAATTGAACACAAATGAAACGTTACATGATTAAACAATAAACATGCTCAATCAACAGTACTTTCAGTTATAGACAATCAACTTCAACTGGGGAATAAAAAAAAAGGAAAGAAGGTTTAGCTCAATTCGAAATAAATAAACTAGAGTAAACAGTGCATGCAGTGATAGTGTAAAGAAATATTACACTTTTCATCTAATTACAAACTGCTGTATATAATAAGTTCGTTGATTTTTATAATAACTACTTTAAAAAACATATAGCAACGATTATTCGTAATTGGTTGATAGTATAATTTTTTCTACATTAAGAGCGCATAGAAATTAAAAAGAACAAAAAATAGGCATGGAAACCTGAAAGTTCCAGAAGTGAGAACCAACGAAGTTGGCGAAATCACCAACTTGGACAGTCACAATCTCTTTCATTTTCGCTTCCTGTCAGTCACAGAATTGCATGAATTATTTGCTTCAAACTCAAAGCAGAAACATACCTTAGGTTGGTTTTTGGAGGCAAAGGGTAACTTCTGGTGTTCAGGTGATGCTAAATATTTTCAGTTTTTAATTTTTAAGCCTCTGAAATATGAAAATGGTTACTCTCCTCCGCGGACGGCGGAAGAATTCGATTTTCCCTTTCCGTCTCGGGTCACGGGTCATTGATGGATGGGTTGTAACTAATCTAGCAACAGGATGAAAAGGCCCAACTCATCATTTAACACTACGATTTTTTATTTTCTCACCCCTTTTCTAAGTTCACCCCAACTTTTTAAATGAATTTCTTTTATCAAAATAGTTTCCACGCAAACCTGTTTTCATTTGAGAAAATTACAGCAACATTCCTTAAGATTTCATATAATTACACAAACACTCACTTCTTGTTTTTTAACCATCACATCCATCTCCCTTATAGGAGTGTTTGTATAAGATTTGAAGAGTGTTGAAGAGATATCGGTGTAATATTTTTAAACTAAAATAAAAATTAGTACGGGTGGAAAAAAAAGTGAAGTTATGTATAAGAGAAATTTAGTTACACTTAATGAAAATGACAAGAAAAGCAAATCATGCGCGAGAGAGAAAAGCTGCACGTATTCAAAGAAGAAAAACTTTGTTCCATCTTTCAATTAATTTTTCTTGAACAGTCCCTCCAAACAAGTTCAATCAAGAGATATGGGAGTGAAAATATGAGTATTCTTCTTACCAAGGTTGGGAAGCGGTCAACGGGTGACCTTAATCCTCATTAAGGTCATTTTCATCCCAAAATTTTGAAGTTTTTTACATTGTTATATAAAGTTATAGTTATTTTATGACCCCTACCCTACTTTAAAATTTTAAAAATTACTTTATTCGTTTAACATATTCTTTTCTATTTTTGTACTTTATACTATTATGTATTTCTTTTGTTCATAATTAATGATTGTTATATGTTAAACTTTGAGATTAAAAAGTTAAATTCTTACATTTATATTAAGATTAGAAAGAAAAGAGACAATTTTTTTATTTTTCTAATAAATTTTTTGTACTTGCTTCTCCAAAAATTAAATACTATCAAAGAGAATATTTGAAAACTTCGTTAAATTATTTGTACCTGCTTCTATAGGTAATTAAATACAGTCAAAGAGAATATTTGAAAATACTGATAAATTATTTGTATCTACTTTTCCAAATAATTAAATACAATCAAAGAGAGTATTTGAAAACTTGAAAAATGTGGTTTGAAATGAGAGAGATACATGCGGGATGTCCACACCAAATTGTCAAGTCAGTATCTGCATGAGTAAAATATGCGATCGAGTTGGAAATGGTTGTCTGGACGTGATGAGAAGTTAAAATGCAGCTATGATAAATTATTTTTACTTGCTTCTCCAAATAATTAAATAGGTCAAAGAGAATATTTGAAAACTCTGATAAATTATTTGTAATTGGCTAAATGTTTTTCCAAATAATTAAATACAGTCAAAGAGAAGTCAATTAGAGTATTTGAAAACTTTAAATAGTGGTTTCAAATGAGAGAGATAAAATTGTCACCTTGGACATGTAGGATGTGCACACCAAGTTGTCAGCTCAGTTCAGTGTGTGTATGAGTAAAATATGGTAGCCTAAAAATGCTTGTTTGGACATGATGAGCGGTTAAAAGGTGATAAATTATTTATACTTGTTTCTCCAAATAAGTAAATAGGTCAAAGAGAATATTTGAAAACTCAAATAAATTATTTGTAACTGCTTCTCCAAATTTAAATATGATCAAAGAAAATATTTGAAAACATGAAAAAAGTGATTTCTAATAAATATGAAGTATTTTTTAATATATAAATATTTAATGTAATTATTTTCAATAAAATTGTATAATAAAAGTATATGAAACCATATTAGTTTTTTGAAATAAACCAGATTTGAGTATGCACATTAATTAGTTCTCTAATCTCTTATAATAAAAGTATAACTTTTTTTGGAGTAACTTATGAGGATAGATGCTCATGAAAGAATAACCGCATTTTATTCTTACCCAAAAAGGAGCAATATTTAGCCTTTCAATCTCAAGGAAATCTGTTGATACTTGATAGTACGATGCGAGAAAGAAAAAAAGAAGAAAGCAAAGGAAAAATAGAAAGTGATGGTGAAGATTAAACGTACACACGTTTGTGAGAGACAATTTTACGCGTGAATAAGATTTTGCTGAAATCGAAAGAATATGAAAAAGTATAACTTTCCTTGAATATTGACAACTGATACGCTGTTGGAAAAATCCTGACACTTTATGTCAACCTTAATAAGATCCAGCCAAAATGCTGAAAAGCACGTCTACTTAAGATCGAGGAAGAGTGTCCATCAATATTTTCATGCGATCATGGCAGAGACTGATTGAACACTTCATTGTTAATGATGCAAAAAGCTAGCAGATAAGCTTGAGCATGTGTTCAAGATATCCTGAAATAAACCTTTGTGGCATTTTGCATAAAATTCAACATCCAAAAGCCAAACCCAACCACAAATTAAAGCACGTAGCATAATTGAGGATTGATCTATGAAAATTGCCCAGTAAAATTTAAGCTCCATACAACTATACTGAGTTTAAAAATAGAAAAGAAGAAACCTTGAAAAATCTGCAAAACCTCAGTTGCTCTCTACCAAACAGTTTAAAATACTGGTAGCATAAACTTGATCCCTATAGTTCTTTTATGTGTTAGATCTCTATTATTCTTATGTTGTCAAATTCTGGGCCTTCAACTCCTCATCATTTTATGTATTGTATTATCATTTATCTGCAAAATTTTAGAGGCTGTGATTATCAGTTTCAAGCTGCTGGTGGTGGAGCCCTCCTTTCCAATTCCGGCAATCTGATGATTGCTCATCTTCTGCATCCACACTGTTCCGTCCAGGGCTTGAGAGACCCTTAGCGGATCCTGCTCCTCCTAGGAGCAGAGGTGTGAGAGGACCCTGTGGAGAACCAGACTGTGACATGTTTCCCTTTGATTTATCCCCACATTCATCCTGTGTCATCCATGAGCCATTATCAACCTGGCCAATTGAAAAAACTGGGAATCTCCTAACATGAAGCCTGTACTTCTGCATAAACCACAGATCCACATAAGTTGTTGGCAACAAAAATTGGCAAGAGGTAGAAAATAATTAACAGTGACAACCAATAACCATGGTTTGTTTTTTGGGTGAATCCAATTGAAGTCAAAGACTAAGAGACCTAGGTTTCAACATATGGTTCTTTAATTGTGTTGTGGGTGTTCTAATATGATCAAATACCAACAAAAAAAAAAATGAAAAAACACTCACTTGCAAATGACTTTTCACTTCATCATTTGTAAGGCCTTCCACCTGCATCAGTTCTCTAATCTGTTTAGGAGTGGCCACTGCAAAACAAAATAAACCAATTAGGTACACATTGATCCCACACAGGACAAGATCCACAGTTTCAATTTCAGATGGCAGAAGCAACAAATTTTCTTAATTAAAGGTTTTAAATTACCGCAACTTTTTTAAATTACAAGAAATTGTGGACAAATACAAATAATTGCGAAGCAAACACCCCAAAAAAGCATCAACTTCACAGTCCAAATTGCAGTCACGGATCATTTTTAAAACAATCCATGAGACAAAGAGTCAACTAGGCCTACCTTGTGCTCCACCAAGTTGTTGAAGGGCGTCCACAAAGCGCCGGTGAAGCTCCGGCGACCAGCACCGCCGTTGTTTCCTCGGATTCTGCTGCATATGCTGCGGCGGCTGTGGCTGACTCTGTACCTCAACACGGAGCAAAGAGGAGCCAGAACTAGTATCTCCACCAACACTCTTGGAATTGCTATGACTCAGTTCAGAAGCACGAGCCATCAAACCAAAGCTCGGAACTTGCGAGCCCTCCTTCTCGGGGACACACGAATTCCCATTAATTGAGTTCGCTGGCACAGACCTATCATCTTCCTCATTCCTCTGCCATTCAAAAAATAAATAACACTTCTCGTCTCAATTCTGTAAAAAATAAAAATAAAAAACACACACACAATAAAAAAAAAAAATCCAGAATGGTAAGTTAATTTGGAATTACCGATTTGGATTTCTGAGTGCTCCAAAGCTGTGCTGAACTCATCCAATTCTTCTTCTCAGAGTTTTCATTTTCATTTCCTCCTGAACTGGTTTTAAGAGGCGGATCTTGCATTCCCGAACACTTCACTTTTTCCTCCTTCAATCTCGCTATAGCTGCACACACGCAACACAAAAAAAACTGTTACTAAAAAAACACACACAACACAACACAACAATGATATAACATTGAAATTCAAGCACTAAGCAGGCACCATCGTTTAGGAGGAGAATGCAGAGAGGAAGCTCGCGTTTGAAAGCCTCGACCTTTGTCAACTCTTCCTCCAATCTCTGCACGAAGCCATCGAGTGTGACCACTTTGTCGCACTTGTCTCTGTTCCCAGAAACGTCGCCGAAAAACAGGGAAAGGGGTTTGGGGACAAAGCCCAGTCTCAAATCCAAGCTGGGCTCCATGATAATATTTGATTTGGGTGTTTTTCTCTGACTCTGAGCGAGACTGAGCTCCCAGAAGTCGCAAACAACCATGACCAGATAACGAAAGAGGCGTAAAGAGGAAGAAGATAGAGATTCATTTATGAATAAGGAAAGAGAAATTCAGATTCAGGACAAAAAGATTCGGTGCCCGCATTCGGGTCGTCGCGTCTTTGTCCCACTCGGTAACTCCACCGTGTGTGTTACAGTTACTGCTCCTCCACAAAATTAACTACGTTCTTTTTATTTTATTTAAATTAAATTCTCCATTTTGATTGTTAGTACTCCACTCAGCATTAATGAAATAGTAATAAATATTTCATTGATATTCTTTAATAATTTATTATGGGTGAGAAAAAAAATCTAATAATATGAAAGATTAAAGGTATGTTAGGAAACTACATGACAACTTTTACTAAATGTTAATTATATTTCTTAATTCTTGTAAAAAAAACCTATAATTTTACAGTATGTTTGGTTCAATTTCCATAAAATTTAATGTGTTAATACAAAGCAACTTCTTTTTGATTCTGCGTCATTTGTTGAAATTCAGCATCACTTTCTTAATTATGTGCGTTTCGGATTGGAATTTAAATATGCACTTAATGACAGACAAATAGGCTCATATTCATGCATTGAGTTGTATTTATTAAATATTTAAATTGATTAATGTTAATAAATTTGAGGCGGTTTAAGTTTTAAAAATTTTGTTTAATAACTTGAACCGACCAAACTAATTATATTTAAATTTGATCATGTTGACTAATTGGATTTATTAATAGCAATATGTCGTTTTATTTTAAGTAAAATCGAGTTTGATCATCTTAAGTAATATCTTAAAATCGAGTAATGTGAATGAGAAAAATTCACTATAGGTGACTAAATCAATTTTTTGTCAGATTAATCATTGACTATTGATCAATATTTTATATGAATATTATGGTAATTTAATGATAGATAACTAGGTTCATGTTTATTGGGTTGTATTCATTAAATGTTTTAATTTAAATTGACAATGTTAATAAATTTGGGGTGGTTTATTTTGAAAATTTTTGTTTAATAACTTGAATTGACCAAATTTAATCATATTTGAATTTGATCATGTTGTTTGATTGGGTTCATTGACACCAACATGTCATTTTGTTTTAAGTGAAGTTGAGCTTAATCTCTTTAAGTAATACCCTCAACTTAAGTTATGTGAATGAAAAAAATGTGATTGATTAAGAGGAAAAATTCTATTATAGGTGACTAAATAAGTTTTTCGTCTAAAATTAGTCATTGACAATCAGTAGATATTCCATGTCAATGTCATGGTGACTTAATGATAGATAACTAGGTTCATCTTCATGTACTCGGATGTATTTGTTAAATATTCAATTTTATATTGATTAATGTAATAAATTTTAGGTGGTTTGTTTTTTTAATTTTGTTTAATAACTTGAACTAGCCAAATTTAATCATATTTGAATTTGACTGACTAATTGGATTTATTAATACCAACATGTCTTTTTGTTTTAAGTGAAACTCGATTTGAACTCCTTAAGTAATGTCTTGAGTTCAACTCTTGCGGTTGGAAAAAACATGATTAAGGAAAAAAACTATAGGTGACTAAATAAGTTTTCTATTAGAAATTAGTCATCAACAATCAATAGATATTTCACACTAATGTCATGGCGATGGAAAAAAGGATTTATTAATGAAAAATTATGATGTGATCCAGTGTATTTTGTCTGATAAATATACAAACCTAATGGATAGGAAAGTAAATGAGATAACTAGGTTCATATTCACGTATTGGCTTGTATTTATTAAATATTTAAAGTTAAATTTAAATTGATTAATGTTAATAAATTTGAGGCTGCTAAATTTTTTATAAATTTTGTTTAATAACATGAATTAATCAAATTTAATCATATTTGAATCTAATCAAGTTGACTAATTGGATTTATTAATACCAACATGTCATTTGTTTTAAGTAAAATTGAGTCTGATCTTTTTAAACAATGTATTGAATTTCAGTCACATAAATAAAAAAACAAATAGGATTAAGAGGAAAGATGGCATTATAGGTGTCTAAATAAGTTTTTCAATTAAAATTAATCATCGACAAAGATACTCAAAATTAGTTTCATGATGACAAAAAAAAATTATTAATGAGAAATTGGGATGTGAACTTAAATAAAAATTTACTCATGTAATGACTAAACATGTTTTATGATATTATTGATATGAAAAAATACAGATAAATAAATATAATATTATAATAAAAAAATTATCATCAGATGGTTAAAAAGAAGTATGTCGATTTGGTTCAGATGAGAATTTTTAGGCTCCAAATTTGTTCGATGCTCACCCCTGATTAAAATGCTAATTTTGTCTAAAGAGTCAAAATAATAAATTTGCACAAAATAAAAAATAATTAAAATAATATAAGTTTAAGTTGATTTAAGTTCTACTTGTCTAAACCTAGTATTTAAACCTGTATTAAAAAAAAATTAAAAGTCAAAGTAAATAAATTATTTAAACTAATTCAAAATTTTCTCTTTGAGATACTTGAGGTGATTAGGGATTCAACCAAAAAAATCTGAGGTGATTAAGGTGAGAAAAGTGGATATGGAAAAAATAAAATAAAAAAGTTGTGTGACTTGTATCCATATGGGAATCTTTGGATTGCGTACTTAACGCGTTGGAAATGTAATTGATTAATTGCGATGCTGTGTGAAATTGTATTTTGGGTTGGTGTGCTTTTTGCTAAGATTCTTTGTTTGGATGGCTACACACAGTTGTGATTGTGCTGTGAAAAGCGAGGTATGGTTGACCTGACACATTGATCAAAAGTAGGGACTACAGCACCACATCCATGACCCTCACTCTTCTCTCGTGTTTGGCATGATTACATTTTCAATCTTCTTCCATATTACTATAAATTATTACATAGTCAAATTTTTGTGATATTTTCATTGCCACGCCAATAAAACTCTTGTTAGATATACCATTTTTAGATATGAAAACATTGAAAAACAAAGAAATACAGTACTACTAGTGTAAAGGCGACCACAGATCAATAGCCTCATCGTTTTTACCGCACCCGATGTTTGACAATTGTTTTCTTTTCCATCCCTAATCCAAAGTTGATTTGTGTACTAACATCGATAATTTAATGCTGATTTCAATACTTTCCGTTATTTATTATAAAATAAAATATTTTTAATTGATTTAAACATAAAATATACACAGTTTACAAAATTATCCTTTTTAAAAATGAACTAGTTTTGTTAATTAACTATTGTAATATCCCATTAATTCTAATATACTATGGTAATACAGTGACTATTGATACAATCTATTATTATAAGAAAAATGAAAAGAACCTATAAAAAGTGTAGAGTAACCAAATTAAATGTGATATAGTTGGATATTAAGGGTAAATTGAAAAGGCGTTTAATATTGCATAGTCTTAAGGCATTTAATAAGCCAATATTGAATGCGAAAGTTATTTTATTAAACTATTATTTGTAATAGTTTACCCATTGTGACAATATTAAATTGTGTAGAGTAATATGGCTCTCTAAATATTTCAGTCTATTTTAAGATATTATCTTCCTAATTAATATCTTAAGATATTGATTAAAGAATAAAACAATGAAAATATTTATTGTATAAATTACAGAAATATGTAAAAAAAATTATGAATAACATAATTTTTCACCTCTTAATAAAAATATTTATACTTTAAATTTCTTAACTACTATTCTTAAGACACTCATTAATATTTGTCTTAATATATTTGTCACTTTAAGAAAATTAAGAAAGTATTAATTATATTTTTTTATACACTACATGTGTCTTTATCAAAAGTAAATTTGTGTGAATTGTGTAAAATCACTATAGTCATCAAAGTTCTCAATATTTAACACAACTAACAACTTCAACTCAATACCACTTGTTAAATTGACACATTCCTTGTGCTAATTATTTCACTTGTTCGATGATATTATATTTTTTAATAATACCTTCATTTAGCAATGTATATAAACATCTAAATAAATTCACAATTATGTTATAATTTTTTAATAAGGAAATATCCATAAAAAATTGTTTAGCATAATACAACCTCTAATTATTTATAAAAAAATCAACAGTTTAACATATTTGAAAATGAATTTACGTTGCTTGTAAGTAGGACGAGAAAATTCTCCTATTTACTTGTCTCTCTCTCTCTCTTTATACAGTAAACAAATAGGTTAATTATTTTGTCCTACTTGTAAGAAACATAAATTTATTTTTAAATGTTTACATCCTTAGCATATTATAACGTCTATCAATAAAAAATTACTAAATTTTTTATGTAAGTTGATAAATTTATTGGCCTATTAATAATATAAGTCACCCTCATTGATGAAAAAAACATTATTTGAGTTAGGAGTAGTATTAAATATAACCGCTGCTTAAATTATTTAATTTTAAGAATATTTTCAAATAAAATTTAAACTTACTACATTAATAATTTAAATTAACTTGTTTGACTATTGTTATTAGTCTTAACAAATTAGTATGTTGCTTTTTACCTACGGGATTATAGGTAATAATAATTTATATAATTAATATTTTTCCTAAAAAGTATACTTCAATTTAAAACAGATAGGCGTGTTTGCTTAAAATTATTTCTTTAATCATTTGTTTAACCAACGGGAGTGGGTCTGCTGAACATTAGTCTCTTAATATCATATCTTAACAAATTTTCGTTAGAATAAGATTGTCTAAAAAAAATTATGGGAAAAAAATTATTTATGAAAAAAATCACTTTTAAGAAATTGTATGATGTTTAAATAATTTTTTTTTCAAGAATAAGAATCAGACAAGAAACAATTTTATGTTTAGTTTGAGATTTTGTTTGCACTCGCTTTTTCAAATAATTAGATGTGGTAAAATAATAAAAACACAAGACAGAGAAATCAGATTAAAAACACAAAAAGTGGCTCCAAATAGGAAAGATCGATAAAACTGTCACTTTGAATGGGCATGAAGTGCACGCGAAACATACACCAATTCAGTATATGCATGAGATAAAAAATATACGGGCTCTATAGAGTGCGTTTGATTTAGGAGAGAGAGTGAAAAGAACGAAAAGAGAATAAAAGAAAAAAAAATGAGATTAATTTTTTAGATTATTTGATATATAAGAAAACATAGGAAAGATAAAATCTTTTAGGGTAAATAGTCACTTTTATCTCTCATGCTTAATTCGTTAACAAATGTGTCTCTCAAAATATAAAAATATAAAATTGAGTACATGAAAATGTAAACAACAAATATATGTTCTCTCGTTAACTTTCGTCGGTCACCGTTAATAAAATAATCTACATGGCACAGAAGGACAAATTTATCACTGAAATGACAGTGGAGCTTATGAACTTATCATGGGCCTTTAATTAGTGTTGACTCGACAATTGGCTTAAGACCCGTGACCGTCTCGTACATTGGGCTGAGAACAGTAGCCACCTGTTGTATCATCCTCAGCATCATATCCTGATTCTCTTTTCCCACTTGTTGCCTAATCATAGCCACCTCTTGGTTGGTAATTCTTGCAGGTGCCACAGCAGGAAGGGGGTTGGCGGAGCCACGACAGCGAGATTGGCCTCCGCGGCTATATGCGAAGATCCTTCAGCAGGAGGGTGTCTGGTCCCTTACGTTGTAGTCTCGTGTTTGCCATGAAGAGTACCATCCAAATGGACCTACGGATGAGATCTCAAACCGCTCTTCCTGGACTAACTGCCAGAAAACTACCTGAGAATGAACCTGGGTACTCACTTTAGAGTAGATTCCTTCCGACTTTGTCAACATAGAGATATATTTGTCGTAATATTTTTTTTTTGTCTTCCCACTCTGCTAACAAATGCGTCCCTAAAGGATGAAAATGCAAAATTTAGTCTCCAAAAGTATAAAAAATGTGACAAATATAACCAAACGTTAATAATAGAATGTGATTAATTATTATTATTATTATTGTTTATAATTTACTGCTCCTATTTATTTAGTACT